>NC_086444.1:232601571-232929071 GCF_028390025.1 Pseudophryne corroboree
CTTCCATGGATCAAGCTCCTTATGGCTATTGCTGTACACTACACGCTTTTCTGAGATGATGTATGAGATTTATTATTTAAGCACCGTAATCTAGGGGTGGGCAATAAGGGGATGCCCTCCAGCTGCTGTGATACTACACATCTCTGCAACCCCTGCCAAAGGTTGGCAATCAGTACTTGATAAAACTGTGGTAGGGCATGCTGGGATGTGTAGTTCAACAGCAGCTGGAGCAACGCTTATTGGCCCCGCCTGCTATAATCAATGTAGGAACAAGAGTTTGAATTTCAAAATATCCCATTGTTCTAAGTGTTAGCATTAACTGATAGTGTGCTCTCCTCTTTACACACATTGGGGGTTATTTAACCAAAAAAGCACACTAATGATGGGGCAGATGTAACATGTGCAGAGAGAGTTAGATTTGGGTGGAATGTGTTCAAACTGAAATCTAAATTGCAGTGTAAAAATAAAGCAGCCAGTATTTACCCTGCACAGAAACAATATAACTAACTCTCTCTACACATGTTACATCTGCCCCACCTGCAGTACAACATAATTTTGCCCAATCGCTAACTTTTTTGGTTTGCTAACAACTCTAATTAACCCCCATTATCATGACACACTGTATGCAACAATGTAGGGTTGCGTAGACATGTCATACTTTTCTTATAATCATACACTTATTGACATTTTGCCGCTATTCCCAATCTCTCCCCCCCCCCCCCCCCCCCCACAAAAAAAAAAAAAAAAAAAGATACAATCGTCTCTCAGTCCTCAGTGCTGTTATTTACCCTTAGTGCTGTTTGCGGGTGAATTTCTACCTCTAGTATTAAATATTGTAAGTTATTGAGGTTTAGCACATCTTCAGAACACTGCAGATACATGGAATAATCTCCAGAACACAGAATCAGATGGAAGGGAAGACAGTAATTCTTTTTAAATAAAATTACCGCAGACATGCTTGTAATTTAATTTGCACTGTCTGTCTGCTGGAGCATTTAACAAACAATTACCTAGTGCTGCTGCTTTGGCTGAACAGTTGTGGCCTTGAAAGATGCATGACGTCATGTGACGCTGCAGCAGCGACAGTTCTTGGAGCTCAGTATCCCAGTGCTAGAGCTCAGCTGGTGGAGGATGGATTCTCATGTCTCACTGCACATCCTTTGTCTGCCAGAGCAGTAATCCCCAGCCGACACACTTTCTTATCACAACATCACGCCTAAACACACCGTCTGGACTCCTAATCCTTGGTTTTACACCTTTAGGATGTGACAAAGCATAGTCCAAGGGATTTATGACTGGTACTGAGCCAGTACATCGGGAGAGCCTGCACGTTGTAGAGATTGCTTTGTCTCCGTCTCCATGTAACTCCTATTTGCCCTTGCATTGACAGAGGGTACCGCAGAGCAAGAGCGATGCTGGCAGCAGGGATGCAGAGAAGCCCCTTGATGGACAAGGGACCTCGGAGACTGCTGCGGGTAGCGCTGCTGGAAACGGGCAGGTGAAAGAAAATGTACAGTGCATTTTATATGTGGCCATTTTTATGTCATTTAAATTGCTTTAATGATCATCTGTTGGCTGTTGGTAGGTTCCGAACACATAATTACATGCATGTCTCTCATAAAACCGGTTTTAGATGGAGCATTACAATGTAAAGCAGCCACAAGCATCTTTTTGTGCAAGAGCTGCAAGTGCTGTGCTGATCATTTTCTTTGTTCAATCACGCTGCAGAAATGATTCGCAGCTTTGAACTAGCACACAAGTGGCGACTAACATGCCCTCCAATGTATGTGCAGTGTGGTCGCTGATGGAGTAAGAGCTGGAGATGTGGGAGCCCTCAGACACACAGGCTTATGGGACAGTACCAGCCAGAACAGAAGTGTCAGCAGTGCAGCAGATTGGAATCCTTCCCTCCCAACCACATATTGTATTTAGAAACCACTGATCATTCTAAGGAACCAAAAAAGATTGCTTTCATAAGGAATGCTTTGATTGAATCAGATATGAACGAGATCATCGTATAAACGGTCTTGTTACTGAGATACGTTCATCATATTGTCATATGATAGGAGACGGCTAACTACAGAGTCTGGTTTTGGATTTTAGTGCATATCAGAGAGCTCAGGAGTTTCTTGGCTGTTTGTAGTTTGATTTGTTATGTGGTACCTTTGTGTTTGCATTTCACAGTAGGATTTCTGTTTCTGAAACAAGGCAGATTATTTCTTTTATTGTATTTATTTCATCAGTTCATTTTTCACCTGTGCCTGAATACATTGACACACGTATTGTAGTAAGACGTACAGCTCAGGACATTACAGAAACATACTGCACACAGGCTCGCACATACATCCTGTATGAAGTTTGTTACTAATGTACTAAGAAGTTTCCTCCGTTTTTATTTAAATACTGCTTTTAGCCAGATGGTTGGTGGCTGCTGCCCAGACCCTTTCATGGGACATCTGGGGAATATCCTATTCTGTGAGTGCTGCAGGGGTGCAGAAGGTTAATCACTGGATGACTTAATGGATAGAGCTGTAATCCTTTCATACCCCTGAGACTGAGGCCGTATGTTTCAGTGTTCTGGCCTAGTGAATATTTAATGTTGTCGTGATAAGTAGCAAGATGGGTGTCGTCACAAACACTGCCTTAGTGTTGCGTACAGCATTACCTGTGTCTCAGGAATTCTCTCTGTGTACAGGTTAAAGCTCAGATTTATTTTCAGTCAGGGCTCAAGTGTGTGTGGTGGGGGGGGAGCGAGAATTGGTGCGGCACATTATTTTATGGGCAAAATGTGTACAAAAAATGTCTACTGCACTGAGGATACTGTCACACTTAGCACTGTATTACACTATATCAAATATAATAAAAGGCTAACGCTGCTTCTCTCCTCTATGGGAGGAATTCAAGTGTTCAACGCGCCAGTAGCCACTAGATGGTGCCCGACAGAGTAATTCAAGTGCGCTGACATTACTATTATGATGCTCCATCATTTTATTATATGCTATCACATTTTACATTATACTACTGATGAGTCCATATTAGACAAAATATGTAAAATTAAGTTACCAAGATCCTTCTATGTTAGTCCTAGATGCTATGAAAGCGAGAATGTGTCTGGCTCCGGGCTCACATTACATAGCATAAATTGCTGCACTGTGTTATACATTATTCCAACAAAATACTTCCGTTCTTAACATACTGTATAAAAAAAAGTGTATTTATTATTTCAGTTATACATGGCCTTTGTTTACATGGAAGTAACATTGTGGCTTTACTTGCTCTTTAAATAAAGTATGTTAATACCACGCAATGCTGTAGATATCGGCGATATGATATGTACATTATGTGTGAGCACTGTATCTGTTTATGTGTTCCGCTCACATCCTGTTACCACTGTTTGATTGTAGGGCACAACCGCTCGAGTGGATCATGAGACTGCCATTGTTATGAGCTCTAACAGTACCTACTCCGTTCCACGAAGGCTGACTAGTCACCTGGGTACCAAGGTAAATGCAGCACACACATTTCCTAGAGACTGTTGCCCGCTGTCTCCCAGCTCTGAGCTTTTGTACAGTACAGTTGCTCTTATTCAGTAATATTGGATGCAGCGGTCACTGTGTTCTTGTGTAACATATGCTAAAGATGAGGAATTGTGTCTGCATAAAATCTGTCAATTTCTAATTCAAGTTCAGTAACCCGTAACTGGGGAACTCCTGGGGGAAGTAGGGAAGCATGTGCTCGGGCTAGTGGAGCCCGTCATAACATCACTGTTGGCCTGATAACAAGAGGAGAAGTCCTGCACCTCTTGGAACAGATTCAGACTTACTGTGAAACTTGCTGGGGATAGTAAGAGTTGGGTGATGGAATTGGAGTGCAGCAAGCACTTTCTAGACAGAACAGTACATGACAGGCTTACGGTCACCCACCCAGCAGCACAATGTCTCTGAAAATTATTTTTGACATTTTGGCAACTTTTGGCAAGGAGAATTACTGACCACTCTTGTGTTGAATGTGTATGAAAGTAGTATTAAACCCCTACAGCTAATCTAGGAGAATAGGCACATTTAAAACACCTATATCTGCACTGCTGCTAGAGTGGTACATTAGATTACACAGTAGATTGCTGTGCGACTTGGAACATGTATGTATACATGTTCCCATGACCACTTTTACGGGCGTATCTGTAAGCAAAAGGTTACATACAAATTAATATGTGTAAAAGTTAAGAGAACTATTTTCAGGAGAATGCAGTCTATCACCTCAGATTACTGACAAGCTCAATATTGGTTTAGTCCACAAGCCTCTCGTGTAAAGGAAAAGGGTGCACTTAATATACTGCATATATATCTGTGGAGGATGAGAAGGACTCGTCTTCCACATATACTTTTATAACGGCAGGGGTTGAGCCCCACAGTTAGTTGGATTTTATTTGACATGTATAGCAAGCAAGTTCTGAGTAATTATTGTTGGAATGTGACCAGGCCAAAAAAATAAGAATTTACTTACCGATAATTCTATTTCTCATAGTCCGTAGTGGATGCTGGGGACTCCGAAAGGACCATGGGGAATAGCGGCTCCGCAGGAGACTGGGCACAAAAGTAAAAGCTTTAGGACTACCTGGTGTGCACTGGCTCCTCCCCCTATGACCCTCCTCCAAGCCTCAGTTAGGATACTGTGCCCGGACGAGCGTACACAATAAGGAAGGATTTTGAATCCCGGGTAAGACTCATACCAGCCACACCAATCACACCGTACAACTTGTGATTTGAACCCAGTTAACAGCATGATAACAGAGGAGCCTCTGAAAAGATGGCTCACAACAATAATAACCCGATTTTTGTAACAATAACTATGTACAAGTATTGCAGACAATCCGCACTTGGGATGGGCGCCCAGCATCCACTACGGACTATGAGAAATAGAATTATCGGTAAGTAAATTCTTATTTTCTCTAACGTCCTAGTGGATGCTGGGGACTCCGAAAGGACCATGGGGATTATACCAAAGCTCCCAAACGGGCGGGAGAGTGCGGATGACTCTGCAGCACCGAATGAGAGAACTCCAGGTCCTCCTCAGCCAGGGTATCAAATTTGTAGAATTTTGCAAACGTATTTGCCCCTGACCAAGTAGCTGCTCGGCAAAGTTGTAAAGCCGAGACCCCTCGGGCAGCCGCCCAAGATGAGCCCACTTTCCTTGTGGAATGGGCTTTTACAGATTTTGGCTGTGGCAGGCCTGCCACAGAATGTGCAAGCTGAATTGTACTACAAATCCAACGAGCAATCGTCTGCTTAGAAGCAGGGGCACCCAGCTTGTTGGGTGCATACAGGATAAACAGCGAGTCAGATTTTCTGACTCCAGCCGTCCTGGAAACATATATTTTCAGGGCCCTGACTACGTCCAGCAACTTGGAATCCTCCAAGTCCCTAGTAGCCGCAGGCACCACAATAGGCTGGTTTAAGTGAAATGCTGAAACCACCTTAGGGAGAAATTGAGGACGAGTCCTCAATTCTGCCCTGTCCGTATGAAAAATTAGGTAAGGGCTTTTATAGGATAAAGCCGCCAATTCTGATACACGCCTGGCTGAAGCCAGGGCTAACAGCATTACCACTTTCCATGTGAGATATTTTAAGTCCACAGTGGTGAGTGGTTCAAACCAATGTGATTTTAGGAATCCCAAAACTACTTAGAGATTCCAAGGTGCCACTGGAGGCACAAAAGGAGGCTGTATATGCAGTACCCCCTTGACAAACGTCTGAACTTCAGGAACTGAAGCTAGTTCTTTTTGGAAGAATATTGACAGGGCCGAAATTTGAACCTTAATGGACCCTAATTTGAGGCCCATAGACAGTCCTGTTTGCAGGAAATGCAGGAATCGACCCAGTTGAAATTCCTCTGTAGGGGCCTTCCTGGCCTCACACCACGCAACATATTTACGCCAAATACGGTGATAATGTTGCACAGTTACATCCTTCCTGGCTTTGATCAGGGTAGGGATAACTTCATCCGGAATGCCTTTTTCCTTCAGGATCCGGCGTTCAACCGCCATGCCGTCAAACGCAGCCGCGGTAAGTCTTGGAACAGACATGGTCCCTGCTGGAGCAGGTCCTTTCTTAGAGGTAGAGGCCACGGGTCTTCCGTGAGCATCTCGAATTTCCGGGTACCAAGTCCTTCTTGGCCAATCCGGAGCCACGAGTATAGTCTTTACTCCTCTCCTTCTTATGATTCTCAGTACCTTGGGTATGAGAGGCAGAGGAGGGAACACATATACTGACTGGTACACCCACGGTGTTACCAGAGCGTCCACAGCTATTGCCTGAGGGTCCCTTGACCTGGCGCAATATCTGTCCAGTTTTTTGTTGAGGCGGGACGCCATCATGTCCACCTTTGGTTTTTCCCAACGGTTCACAATCATGTTGAAGACTTCTGGGTGAAGTCCCCACTCCCCCGGGTGAAGATAGTGTCTGCTGAGGAAGTCTGCTTCCCAGTTGTCCACTCCCGGAATGAACACTGCCGACAGTGCTATCACATGATTTCTCTAACGTCCTAGTGGATGCTGGGGACTCCGTCAGGACCATGGGGAATAGCGGCTCCGCAGGAGACAGGGCACAAAAGCAAGCTTTTAGGATCACATGGTGTGTACTGGCTCCTCCCCCTATGACCCTCCTCCAAGCCTCAGTTAGGTTTTTGTGCCCGGCCGAGAAGGGTGCAATCTAGGTGGCTCTCTTAAAGAGTTGCTTAGAAAAAGTTTTTAGGTTCTTTATTTTCAGTGAGTCCTGCTGGCAACAGGCTCACTGCATCGAGGGACTTAGGGGAGAGATTTTCAACTCACCTGCGTGCAGGATGGATTGGATTCTTAGGCTACTGGACATAGCTCCAGAGGGAGTCGGAACACAGGGCTCGCCCTGGGGTTCGTCCCGGAGCCGCGCCGCCGACCCCCCTTGCAGATGCTGAAGATGAAGAGGTCCGGAACCAGGCGGCAGAAGACTCTCAGTCTTCATCAGGTAGCGCACAGCACTGCAGCTGTGCGCCATTGTTGTCAGCACACTTCACACAGCGGTCACGGAGGGTGCAGGGCGCTGGGGGGGGGCGCCCTGGGCAGCAATGTATAATACCTGTATGGCGAAAAATACATCACATATAGCCCTTGAGGCTATATGGATGTATTTAACCCCTGCCAGATATCTAAAACTCCGGAGAAGAAGCCCGCCGAAAAGGGGGCGGGGCCTATTCTCCTCAGCACACAGCGCCATTTTCCCTCACAGAAAGGCTGGTGGGAAGGCTCCCATGATCTCCCCTGCACTGCACTACAGAAACAGGGTTAAAACAGAGAGGGGGGGCACTGATTTGGCGATATGTATATATATTAAAATGCTATAAAAGGAACACTTATATAAAGGTTGTCCCTGGATAATTATAGCGTTTTGGTGTGTGCTGGCAAACTCTCCCTCTGTCTCCCCAAAGGGCTAGTGGGTCCTGTCCTCTATCAGAGCATTCCCTATGTGTGTGCTGTATGTCGGTACGTGTGTGTCGACATGTATGAGGAAAATATTGGTGAGGAGGCGGAGCAAATTGCCTGTAATGGTGATGTCACTCTCTAGGGAGTCGACACCGGAATGGATGGCTTATTTATGGAAATTACGTGACAATGTCAACACGCTGCAAGCCGGTTGACGACATGAGAGGGCCGGCGAACAAATTAGTATCTGTCCAGGCGTCTCAAACACCGTCAGGGGCTGTAAAATGCCCATTTACCTCAGTCGGTCGACACAGACCCAGACACGGACACTGATTTCAGTGTCGACGGTGAAGAAACAAACGTATTTTCTTTTAGGGCCACACGTTAAGGGCAATGAAGGAGGTGTTACATATTTCTGATACTCCAAGTACCACAAAAAAGGGTATTATGTGTGAGGTGAAAAAACTACCTGTAGTTTTTCCTGAATCAGATAAATTAAATGAAGTGTGTGATGATGCGTGGGTTTCCCCCGATAGAAAATTATTGGCGGTATACCCTTTCCCGCCAGAAGTTAAGGCGCGGTGGGAAACACCCCTCAGGGTGGATAAGGCGCTCACACGCTTATCAGAACAAGTGGCGGTACCATCTACGGATAGGGCCGTACTTAAGGAGCCAGCTGATAGGAGGCTGAAAAATATCCTAAAAAGTATACACACACATGCTGGTGTTATACTGCGACCAGCGATCGCCTCAGCCTGGATGTGCAGAGCTGAGGTGGCTTGGTCGGATTCCCTGACTAAAAATATTGATACCTTTGACAGGGACAGTATTTTATTGACTATAGAGCATTTAAAGGATGCATTTCTATATATGCGAGATGCGCAGAGGGATATTTGCACTCTGGCATCAAGAGTAAATGCGATGTCCATATCTGCAAGAAGATGTTTATGGACACGACAGTGGTCAGGTGATGCAGATTCCAAACGGCACAAAGATGTATTGCCGTATAAAGGGGAGGAGTTATTTGGGGTCGGTCCATGGGACCTGGTGGCCAGGGCAACTGCTGGAAAATCCACCGTTTTTTACCCTAAGTCACATCTCTGCAGAAAAAGACACCGTCTTTTCAGCCTCAGTCCTTTCGTCCCTATAAGAGTCATATCTGCCCAGGGATAGAGGAAAGGGAAGAAGACTGCAGCAGGCAGCCCATTCCCAGGAACAGAAGCCCTCCACCGCTTCTACCAAGTTCTCAGCATGACGCTGGGACCGTACAGGACCCCTGGATCCTACAAGTAGTATCCAAGGGGTACAGATTGGAATGTCGAGAGGTTTCCCCCCTCGCAGGTTCCTGTAGTCTGCTGTACCAATGTCTCCCTCCGACAGGGAGGCAGTATTGAAAACAATTCACAAGCTGTATTCCCAGCAGGTGATAATAAAATTACCCCTCCGACAACAAGGAAAGGGGTATTACTCCACACTATATGGTGGTACTGAAGGCTAGGTGAGACCTATTCTAAATCTGAAAAATTTGAACACTTGCAAGGGTTCAAATCCAGATGGAGTCACTCAGAGCAGTGATAACAAAGAACAAGGGGACTATATGGTGTCCCGGGACATCAGGGATGCTTACCTCCATGTCCCAAAATTTGCCTTTTCTCACCAAGGGTACCTCAGGTTCGTGGTACAGAACTGTCACTATCAGTTTCAAGACGATGCCGTTGGATTGTCCAAGGCACCCCGGGTCCTTACCAAGGTAATGACCGAAAGGAGGATTCGTCTTCAAAGAAAATGGACGACCTCCTGATAAGAACAAGGTCCAGAGAACAGTTGGAGGTCGGAGTAGCACTATCTCAAGTAGTTCTACGACAGCACGGGTGGATTCTAAATATTCCAAAACCGCAGTTGTTCCGACGACACGTCTGCTGGTCCTAGGGATGATTCTGGACACAGTCCAGGAAAAGGTGTTTCTCCCAGAGGAGAAAGCCAGGGAGTTATCCGAGCTAATCGGGATCCTCCTAAAACCAGGAAAAGTGTCAGTGCACCATTGCACAAGAGTCCTGGTAAAAATGGTGGCTTATTACGAAGCGCTTCCATTCGGCAGATTTCACGCAAGAACTCTTCAGTGGGATCTGCTGGACAAATGGTCCGGATCGCATCTTCAGATGCATCAGCGGATAACCCTATATCCAAGGACAAGGGTGTCTCTCCTGTGGTGATTACAGAGTGCTCATCTTCTAGAGGGCCGCAGATTCGGCATTCAGGATTGGATGCTGGTGACCACGGATGCCAGCCTGAGAGGCTGGGGAGCAGTCACACAGGGAGTGTGATCAAGTCTGGAGAATTCTCTCCACATAAATATACTGGAGCTAAGAGCAAATTTATAATGCTCTAAGCTTAGCAAGACCTCTGCTTCAAGGTCAGCCGGTATTGATCCAGTGGGATAACATCACGGCAGTCGCCCACGTAAACAGAAAGGGCGGCACAAGAAGCAGGAGGGCAGTGGCAAAACTGCAAGGATTTTTCGCTAGGCGGAAAATCATGTGATAGCACTGTCAGCAGTGTTCATTCCGGGAGTGGACGACTGGGAAGCAGACTTCCTCAGCAGGCACGACCTCCACCTGGGAGAGTGGGAACTTCATCGGGAAGTTTTCCGCATGATTGTGAACCGTTGGGAAAGACCAAAGGTGGACATGATGGCGTCCCGCCCGAACAAAAAATGGGACAGGTATTGCGCCAGGTCACGAGACCTTCAGGCGATAGCTGTGGACGTCCTGGTAACACCGTGGGTGTAACAGTCGGTGTATGTGTTCCCTCCTCTGCTTCTCATAACCAAGGTATTGAGAATTATAAGACATAGAGGAGTAAGAACTATACTCGTGGCTCCGGATTGGCCAAGAGGGACTTGGTAACCGGAACTTCAAGAGATGCTCACAGAGGACTAATGGCCTCGGGAGCTAAGAAGGGATTTGCTTTCAGAAAGTACCATGTCTGTTCCAAGAGGAACCGTGGCATCGGCCTTTAAGAAAGGACCTGCTCCAGCAGGGACCTTGTCTGTTCCAAGACTTACCGCGACTGCGTTTGACGGCATGGCGGTTTGAACGCCGGATCCTAAGGGAAAAGGCATTCCGGAAGAGGTCATACCTACCCTGGTCAAAGCCAGGAAGGAGGTGACCGCACAACGTTATCACCACATGTGGTAAAAATATGTTGCGTGGGTGAGGCCAGGAAGGCCCCACGAAAAAATTTCAACTAGGTCGATTTCTGCACTTCCTGCAAACAGGAGTGTCTATGAGCCTCAAATTGGGGTCCATTAAGGTTCAAGTTTCGGCCCTATAGATTTTCTTCCAGAAAGAATTGGCTTCAGTTCCTGAAGTCCAGACGTTTGTCAAGGGAGTATTGCATATACAGCCCTTGTGTGCCTCCAGTGGCACCGTGGGATCTCAACGTAGTGTTGGGATTCCTCAAATCATATTGGTTTGAACCACTCAAATCTGTGGATTTGAAATATCTCACATGGAAAGTGACCATGCTGTTGGCCCTGGCCTCGGCCAGGCGATTGTCAAAATTGGCGGCTTTGTCTTACAAAAGCCCATATTTGATTTTCCATTCGGACAGGGCAGAACTGCGGACTCGTCCCCAGTTTCTTCCTAAGGTGGTGTCAGCGTTTCACCTGAAACAACCTATTGTGGTGCCTGCGGCTACTAGGGACTTGGAGGACTCCAAGTTGCTAGACGTTGTCAGGGCCCTGAAAATATATATATATATATATATATATATATATATATATATATATAATTCCAGGACGGCTGGAGTCAGAAAGTCTGACTTGCTGTTTATATTGTAGGCACCCAAAAAGCTGGGTGCTCCTGCTTCTAAGCAGACTATTGCTCGTTGGATTTGTAGTACAATTCAGCTTGCACATTCTGTGGCAGGCCTGCCACAGCCAAAATCTGTAAATGCCCATTCCACAAGGTAGGTGGGCTCATCTTGGGCGGCTGCCCGAGGGGTCTCGGCTTTACAACTTTGCCGAGCAGCTACTTGGTCAGGGGCAAACACGTTTGCTAAATTCTACAAATTTGATACCCTGGCTGAGGAGGACCTGGAGTTCTCTCATTCGGTGCTGCAGAGTCATCCGCACTCTCCCGCCCGTTTGGGAGCTTTGGTATAATCCCCATGGTCCTGACGGAGTCCCCAGCATCCACTAGGACGTTAGAGAAAATAAGATTTTACTTACCGATAAATCTATTTCTCATAGTCCGTAGTGGATGCTGGGCGCCCATCCCAAGTGCGGATTGTCTGCATTACTTGTACATAGTTATTGTTACAAAAAAATCGGGTGGTTATTGTTGTGAGCCATCTTTTTTAGAGGCTACTTCATTGTTATCATACTGTTAACTGGGTTCAAATCACAAGTTGTACGGTGTGATTGGTGTGGCTGGTATGAGTCTTACCCGGGATTCAAGATCCTTCCTTATTGTGTACGCTCGTCCGGGCACAGTACCTAACTGAGGCTTGGAGGAGGGTCATAGGGGGAGGAGCCAGTACACACCATGTGATCCTAAAAGCTTGCTTTTGTGCCCTGTCTCCTGCGGAGCCGCTATTCCCCATGGTCCTGACGGAGTCCCCAGCATCCACTACGGACTATGAGAAATAGATTTATCGGTAAGTAAAATCTTATTTTTCCGCCCAGCGAAGAATCCTTGCAACTTCCGTCATTGCCCTCCTGCTTCTTGTGCCGCCCTGTCTGTTTACGTGGGCGACTGCCGTGATGTTGTCCAACTGGATCAACACCGGCTGACCCTGAAGCAGAGGCCTTGCCTGACTTAGGGCATTGTAAATGGCCCTTAGTTCCAGGATATTTATGTGAAGTGACGTTTCCATGCTTGACCACAAGCCCTGGAAATTTTTTCCCTGTGTGACTGCTCCCCAGCCTCTCAGGCTGGCATCCGTGGTCACCAGGACCCAATCCTGAATGCCGAATCTGCGGCCCTCTAGGAGATGAGCACTCTGTAACCACCACAGGAGAGACACCCTTGTCCTTGGAGACAGGGTTATCCGCTGATGCATTTGAAGATGCGATCCGGACCATTTGTCCAGCAGATCCCACTGAAAAGTTCTTGCGTGGAATCTGCCGAATGGAATTGCTTCGTAAGAAGCCACCATCTTTCCCAGGACCTTTGTGCATTGATGCACTGACACTTGGCCTGGTCTTAGGAGGTTCCTGACTAGGTCGGATAACTCCCTGGCTTTCTCCTCCGGGAGAAACACCTTTTTCTGTACGGTGTCCAGAATCATCCCTAGGAACAGCAGACGTGTCGTCGGAATCAGCTGCGATTTTGGAATATTTAGAATCCATCCGTGCTGTCGTAGTACTACTTGAGATAGTGCTACTCCGACCTCTAACTGTTCTCTGGACCTTGCCCTTATCAGGAGATCGTCCAAGTAAGGGATAATTAAGACGCCTTTTCTTCGAAGAAGAATCATCATTTCGGCCATTACCTTGGTAAAGACCCGGGGTGCCGTGGACAATCCAAACGGCAGCGTCTGAAACTGATAGTGACAGTTCTGTACCACAAACCTGAGGTACCCTTGGTGAGAAGGGCAAATTGGGACATGGAGGTAAGCATCCTTGATGTCCAGAGACACCATATAGTCCCCTTCTTCCAGGTTCGCTATCACTGCTCTGAGTGACTCCATCTTGAACTTGAACCTTTTTATGTAAGTGTTCAAGGATTTCAGATTTAAAATGGGTCTCACCGAGCCGTCCGGCTTCGGTACCACAAACAGCGTGGAATAATACCCCTTTCCCTGTTGTAGGAGGGGTACCTTGATTATCACCTGCTGGGAATACAGCTTGTGAATGGCTTCCAATACCGCCTCCCTGCCGGGGGGAGACGTTGGTAAAGCAGACTTCAGGAACCGGCGAGGGGGAGACGTCTCGAATTCCAATTTGTACCCCTGAGATACTACCTGCAGGATCCAGGGGTCCACTTGCGAGTGAGCCCACTGCGCGCTGAAATTCTTGAGACGGGCCCCCACCGTGCCTGAGTCCGCTTGTAAGGCCCCAGCGTCACGCTGAGGACTTGGCAGAAGCGGGGGAGGGCTTCTGTTCGTGGGAAGAGGCTGTCTGCTGCAGTCTTTTTCCCCTTCCTCTGCCCCGGGGCAGATATGAGTGGCCTTTTGCCCGCTTGCCCTTATGGGGACGAAAGGACTGAGCCTGAAAAGACGGTATCTTTTTCTGCTGAGAGGTGACCTGGGGTAAAAAGGTGGATTTCCCAGCCGTTGCCGTGGCCACCAGGTCCGATAGACCGACCCCAAATAACTCCTCCCCTTTATACGGCAATACTTCCATATGCCGTTTGGAATCCGCATCACCTGACCACTGTCGCGTCCATAACCCTCTTCTGGCAGAAATGGACATCGCACTTACTCTTGATGCCAGAGTGCAAATATCCCTCTGTGCATCTCGCATATATAGAAATGCATCCTTTAAATGCTCTATAGTCAATAATATACTGTCCCTGTCCAGGGTATCAATATTTTCAGTCGGGGAATCCGACCAAGCCACCCCAGCACTGCACATCCAGGCTGAGGCGATTGCTGGTCGCAGTATAATACCAGTATGTGTGTATATACTTTTTAGGATTTTTTCCAGCTTCCTATCAGCTGGTTCCTTGAGGGCGGCCGTATCAGGAGACGGTAACGCCACTTGTTTTGATAAGCGTGTGAGCGCCTTATCTACCCTAGGGGGTGTTTCCCAACGTGCCCTAACCTCTGGCGGGAAAGGGTTAATTTTTTTAGAAATTAGCAGTTTTTTATCGGGGGAAACCCACGCTTCATCACACACCTCATTTATTTAATCTGATTCAGGAAAAACTACGGGTAGTTTTTTCACACCCCACATAATACCCTTTTTTGTGGTACTTGTAGTATCAGAAATGTTCAAAACCTCCTTCATTGCCGTGATCATGTAACGTGTGGCCCTACTGGAAAATACGTTTGTTTCCTCACCGTCGACACTGGAGTCAGTGTCCGTGTCAGTGTCTGTATCGACCTGAGGTAACGGGCGTTTTAGAGCCCCTGACGGTGTTTGAGACGCCTGTACAGTGTGATATCATAAAAACAAGCACTTTAACACATCATTCTAAAAACATGTAAAATAGGATTCCAATATGGAAAAATACTGGTCAATGTTTTTAGAATGATGTGTTAATTAAAGTGCTTGTTTTTATGATATCACACTATTCTCTGCTTTTTCCTCTATTTTTTCCGGTAATCAATTGATACGAACACTCCTAATTTTGGAGAATTATCGGAGAGTAAGAGGTGGATTACCCCCGCTACAAACGGGGCAGGCGCTGGTGAAGTAGTATCTTTCCTTCCTTTTTTACCTCGGTGCAGTGAGCCTGTTGCCAGCAGGTCTCACTGAAAATAAAAAACCTACTTTAAACTTTTACTCTAAGCAGCTCAGGAGAGCCACCTAGATTGCACCCTTCTCGTTCGGGCACAAAAATCTAACTGAGGCTTGGAGGAGGGTCATAGGGGGAGGAGCCAGTGCACACCAGGTAGTCCTAAAGCTTTTACTTTTGTGCCCAGTCTCCTGCGGAGCCGCTATTCCCCATGGTCCTTTCGGAGTCCCCAGCATCCACTAGGACGTTAGAGAAAGGGCTTGTAGACTAAAGGGGTTAATATGCTTCCTTTATAATTCAAGGGAAGACCAAAGCATATATAGTTTATATCTTGACAACATATTGAAGTAGTCACTTATCTGTAAAATCTATGCTGAAAGATCATGATATTTGTAGCTTTAGGCATAATGATAGTTCAGCGCTCTCTAGTAGTGGTATGAATGGAAGTTAAAATTGAGGATAGGGAAATCATTAGTGCCATGGGTAGAAATTAGCTTATACCCCGAGCTCAGGACATAAGACATGTATTTCATTAACCTTATCCTTGACCAAGTACATGACCCAGAACTTCTGTAAGCCAATATCCTTTTTTTTTTTAATGTTTGCTATTTTGTTTAAACCTAATTTAATAGCCAAAATGTATATTTTCAGGTTGAAATGGTATATTCCCTTCTATCTATGCTTGGTACCCACGACAAGGATGATATGTCCCGTACACTACTAGCCATGTCAAGCTCCCAGGATAGTTGTATAGCTATGCGGCAATCTGGATGCCTTCCTCTGCTCATCCAGCTACTACATGGCAATGATAAAGACTCTGTGCTGCTGGGGAACTCTCGTGGAAGTAAGGAAGCACGTGCTCGGGCTAGCGCAGCCCTTCATAACATCATTCACTCTCAGCCAGATGACAAGCGGGGAAGGCGAGAAATCAGAGTCCTGCACCTCTTGGAACAGATCCGGGCTTACTGTGAAACGTGCTGGGAATGGCAGGAGGCACACGAGCAAGGAATGGATCAGGATAAAAATCCAAGTATGTAGGATTCAAACAAATCTACAGATTGTATCTAAATGTTCCCCTAGTTAAACTTGAAAAATACGTTTTAAGACTCTAGACATTGATTCACTGTGCTATTTTATTCTGGTAGTACAGTAGCTTTAATGGAGCTTCTTTTATATTTCCTTGAAGTATAGCTGTCCCCTACAGACATTGGAGACCATTTTTGAGCTAAAAAATATTCATGAATCAGTTGGTTAGTACCCTGTGCCTTGTTTCACTGTGAAGTGCCTCAGTAACTGGTTCTTGGCTAATTGGCTACAGTCTCCTATGTTTTTACATTAGCGGTCTCTAGTGAATACAGATGACAGGTATACTCTAAGCGGCATATTCGATTATAAACCCAATTAAATAGCTGTTTCAGCTCATACCTCCATAGACTGTGCGCAAGAATCAGCTAAACACACATTCCACTTTGTCTGGCATCTGAAATATGTATCCATTGACTTCACCTGTACTCACTGATTTTTAAAAACATTTTTTGCTTTTTTTTATTTTATTTTATTTTAATGGGGCCCATGCATTTAGCCTGTATCTAGGGAATTCCTCATTCTGCCGGAGTCGAGAGATCAGAGAAAACCAACGTGTTGGTCAATCTCGAATCCCCTATTCCGATCCGAAATGTTGAATTTTCCCTGTCATCAATGTCCACCTATAAGATTTTTTTTGATAATCAGATCAGCTACGGGATATCCGTTTGTGGGTGTATGCTACTTGTAAATCTCTCTGAATAATCCTTGCAATACGATATATATTATTTTAGTGCCGGCACCCGTGGAACACCAGATCTGTCCTGCAGTGTGTGTTCTGATGAAGCTCTCCTTTGATGAAGAACACAGGCATGCAATGAATGAACTTGGTAAGAGAACATACAGAAAATCTTGTGGTATGGTGAAGTTGTTTCTGCATGGATTTCACGCTTGAAATTAAATCACCAATATAAATAGAAACATTTGACGGCAGAGAAGAACCACGTGGCCCAGCTAGCCTACCCCATTTTTAACCTTTTGGTAACATCAATCCTATTAGATCTTTATTGCTTTGTAAGAATATCCTAATGCCTATCCCAAGCATATTTAAATTGCTCTATTGTCAGCATCTGCTACCTCTGATGGGAGGCTATTCCATTTGTCCACTACCCTTTCCCTGAACCTACCTACCTCCAGTTTCAGTGCATGACCTTATGTTCTAATACTTCCTGCACCTTATTAAAACTCTTATTTGAAAGTTTCTATCATGTCACCCCCCACCTTTCCTTCTCTGCTCCAAACTATATATGTTATGATCTTTTAGTCTTTCCAGGTATGTTTTGTGATGTAAACCATGCACCATTTTAGCTTAATGTGTTTATATTTCTTTCATTCTTTCTTTCTTTCTTTTCTCTTTTCTTTTCTCTTTTCTTTTCTTTTCTCTTTTCTTTTCTTTTCTTTCTGTTTCTCTCTCCCCTGGTTTTCGAACAGGTGGTTTGCAGGCTATTGCAGAGCTTTTGCAAGTGGATTGTGAAATGTATGGACTGATTAAAGACCACTATAGTGTCACCTTACGGCGGTATGCTGGCATGGCATTGACTAATCTGACTTTTGGAGATGTCGCTAACAAGGTAGTGTTTGTTTACTGTCCCTTAGTAGCTTTCAGTCTCTTACTTCAATGAATTCAACAATTTATCATTTTCTAAATAAATCTACCCTGTGAAACTTCCCCAAATGGATATGGGTGATCTAGCCAGGTTTTTAGTCATACCTGTAGTACATGTTACTGGCACATGGTAGCATGCACTGGTATATATTTCTGCATTTTTTTCTGTCCGCTTTGCAGGCCACGCTGTGTTCAATGAAAAGCTGTATGCGAGCCCTTGTAGCCCAACTAAAGTCAGAGAGTGAAGATCTACAGCAGGTAACACTTTAGTGATCACATAATATATGTTCCTATATATATGCTTATTGCAAACTAGTTTTTTATGCATCAGACAGTGATGACAGGTTCCAGGTGTATATACAGAAAAAAATAAGAGGGGTAGCATAGACAAGACACCAGTACAACAATGGTACAATAAACTTGACAACATTATAGTGAAGAGAGTGGTAGGGAAGGGCAATAGGATAAATAGGGGGTGGGGATTGGCATCAATAAGTAAAGCACATAGTAATCAAGGTGCCAAGCACATAAACTGTGTGAAAGGAATACCGTTGTTCCTTTCACATAGTTGATATGCTTGCCCATTGGTTACTGACTTATGTACTTTACTTATTGATGCCCTTTCCCCCTTATTTATCCGATTGCCCTTCCCTACCCCTCTCTATTATAATATTGTCAAGTTTATTGTTCCATCGTTGTAAGGTGAATTGAAATTGTACCATTGCTGTAAAGGTAAATTTAAAGAAAATGAGCAGTAAGAGGGGGTCATAAGGGGAGCAGATTGAGGCAGGGTAAGGTATCCCTGGGCCCAGAAAGTGATTCCAGACATTGAGTGCGGGAGGAGGTAGTAAAGTCGCACAAAAAATGTTAGGTTAGGTGAGACTTCTAAGCGGACCCCTCAAAAGCAGGAAGAGATGATTTTTTCTCTTTTTGTTTTATTTTTAGAGGTCTCTCATATTACCAGCAGTAATAGTTTTATGTTATTAGATTCAGTTTTCCATAGATTTTGTTTGAGTTCTTAACAACCGCCATCCATTGCTGACGAGCAATCCGCAGCCATTAGAACAAATATTTCTGCTTTACAATGTTTTCCAGCAAAATACCAACTTCAGGGCACCCACTTCTGTGAATTAATGAAGTAGATGGAAACAGAGTTCAAGCTGTCTGTTCTTTTGTGTTGCAGGTCATAGCAAGTGTGCTCAGGAATCTGTCCTGGAGAGCAGATGTAAATAGTAAGAAGACCCTGCGTGAAGTTGGGAGTGTCAAAGCACTAACAGAATGTGCACTTCAAGTTAAGAAGGTAAATGATTGTGATGTATACTATATGGGTTGGGGCTGGGAGACCGGCGCTGGAAATCCTGGCCGTCAGCATACCGACCCAGGATCCGGACAGCACAGTGCCATTGCGGGGGGCGGGGCTAGCGCAACAAAGCCCCTTGCATGCTGACTGTCGGGCTGGTAAGCGGATGGGATCCCGGCATCGGCATTGTGGTCGCCGGGATCCTGAGCGCCGGTCACATGACCGGATCCTGTACGATATAGTTGTGGTTGTTCCCTTATTCCAGTTTTCTTCTGGTCATTTTTTGGCTTTCATCTTTCTCACAATTATTCCAAATCCCGAAAACATAGTATTACTATTTATTAGTGAAGATCTTGTCTGAGAGATCTGTAGTAAGTACAGTTTTTGAAACTAATATATTTTTCTTTTGCATTATCCAGGAGTCTACATTGAAGAGTGTACTGAGTGCCTTGTGGAACCTGTCTGCTCACTGCACAGAGAACAAAGCAGACATATGTTCTGTGGATGGGGCCCTGGCTTTCTTAGTAGGCACATTAACTTACAGAAGTCAAACCAATACATTGGCCATTATTGAGAGTGGAGGTGGAATACTGCGCAATGTGTCCAGTTTAATTGCCACTAATGAAGACCACAGGTTTGTAATTAGTGCAGCTGATACTTCCTTGTAGATGTTACTGTTCAATAGTTTGATATATCTGCATATCGTTCAGTATCAATATAGAACATTATTGCTAGAATACCATTCAGTGTGAAATACTGTAATATAGTGCACACTCTATAAAGTTGTCCTGTATTTACAATACATATTTATGCATTAACAATATTTTTCTTACCCAAATTCTAGAAATTCTTTACCATGTTGTTTCTTTCATCATAGGCAAATCCTGAGAGAGAACAATTGCTTACAGACCTTATTACAGCACTTAAAATCACACAGCTTGACTATTGTCAGCAATGCTTGTGGGACCTTGTGGAATTTATCTGCGCGGAACTCGAAGGATCAAGAAGCTCTCTGGGACATGGGTGCTGTCAGCATGCTCAAAAACCTTATCCATTCAAAGCACAAAATGATAGCAATGGGCAGTGCAGCAGCCTTAAGGAATTTAATGGCAAACAGACCTGCCAAATATAAAGACACCAATATCATGTCTCCAGGATCTAGTGTCCCATCTCTTCATGTTCGGAAGCAGAAAGCATTAGAAGCAGAGCTTGACGCACAGCATTTGTCTGAAACTTTTGACAACATTGATAATTTAAGTCCAAAAACCTCTCATCGCAATAAGCAGAGACATAAGCAAAATTTGTACAGTGACTATGTTCTGGACTCCAGTAGACATGACGATTCCATTTGCCGGTCGGACAACTTTAGCCCTAGCAATTTAACTGTTCTTTCTCCATATATGAACACAACTGTGTTGCCAGCACCATCTTCTAGGCAAGCTGGCGATGGTAACAGGACAGAAAAGGATAGGGAAAGGACAGGAATAAATAACTACCAATCTTCTGGTGATGGAAACCAATCCAAACGAATTGGATTACAACTTTCAACTACTGCTCAGATTGGTAAAGTTATGGACGAGGTATCAAGCATTCACCTAGCTCAAGAAGACAGAAATTCTGGGTCTTCTTCAGAAATGCACAATACATCCGATGAAAGAACTTCTAGAAAGACGACTTCAAACCATTCCCACACAAACTCCTACAATTTCACCAAAGGAGAGGTTTCCAACAGAACATGTCCTGTATCATATATGAAAATGGAGTATAAAATGTCCTCAAATGATAGCTTGAACAGCGTTAGCAGTACTGATGGCTATGGAAAACGTGGTCAAGTAAAACCATCTGTTGAGTCTTACTCTGAAGATGATGAGAGTAAATTTTGCAGTTATGGACAGTATCCTGCAGGTCTAGCTCATAAAATACACAGTGCTAATCACATGGATGATAATGATACAGAACTTGACACGCCAATAAATTATAGCTTGAAATATTCTGATGAGCAATTGAATTCTGGACGGCAAAGCCCAACTCAAAATGATAGATGGGCCAGACCCAAACACATAATAGATAATGAAATGAAACAAAGTGAGCAAAGGCAAGCTAGAAATCCAAAAACATCTTATTCTGCCTTCACTGAAAGCAAAGAAGAGAAACACAAAAAATTCTCCCCACATTTTGCGCCAACAGAAAATAATTCACCATACAGAGGAAGAGCTCCAAACACTCAAGGAGACCAGACACGAGCAAACTCAAATGCTGTAACAAGTCAGAAGACCAATAAACCACATTGTCAGGTTGAAGTCTATGACGACGACAAAACAACAAATTTCAGTGAACGATATTCTGAGGAAGAACTGCAAGAGGAGGATGATGATCAGCAAGTAAGCTTCAATATCACAACATATAAACAAGAGGAGCACCACATTGAGCAGCCTATTGATTACAGTCGAAAGTATCCACCTGATGTTACACCATCAACACAGAAGCCATCATTCTCTTTTTCAAAGAACTCTTCCAAACAAAGGTCTAAGAAAGATCATGTGTCATCCAGCAATAACACACCTAGCCCATCATCAAGCACAAGCATGCAAACTCAACTTCATCCTAATTCTGCTCAAACCCGAGGTGGACAAAATAGACAAAAACAAAGTTCAAGTAAGCCTTCTTCAATTAACCAAGAAACTATACAAACATATTGTGTCGAAGATACACCTATATGTTTTTCAAGATGCAGTTCTCTGTCATCCTTGTCTTCTGCAGAGGATGAAATTGAAGGCCGTGAAAGAGGTACTCAGGGAGCAGGTGGGAATAACAATATTCAAATAACTGAACTTAAGGGAAGCAGAGATGGAACCTCGAAAGAAGGTGCATCTAGTGAAACTCGTACTGCTCCACATCATATACGTACCAAAACAAGCAGGTTACAGACTTCTACCTTATCTCCTTCTGATGCTTCAAGGCATAAATCAGTCGAGTTTTCTTCAGGTGCTAAATCACCCTCAAAAACCGGAGCCCAGACACCTAAAAGTCCTCCAGAACATTATGTCCAGGAAACACCTTTAATGTTCAGCAGGTGTACTTCTGTGAGCTCATTGGATAGTTTTGAAAGTCATTCCATTGCCAGCTCTGTGCAAAGCGAGCCATGCAGTGGTATGGTGAGCGGTATTATTAGTCCTAGTGATCTTCCTGACAGCCCAGGGCAAACAATGCCACCAAGCCGATGTAAAACTCCTCCTCCATCTCAGGCAGTGCAAGATAAGAGAGATGGAAATAAAGCTAAAATAAGAAGTAATGCTGAAGAAAGGGACTCTGTGACCAAACAGACTGCTGTGCATGCAGCAGTTCAAAGAGTTCAGGTGCTTCAGGAAGCTGATACCTTATTGCATTTTGCTACAGAGACCACACCAGATGGGTTTTCATGTGCTTCAAGCCTCAGTGCTCTTAGCCTGGATGAGCCATATATTCCAAAAGATATAGAACTTACAATTATGCCTCCTGTATTTGAAAACGATCAAGGTAATGAAGTTGAGTCAGACAAGTCCAAAGAATCGACTGACCATCACGAGAAAAAAGAAGAGAAACAATCTGAACCAGAGAAAGACATACTAGATGATACAGATGATGATATTGACATATTAGAGGAATGTATAATATCCGCTATGCCTACAAAATCATCAAGAAAAACAAAGAAAGCTTCCCAACAAACTGTTTCAAAAACCGCGCCTCCTACTGCAAGAAAACCAAGCCAGCTACCAGTGTATAAACCCATTCCTCTCCAAACTAGACTACAGGTTCAAAAGCATGTTAGTTTCAACCATGCAGATGATATGCCTAAAGTGTATTGTGTAGAAGGCACACCAATTAACTTTTCTACAGCCACATCCCTTAGTGATCTCACCATAGAATCACCACCAAATGAATTGACAAATAATGATCATGCAAATGCTGTACCTGTTTTTTCAGAGTTTGAAAAGAGGGATGCAATTCCTACTGAGGGGAGGAGTACAGATGACGCAGAAGCAGGTAAAAACTCTAATGCTATTGCATCTGGACTAGACGAAGATAAAACAGAGGAAGGTGATATTCTTGCCGAGTGCATACATTCTGCAATGCCCAAAGGAAAAAGCCACAAGCCCTATAGAGTCAAAAAGATTATGGATCAGGTTAATAATACAACTGCGCCTGCGAATAATAAAAATGTACAAGAAAGTGAAAAGAAGCCAACGTCCCCATTAAAACCAGTGCCACAACCAAATGGACGTATAAAGAAAAACATGGATTCAAGAACTAGTCTAGGACATGAAAAGCCCTACGGTGACCCAAGGAAGCAGAGTGTTAAAAACTTGAAAGAGACAAATGATAAGATTCCCAACAACGAAGAACGTGCAAAGGGAAGCTTTGCTTTTGATTCCCCTCATCACTATACTCCAATTGAGGGCACGCCCTATTGTTTTTCAAGGAATGATTCACTGAGTTCTTTAGACTTTGATGAAGATGATGTTGACCTTTCCAGAGAAAAGGAAGAGTTGCGGAAAGAAAAAGAAATAAAGGAAACTGACTCAAGAACAGAGAAGAATCATTCATATGCAAACCAATCTCCGGGGCAGCAAGGTCAAAAGAATACAGCAAGCAGAGGTCCATCTAAATCATTGCTCCAAAAACAAGCTTCATTTCCACCTGCATCCAAAGTTCAAGACAGAGGAGGAGCATCTGATGAAAAAATGCAGAATTTTGCAATTGAAAATACACCTGTTTGTTTTTCTCGCAATTCATCTCTGAGTTCATTAAGTGACATTGACCAAGAAAACAATAACAAAGAAGTTGAGTCCGCAAAAGAAAATGAACCTTCCGACTCACAGATAGCATTACGCAGACCTCAAACTTCAGGGTATGCACCTAAGTCATTCCATGTTGAAGATACCCCAGTTTGTTTTTCTAGAAACAGTTCTCTTAGTTCTTTAAGCATTGACTCTGAGGATGACCTGTTACAGGAATGCATAACGTCAGCCATGCCAAAGAAGAAAAAGCCCTCAAAAGCCAAAAGTGAGAAGGTTGGTGGTGGAATTCTTGCAGAAGAGGAACTTGATCTTACACTAGATCTAAGAGATCTACGAAGTCCTGATTCTGAAAATGAGTTTTCCCCAGATTCTGAAAATTTTGATTGGAAAGCAATTCAGGAAGGTGCCAATTCGATTGTCAGTCGATTACATCAAGCAGCTGCTGCAGTTTCATTATCCCGGCAAGGCTCGTCTGATTCTGATTCAATTCTGTCGCTAAAATCAGGCATTTCATTGGGCTCTCCTTTCCATCTGACATCAGACAAGGAAGAAAAGAACGTTCCAATAAACAAAGGTCCAAGAATTTTAAAGCCTGGAGAGAAGAGTTCAGTACAAAACAAGAAAAAGGATGAAGAACCTAAAAGTATAAAAGGGGGAAAGAAAGTGTATAAAAGTATGATTACAGGAAAATCTCGTTCTAGCTCTGATTTTTCAAGTCAGTGTAAACAGCCAGTACAAACAAATATGCCATCTATCTCTCGTGGTAGAACAATGATCCATATTCCTGGAGTCCGGGCCAGTTCTCCAAGCACTAGCCCTGTTTTAAAGAAAGTTCCAGTTCTAAAGAATACACCACCTAAAAGTTCCAGTGACAATTCAACTAGTTCTCCTAGAGGACAAAAACCATTAAAATCTGAAGCATTCTACAATAACAGGCAGGCTGCTACACCAGTAGGGTCAAGTAAAGTACCTTCTAGGTCAGGATCAAGAGACTCTACTCCTTCCAGGCCTTCTCCACAACCATTAAGTAGACCTATGCAGTCCCCTGGTCGAAGTTCTATTTCACCTGGCAAAAATGGAATAAGCCCTCCCAACAAATTCTCTCAGTTACCAAGAACATCTTCCCCTAGCACAACCTCCACAAAGTCATCTGGTTCAGGAAGAATGTCATATACATCGCCAGGTAGGCAGTTAAGTCAGCAGAACCTGAACAAGCAATCCAATCTTCCCAAAACGCCCAGTGGTATTCCAAGAAGTGAGTCTGCTTCAAAAGGCTTAAACCAAAATGTGAACACTGGATCAAGTAAGAAAGTAGAGCTCTCTAGAATGTCTTCAACAAAATCTAGTGGAAGTGAATCAGATAGATCAGAGAGACCTGCATTAGTACGTCAGTCTACTTTTATTAAGGAAGCACCTAGTCCTACATTAAGGAGGAAATTAGAAGAATCTGCATCATTTGAATCCTTGTCTTCTTCGTCAAGAGCAGATTCTCCAACACGATCTCAGACTCAGACACCAGTTTTAAGCCCATCGCTTCCTGAAATGTCTTTATCAACTCATGCTGTACAAACTGGTGGATGGAGAAAAATGCCTCCAAATCTGAATGCACCCTCTGAACATGGTGATGTCAGAAAGCGTCATGACATAAGTCGGTCACATTCAGAGTCCCCATCCAGGCTTCCGATTACACGATCAGGCACTTGGAAACGTGAGCACAGTAAGCATTCATCATCCCTTCCTCGTGTCAGTACTTGGCGAAGAACTGGGAGCTCATCATCAATTTTGTCTGCTTCCTCTGAATCTAGTGAGAAAGCAAAGAGTGAAGATGAAAAGCAGCCAGCATGCTTCGTCCCAGGGTCAATTTCTAGCCCGGATTGTCCACCATCTGCAAAAGGAACTTGGAGAAAAATAAGGGAAAATGAAACCCTCGAGATGGCAAGTAACAGAACTTCAAACACTCTTGCGGAGTCTTGCAACACACTAGAATCTAAAACCGTATACCAGATGGCACCAGCTGTCTCCAAAACAGAGGATGTATGGGTAAGAATTGAAGACTGCCCAATCAATAACCCTAGATCAGGCAAGTCCCCCACAGGGAATTCTCCCCCAGTTATCGACAATATCTCAGAGCAGGAAGAAAATGATGAGGCAGTAAAAGACTCCCAAGGAAGGCATAATTCAGGGAATGGGAATGGGCCTTCTTTGGAAAATAGGCAGAAATCATTTATTAAAGTGGAAGGTTTGGATATTAAGGGGGCAGACCCAAAACCTGTAATAAACAGCCAGCCTACAGGGCAAGAGACAAGTGAAAATTCTGTTACAGAACGTACACCATTTAGCTCAAGCAGTTCAAGTAAACACAGCTCACCAAGTGGGACTGTTGCAGCACGTGTCACTCCATTTAACTATAACCCTAGTCCCAGGAAAAGCAATGGAGACGGTAGCACTTCTCGACCATCCCAGATACCAACCCCAGTGACTACAAAGAAAAAAAACTCAAAAAGTGAAGCCACAGACTCTAGTGGATCTCAAAGCCCCAAAAGACATTCTGGGTCTTATCTGGTGACTTCTGTGTGAGAAGACGACTAGCTGTTATTTGAATTAAAATTCTGATGCATTATTTTTTAGCTGTCCATGTATATTGTTCAAAGACACAAATATAAAAAAAAGTCTGTAAATATCTTTGATTTTTGATAAGGGTTGTTCAGGAAGCCATAATTCATAAAACCATTGTTTTCTCTTTTTAGTTACTATAAGATACTGACAGTTTACGATACATTGGATATTTATAGAAAGGTTGTTTTTGTTTTGTTTTTTTATAAACCATTTTGGTCTATTACAGCACTCCCAGCTGTTTTGGCACCGAAAAGGATTAATTGTCAACTGATTAAAAATAAATTCCAGTAATAAATAATACAGATACCCTTTTCTAACTGTAGCTATATTAACTTATTCTAGGATGCTGGCTGGCTTTAGCACATCAGGGAAAATCTTGTATTGATGCAGAAAATATACTATTGCTTTAGTCTTTGTGGATACAGTTTAAGTAGTATTTCGTCATGCTGCTGTCAGACTTACAGCAATGTGATTTCTACTGAAAGCTTTTTCTTTTCTTTTCTTTTTTTCTTCTTCTTCCCTTGCCAGCCTGTCTGCATGACTGATCTGACAATCCAAGTACTGTGATCTCATGATGTGCATAGGTACAGTAGATATGGTAAAACAATCTACACAGTGGTGTTCTCTACAAAAACAAAACCCAAAAAAGCTCTGTGTTGCAGTTAGACCACATCTGATTTATTTTTGTTTTTGGGAAGGGGGGACTACAGTGGTCTCTACAATAAAAATAAAAACACACACAAAATAAAGCTCTGTTGCGGCTAGACCACTTGCAATCCTTTTTTGGGGGGGATGCACTGATCAGAGATTGGCAATTTTTGTTCAATGCTATGCTGTATATTGTCTGTTTCGGTATTTGAGGTAAGATGGCTGCTCTTTTATGAGTGAGACAGAATGTCTCAAAATCTAACTGAACATTTCTGAATAAATTATTACTGTATGTAAATTCATAATTGTGTTTTTATAGTGAACTGTAAATTTACGTGGCATGCAGATTTTTTTTTTAAAGGGAAAATGCTAATTTTTTTTAAATTTATTTATATATATATTTTTTTTTTTTTTTTGCAATAAACTGAATTTTATTGAATGAGAAAATATTACCATAAGGTTTTCACTACTGTCTGTGTAAAAATCTTATGGTAAATTTATTTCCTGCAATAAAATCAGCCCATAGGAAAGACTTTTGCTGTCAATCATATCAATGAACCACTAGGTCAGGAGAATAATAATTTACAAGTTCTAGTATTAACTGCTTTGTACAAAAAAAATGTTCTTTTATTTCCCCTGCTTGCTGCAACTGGTGTAAATTCTGTTTCATGGCTTTTGACTGATTTTAACCTGGTAGTTGTGATTACAGAATGAAACTGACTTGTACTAAACTCTATTTATTAATTTTTAAAAGCTGTCTGCACTCTTTTTGATTCCCCCTTGTTCAGTCTCAGTAGTCAGAACCCTGCAAAGCAGAGTTTCAGCTAGTGAGCAGTACAAATAACCTTCACACACTTTCACACTATGTGTATTGTTAGTGATTTAAAGTGAATTAGTTTGTATAAGCAAGATGGGAATGATGTATTTCTGGATGGTTGTGGATATTTTTAATTTAAACACCAACTTTTTTTGTTTTTCTTGTCAAGGCAGTTTTATCTATGCGTGACTAAGAAGATTTTATGACTTTTGCAATAAAAATTAAAATAATAATTTGTCTTCTTTATAATGTGTCTAACTTACCTGTGCTTTATGATGTCTAACATGCCCATGCAATTAATTATAATAGGAGACTGTAGGAATCCCTTTACATCCAATATCACATTTCTTGTGCTGAAGCTTAAAGTATACTTGTATAAGCAGAGTAGGTTCACTTTGCAGCCTACAAAATTAGTGTATGTTTACATGTAGCATATATATTTATCATTCAGTAATTATAAGTAATGTCACCTCCATTCTGAACCATACGTGTATTGTGCTTCACCTGTAGGCATAAAAAAAAAAAGAACAATTCTAGGCTTCTGTGGTACACAGTACAAATTTTGTTTGATATGAGATAATGCTATATAGTAAGAGAATGGTCATCATGTGCTGATAGCTCCTTCTGCAGTATGCTTTTTTATTTTACCCCACCTTCCCTTATTTACCTAGTAGAGTGCTTCTAAAATGCTGCTTGGCATGCTAATGGCTTGCCTCATCTATCAAGTCAATCTACTTATTGCTCTATGTCATGGGTCTTCAACCTGCAGCCCTCCAGCTGCTGTGGACCTATACATCCCAGCATGCCCTGCCACAGTTTTGCTATTAAGGCATGCTGGGGTGTGCAGTTCCACAACAGCTTGAGGGCCGCAGGTTGAAAACCCATGCTCTATGTTGTTTTCTAGTCCTTCATATAGAGCTATGCTGTTTCCTGTTCCTTTATATAGCTCTATGCTCTTGCCCCGGCCTCCATGTAGCTCTGTTCTTCCCCCAGCATCCATATAGCTCTAATTGCCTCAGTTTCCATATAGCTCTATGCTCTTGCCTCAGTTTTTTTAATATAGCTCTATGCACCTTGCCCTGGCCTCCATATAGCTCTATGCCCTTGTGCCGGCCTCCATATAGCTCTATGCCCTTGTGCCGGCCTCCATATAGCTCTATGCCCTTGTGCCGGCCTCCATATAGCTCTATGCCCTTGTGCCGGCCTCCATATAGCTCTATGCCCTTGTGCCGGCCTCCATATAGCTCTGTGCCCTTGTGCCGGCCTCCATATAGCTCTGTGCTCTTGCCCCAGCCTCCATACAGCTCTATGCTCTTTCCCAGGCCTTCAGGTAGCTCTTTGCTCTTTCCCAGACCCCCATAGAGCTCTTTGCTCTTTCCCAGCCCCCCATAGAGCTCTTTGCTCTTTCCCAGCCCCCCATAGAGCTCTTTGCTCTTTCCCAGCCCCCCATAGAGCTCTTTGCTCTTTCCCAGCCCCCCATAGAGCTCTTTGCTCTTTCCCAGCCCCCCATAGAGCTCTTTGCTCTTTCCCAGCCCCCCATAGAGCTCTTTGCTCTTTCCCAGCCCCCCATAGAGCTCTTTGCTCTTTCCCAGCCCCCCATAGAGCTCTTTGCTCTTTCCCAGCCACCCCCCCCCATAGAGCTCTTTGCTCTTTCCCAGCCCCCCCCCCCCCCCATAGAGCCCTTTGCTCTTTCCCAGCCCCCCCCCCCATAGAGCTCTTTGCTCTTTCCCAGCCCCCCCCCCATAGAGCTCTTTGCTCTTTCCCAGCCCCCCATAGAGCTTTTTGCTCTTTCCCAGCCCCCCATAGAGCTTTTTGCTCTTTCCCAGCCCCCCATAGAGCTCTTTGCTCTTTCCCAGCCCCCCATAGAGCTCTTTGCTCTTTCCCAGCCCCCCATAGAGCTCTTTGCTCTTTCCCAGCCCCCCATAGAGCTCTTTGCTTTTTCCCAGCCCCCCATAGAGCTCTTTGCTCTTTCCCAGCTCCCCATTGAGCTCTTTGCTCTTTCCCAGTCCTTCATACAGAGCTCTGTGCTCTTTCCCAGGCCTCCATAGAGATCTGTGCGCTTTCCTAGTACCCCATACAGCTCTACACTCTTTCCTTGTCCTATATATCGCTCTATGCTCTTTCCTGTCTTCTATATAGAGATATACTCTGTGGAAATGTGGTGCACACAAATGATTTACTGGAGCACATGGTATCTCCATGGGATTAAGTAAAACATTTAAGTTCTCTTTTTCCTGTTTTTTTTAACCTGTGCATTGTATGACAGTCTTCATAATAATAATTATTATTTTATTTATATAGCGCTCTTTCTCCAATAGGACTCAAGGGGCTTAACAGATACACAGCATAATATAGTACAGAAAATGAAGTACAGAATAGCTTTTCATAAAATACAGAAGCCTGTAGATACTAAAGGGACAATTATGGGAATGCTTGAGTAAAAAGGAAAGTCTTGAGTCTACTTTTGAAGGATTCTATAGTTGGGGCCTCTCGCACTGTGCGGGGAAGTGAGTTCCATAGAGTCGGAGCCGCATGACTAAAAGCTTGACCCCCAGATGAATTACAGGAGATTCTAGGTACTGCTAATAGTCCTTTATCTACAGATCGCAGTAATCAAGTGGGGCAGTATCCGTCTGTTTTCCATCCTCTGATCACAAATAGCTGACAGAAGGTGGGTGTAAACGAACTAAATAAAGCCATATGCACATACCCAATGCAGTAAATAGGCAACGCATGCTGATTTGTATCCTCCCTGCTGTGCCATCATTATTATATAGTGGTTCCCGAACAGTTTTTTAATAACTACGCTGTAGAGTGTCAGAAAAAATTTTCACGCCACCGCTGGGCCAAAAGTTTCTTATTGAGAAATTTAGAAAGAAATGTTAAATGAAATTGTGTTTATTTGTTATCCTTAAGGTCCCCCCATACACACGGAGCGATATGGCTGACCGATTTTGACTATATAGTCATAATAGCTCAGAAAGTTAATTCATATCGCTCTGTATGTACACAGCCAGCGATAGCGATGCACGTCCCCGCCAGGTCACTATCGCTGGGAAAATTAGACTGTGCAGACAAATCAATTTTGACTAGGTCGCTGTTAAAGTTAGTTAAAATCACTCATATTTTTTGGCCCCAGTGATTTTTTCCCAGCGATAACAATCTGATTAATTCTAGCCACTCCCCGCCGCCCATAGCTCAGTTCCTGCTGTTCTCCTCTGCATAGCTGCTGGTCCGGGAGGTCGGGAGGGGGTGGAGATGCCGCTGTGAGTGTGTCCTGGGGGAAGTGTCCCTGCTACCGATCGCACATGTGTACCAGTGCCAGGGGGACCAGGGAATAGTGCAGCGTTCCTCCTGTCCACTCTGGCAGTGATGCTACACTGCAGCCTATCTGCTCCATCAACACTAGTTTGCCCCACCAGGCGAGGGCCTGCCGGGGAATGTGCTGCATATGCCCGGCTAGTTGAGTCGGAGAAAAAGCATCGATGGTTGGCAAACATCGACCATCAATGTTTTTCTTGCGGTATTTGTGGTTTTACCGTTTGCTGATGGCATTCCGATGTTTGTCACCATCAAATGGTATTGATTAGATGGTATTCTGATGGCTTACTGTTCCTTTTTTCTTTTTCATCCACTAGGGGTCACTGGAGTACTCTTGGATATGGACGGCTTCCGTAGGAAACAGGGCACTGAATATTTAAATTTAGAACACTCCACCCCTCCATATCCCCGAGTACCTCAGTGTTTTTTCTGTGCTCGAAGTAGCAACAGGTCTGTGGCTGGGTCCACAATTTCTTTTGAATATTTTTTAAGTTTTTCTTTTTTCATACACATCCCTTTCCCCCTTCCAAAATGCAGGGTCAGGGATAGTGCAAGCTGCTAATAGCAGCTGTGGCGTGTCGGTCCTCACTGAATGAGCACCCTCACAGCCACACAGATCTCCTGCACAGGCTGGCCGGCGCTTGCAGAGAAGCCCCGTCGGAGCCTCACCAGAAGCAGCAGGAGTCACGGTATGTTAAACGGGGCGGTCAGCTCCCGCTGCCGCCCCGCTGTGTGGGGACATTGGTTTCTGTCTGGCGCTGGGATCCCTCTACTGACGCCCGCCGCCGCTGCTCCGGCCGCTGCTCATAGCGCTTCACGGCGCGCTACCCGGCTCCCGCTCATAGCGCTTCACGGCGCGCTACCCGGCTCCCGCTGGCGGCCCCACAGCTCGCTACCCGCCCCGCACTGCATCCGCAACGGGGGGGGGGGGGCATTACAGTTTGCAACGGAGTTTTTTAATAAGATCAGCGGCACGAGGGAGAACTAGCAGCATCAGCAGTATGCTAGGCTGCAGGGAGGTTTTACACAGGTTGTTTTATACAGAGTTATATATATCAGTTAAGAGTTTGTAACCTGTATTGTGATTATAAGTTTAAGCATGGGGGCCATTTTAACCATGCTTCCTGTGTCTTCCTGCTGTGATTCCAGAACGTTCCAGTACTACATCTCTACTCCACCGGAGGCGCAGGGGTGTTAGAGGGAATTTAGGATCACATTTCATACTGGCCACGTGTACTGCACTTGGCCAGATATATATATAGAGACACCTTCGTACTATTTTACGGAGTCGTGCAAGTGTCTGTTTTTTGTGTATTGTATTGTCTGTCGCCATAATGAGTAAGGCACCAGCAAAAACTAAAAAGCATAATTGCAAAGTCTGTGGCAGTGTGTTACCAGATGGATCTACCACATGTACAGTATGTTTTGTGGATTCGGTTCCGAATAAAATTTCTGCTCCGGTTTTAAAGCCAATTTCCTCCCCGGACCCTCCATGGGAAATGCTAGCCAATGTACTGGCTGGTTGCAATCAGAATTGACCGCCGCTCGACAGGAGCGGGAAACGGCAAGATCTGAGTCTAGGGTGAGACCGCCAGAACTACCGGAGGGGTCTCAGCCTTGCGAAAGGTCCAAATCCATTTTGGGTAGACGGGATAAATTTCATATGTCATATGATTTACCAGTTGCATTCTGACGATTCCATGCCAGACCTATCGGCACGAGATGAGGGTGAGGAGGGCGAAGTGGAGTCAGATAGTAAGGATTTTAACAGCTCAGGTATTGATAATCTCATCAGAGCGGTGCGTCAGTCTCTGAAGTTTACAGAAACTGAGGAGCCTCTCACAAATGATCAGGTCGTATTTACTAAACGACGGAGAACTCCAATATGTTTTCCTGTGTCGGAGTCTCTTAATAAGATGTTAGTAGAAACACGACAGACTCCAGATAAACGGTTTTCTATACCTCGCAGATTTAAGTCTAGTTACCCGTTTCCAGACTCTGTGACATGTACATGGGAGAATCCACCAATAGTTGATTCGTCAGTGTCGAAGCTTACAAGACTACGCTTAAAGACCCGTCAGATCGCAAAATAGAAACTATGCTAAAGTCCATGTATGTAGCAGCAGGAGTGCTGCTGAGACCTGGCTTGGTTGGTATCTGGGTCACTAAGGCGCTCATAGTATGGATAACAGAACTTAAGTCTGCCTTACATGACGAACACCTTATACTTCTTGCTGATCAAATGTGTGAGGCTGCGGAGTATCTTTGTACAGCTTCTACTGACGTCTGTGCGGAGTATCTTTGTACAGCTTCTACTGACGTCTGTCAGCTCAATTCTCGTATTTCATCGTCGCTAGTTACGGCACGACGAGCACTCTGGCTGCATTCTTGGCAAGCGGAGGCAGAGGTCAAACGAGGTATAGAGACGTTACCTTACGATGGCAAGAAGTTGTTTGGTCCTGAATTGGACACATGGATTTCTGAGGCTACGGGAGGAAAGTCGGTTTTCTTACCATTGCCTCCACCGGTACCAAGAAGGAGGTACTCTGGACCTTCGTTCAAATCCTTTAGACCTCAGTCCTTTCGAGGACGTGGCAGAGGAACAGCCACGCCTGGTAGACGTGGTCGTGGACGTGGTTTCCAACAAACCAACACAAGTCGTCAGGACGCTAAGGTTACCGACAAGCCAGTGGCATGACGGGCTACCAGCCCATCTCGGTTCTCCGATTGTGGGAGCACACCTTCAGACGTTCCATTTGGCGTGGTTCCAGACATCCGCGGATGGGTGGATCCGCAATTTAGTGTTAAAAGGTTACAAAATAGAGTTCGACTGTCTTCCGCCACTGCGGTTTTTCAAGACAGGATTGCCTCTGTCGGACGCCAAGAGGGCGGTTCTGCAAATTGCCATTCAGTCCCTACTGGATTCAGCAGTTTTGATTCCGGTCCCTGTACACCAACAGGGTCAGGGTTATTATTCCAGTCTGTTTGTGGTACCGAAGCCGGATGGCTCAGTCAAGCCAATATTGAACTTAAAGGGTCTCAATCGGTACGTAACTTACTACAGATTCAAGATGGAATCTCTGCGCTCAGTGATTGCAAGTTTAGAGCCAAAGGAGTTCATGATTGCGCTAGATCTCAAGGATGCGTACTTACACATTCCGATTTGGCAGCCTCATCAGAGGTTCTTGCGGTTTGCAATACGCCAGAACCATTACCAGTTTCAGGCTCTACCGTTTGGCCTATCGTCAGCGCCTCGGGTATTCACCAAAGTGATGTCTGTGATGATAGCTCATCTCAGATCCCTGGTAGTGACAATAGTTCCGTATTTGGACGATCTGCTCATCAAAGCCCCGTCTCAACAGATACTTCTCCAACATGCGCTGCTAACGTACAATGTACTGGTTCACCACGGTTGGATTGTCAACTTCAAGAAATCACATCTAATTCCGTCTCAACGCCTTCAATTCCTAGGTATGATTTTCGATACGGTCAATCAAAGAATTTACCTACCACAACAGAAAGTACAGATTATTCGCCATCTGGTACAATTAGTGCTCAAGCCACGCACAGTCTCGGTACATTTGTGCATTCGCCTCTTAGGAACAATGGTGGCGGCTTTCGAATCGCTTCAGTTCGGAAGATTTCACTCGCGTCCATTTCAACTGGATGTGCTCGCACAGTGGTCGGGCTCGCATCTGCAGATTCACCACAGGGTGAGGTTGTCGCCAAGGGCAAGGGTGTCTCTGCTCTGGTGGCTCAAGGAACACAATTTAACCGCAAGGAAACTGTTCGGCGGCTGAAATTGGATAATTCTAACGACGGACGCAAGTCTAAGAGGTTGGGGAGCTGTAGTTCAAAATTGTCAGCTCCAGTGTCTCTGGGCGGATCACGAAAGATTGCTGTCTATAAATGTCCTGGTACTCCGCGCAATTTACAATGCGCTAAGACAAGCAGTGCACATGCTTCGGTCTCAGACTGTCCAGGTGCAGTCAGACAATGCGACGGCAGTCGCATACATCAACAAACAAGGAGGAACGAGAAGCCGCATGGCAATGCGGGAAGTAGCACGAATCCTAAATTGGGCAGAATACCACCAGGTGATATTGTCGGCAGTGTTCATTCCGGGAGTGGACAACTGGGAGGCCGATTATCTCAGCTGCTCAGCTGTCGGGATTTTCATCCAGGAGAATGGGCATTAAATCCAGAAGTGTTTCACATGTTTGTTCAGCGGTGGGGTTACGCTCAGGTGGACCTGATGGCGTCTCGCCACAATCACCAAACGCTCCAGTATGTGTCCAGAACGAGAGATCCAAAGGCAGTGGCGGTGGATGCTCTCACCGTCGCGTGGTCGTACAGCCTCGTGTATCTGTTTCCACCATTTCCGCTGCTCCCTCTGGTGCTAAAATGGATCAAAAGAGAGTCTGTCACAGTCATACTAGTGGCGCCTCATTGGCCTCGGAGAGCTTGGTTCTCGGATCTCCGCGGACTACTCGCAGACGATCCTTGGCCGCTCCCACAACGTCCAGACCTGTTACAACAGGGTCCGTTCCTTTACCCCGATTTAGTGCGGTGGCGTTTGACAGGGGGTGGCTGTTGAGACCGCCCTCTTAAGAAGAGAGGGCATTCCAGTATCGGTGATACCAACCATGTTGCGAGCTAGGAAGCCGGTTACGGCAGCTCATTATTACAGAATTTGGCGTGCCTATATAGGTTGGTGTGAAGCTTGGAAGTTTCCAACATCATCTTTCAAGTTATCCCGTCTTTTGTTATTTCTACAGACGGGGTTAGATGGAGGACTGCGTTTATCTACACTAAAGGTGCAGGCATCTGCGTTGTCAATTTATTTTCAAAGACGATTGGCTCTATTGCCGTCGGTACACACTTTTCTACAAGGTGTCCTCAGAGTACAGCCTCCATTAATTCCACCTACAGCGCCATGGGACTTGAATCTGGTTTTAGATTTCTTACAGTCTTTATTTTTTGAACCCTTACAGCAAGTGGATATAAAGTTTCTCACTTGGAAAACAATTTTTCTTCTAGCCTTAGCTTCGGCAAGGTGTGTTTCAGATTTGGGTGCCTTGTCATGCAAGCCACCGTATTTGGTGTTTCATGATGACAGAGCGGAACTTCGGACGAATCCCGCTTTCTTACCAAAGGTAGTGTCATCTTTTCACATCAATCAACCAATAGTAGTTCCTGTGTTAACAGCACATTCTGGAACTCTGGATGTGGTACGCGCATTACGCGATTATGTATCACGAACATCTACAGTTCGTAAGACGGATACGTTGTTTGTTCTCTATGATGCTGCCAAGATGGGTTGGCCAGCTTCTAAGCAGACCTTATCCAGATGGATAAAACTGACTATACGTCAGGCTTACCTTAATGCTAGGTTTCAGCCGCCTACATCAGTAACAGCTCATTCCACACGTTCTGTGGGAACTTCATGGGCAGCTGGTCGTTGAGCTTATAAGACGCAGCTTTGCCGTGCGGCTACATGGTATTCAGTGCACACGTTTGTGCGCTTTTACAAGTTTGATACTTTGCGGCATCAGCATCTAGCTTTGGCCGCCTAGTGTTACAGGTGCCAAACAGCTCTACCACCCACGGGGGAAGCTTTGCTACGTCCCAAGAGTACTCCAGTGACCCCTAGTGGATGAAAAAGAAAATAGGATTTTGGTACTTACCAAGTAAATCCTTTTCTTTGAATCCATAGGGGGCACTGGACGCCCACCCAGAGCAGTTTTACCTGGTTTGTGGTAAGTTCAGGGGATCTTATGGTAACACATTCTCACAGACTGGTTCAAATTTTCAAGTGCTGGTTATGGTGTCAACTGTTTAGTTGTCAGTAACGTTATGTGTCAACTTCGTTGTTGTCCGTTATGTTATATGTAATACTCCATTGTCAACCTCTCTATGGTTCCTGTTCGGCTCAGTAAAAAACACTGAGGTACTCGGGGATATGGAGGGGTGGAGTGTTCTAAATTTAAATATTCAGTGCCCTGTTTCCTACAGAAGCCGTCCATATCCAAGAGTACTCCAGTGCCCCCTATGGATTCAAAGAAAAGGATTTACCTGGTAAGTACCAAAATCCTATTATTTCTGAGAGCTGCACTGTCCCTGCTTCCTTCCCAGCTGCTGTGGGTCGGCATCAGGGGCATCTTGGGTTCATTGGAGGCAGTCTCTGTACCTCTATATGTTCCTCAGATGTGACTGCTCTGATCTGGCGCAAAGCATATAATGTGCTCTACCTGGCGCGAAGCATATAATGTGCTCTACCTGGCGCGAAGTGTGTAAGTGCTCTACCTGGCGAAAAGTGTATAATGTGCTCTACCTATTGCAAAGTGTATAATGTGCTCTATCTGGCGCAAAGTGTATAATGTGCTCTACCTGGCGCAAAGTGTATAATGTGCTCTACCTGGCGCAAACACTCCCCCACTCATCCACTCATACTCCTATTTAAATGATAGCCAAAATCAAATCGCTGGAGGCCACACCTCCATTTTGCGGTGCGTGCTGAAGCTGAGTTTCCCCACCTCTCCAGTTCTTCTGGAGTGTGGGGAAAGTAATAAAGTGTATCTTTTACACCATTATATGGCTTCAGGGGACGTTTTCTGCAGCATAAATGACTACAGTTGTGTCCTCATACATCTAGCTTCAATACACCATGTGACACAAGACGCCTGGCGGGAGTCAACTGCCGGGTCTTTTGCTGCTAGCGCCTTGGGCGTCCTTTTGCATATTTTTTAAAATGTGTAATAGTTGTACAGATATACAAGAGTTGCATATCAAATAAATCTGCAGTCTCTTTTGCAGCTTAGTCACATCACATTGAGACTAATGGTGCGTACATACACGGTGCGATTTCGGCTTATGGCCGATATCGGCTAGAAACTGCTCGGAGGCATGAGCCTCCAATCTAGCCAATATTGGCCCTGTCTGCACAGTCTATACTTTCTTACGATGCCGATCTCTCGGGAGCGCGCATCGCAAGAGCATACACATGGTGCGATGCGCACTAACTTTTCTTACGAATCGTAAGGACAAATCTCACCGTGTGTACGCACCATTAGAGCCATTTTTAAATAAGGCACAAAATATAAACCGCGCGCTTGCAGAGTCACGTGGGACCTGGTGTGCTGAGATGGCCTGATTGGCGCTGCAATAATGTATGAGGACATATCTGTTTGGTGTTATTTATGTTAAAGCTAAGACACATTTCATTTTCAGATAAAACAACTTGGATTTAGCTCTGTAGCCTGTACTGTCCTCACCATGGCAGGTGCAAGGACTAAACAAATTTTGTGCTGAAAAATTTCTGTCTAAAAAAAAACCCCCAAAAATGCTGGGGCCAAAATCTGCAGCTGGGAATCCGCTTTTGTGTCACGCGTAGTCTATGCCAACTTGCTCACACATCCGTATTGTATGCACAGAGTTTGTCTCATGAGTCTTCCGGGAAGATCCTTCCCGTCCCTAAAGACACTCGGAACAATTAAGTAGCAGTTATCATTGCCTTTGCCTTCTAAGGGAACACCTGCACACAACTGCTGTTCTGTTTTTTTGCCCATTAACAACATGCTGCTCCCAAGCAGGAGCATACATAATTATACAGTAAAGTCCATCACTGCTCACAATTGTAATCCGCTACAAAAGCACTTTGGAAAAGTGTTCTATAAATAAGATTGTCAGACAATTGGCAATTGATTTTTTATTTTAAAATACCATGCCTAGGTTTATTTTTCAAATAACAAAAAACTATATTATCCCCATTGTATAATTTGAACTTTTTGAAAGAAACTTCAACTAGAGCACCTACAGTAGTTTCTTGTGATACCAACGTGCATCTTGCTAGATAACATGTTCCATGTTGACAAATGCACACACAGGTGTTCTATACAAATAGAGGGGTATTCAAATGTTATCGCACCCCTGATCTCCTGTCAAAAGTGACTGGAGATCGCGAGGCGATATTCAAATGCCCCCATTTATCGCGTTGATCGTGCCTACTACACTCTGGTTTAGGTGCGCAAAGCACCTATACCCGACTAAAGTAATGGGCGTGAGCGTGAAAAGACCGTTTGGGCACCCAATCGGGTCTCTTTATGCTCATTTCAGCCTGCTGAAATGAAATTGTCGCACCTGTTGGCAGCAACATTAGAATAGCTGCCGGCGAGAGTGATTACCGGTGAGACATTTGAATCCGGACGAGATATTTTGTTGCCATTTCATAAGCAGAGAGATAAAGGGCCGCATGCATCAGCATCGGATTGCAGCAATTTCCCAATCAGGAATATTGAACGTTTTTAAAAATCCCAGATTTGCCGATTCCCGACTGAAAACTGTCGGGATCGGCAAATAATGGATTTCAGCAACAGGGTACATTGTGTTCCACAGGGAAACATTGGGGTGTAGAGTGGATCTTGATCCAGAGGCACCAACAGGCTAAAGCTTTAGGCTGTCCCTGGATGCATTGGGGCCTCCTCCCACCTCCAGGCTTTGGAGCTCAGTTTCGATTTGGTGCCTGCAGCAGCAGGTCACTTAACAGGGGGGCTGCACTGGGCAACCCTGAAAAGCTTTCTAAGAAGACTTTAAGGGCCGCAGTACTGATATGTCAGTGTGACATTCTGTGCTGCAGCTCCATCACCTCCCAAGCGGCATCGCATACTCACGCGGCCTGTTCCTAGGTAATTGCGGAGGAGACGCTCTGGCTTTAGGCACACGGTCACAGACGCAGGGCTTCTACGGGGAGGAGGTAAGAGGGACCCGCCATTAAATCGTGTTCCTGTCACGGTCTAGGGAGATGGACCGCAACGCTCGCGTGGACACTGTTACCGAGCAGGGACCCCAAGGACATTAGAGTACAGGTCGGGTGTACTAACGCCCATTTTAATAAGACTCCATAGTACCGGCAGTGAGGACCAGCATAGGGGAGCCGACGCTTGACCTGTAGCCCCTCCCCCGTCCCAGGACGCCATCTACTGCAGATTTCTCTGACGTCCTAGTGGATGCTGGGAACTCGAAAAGACCATGGGGAATAGCGGCTCCGCAGGAGACTGGGCACAACTAAAGAAAGCTTTTAGGTCACCTGGTGTGCACTGGCTCCTCCCACTATGACCCTCCTCCAAGCCTCAGTTAGATTTTGTGCCCGGCCGAGGTTGGATGCACACTAGGGGCTCTCCTGAGCTTCTAGAAAGAAAGTATATAATTAGGTTTTTTATTTTACAGTGAGACCTGCTGGCAACAGGCTCACTGCAGCGAGGGACTAAGGGGAGAAGAAGCGAACCTACCTGCTTGCAGCTAGCTTGGGCTTCTTAGGCTACTGGACACCATTAGCTCCAGAGGGATCGACCGCATGGAACTGGCCTTGGTGTTCGGTCCCGGAGCCGCGCCGCCGCCCCCCTTACAGAGCCAGAAGTAAGAAGAGGTCCGGAAAATCGGCGGCAGAAGACATCAGTCTTCACCAAGGTAGCGCACAGCACTGCAGCTGTGCGCCATTGCTCCTCATTCACACTTCACACTCCGGTCACTGAGGGTGCAGGGCGCTAGGGGGGGGCGCCCTGAACAGCAATAAAAACACCTTGGCTGGCAAAAATACCACAATATATAGCCCCAGAGGCTATATATGTGATAATCACCCCTGCCAGAATCCATAAAAAAGCGGGAGAATAGTTCGCAAAAAAGGGGCGGAGCTATCTCCTTCAGCACACTGGCGCCATTTCTCCCTCACAGCTCCGCTGGAAGGAAGCTCCCTGGCTCTCCCCTGCAGTCTACACTACAGAAAAGGGTAAAAAAAGAGAGGGGGGGCACTAAATTTAGGCGCAGTATATATAACAGCAGCTATAGGGGACATAATTCAGTTAGTCCCTGCATTATATAGCGCTCTGGTGTGTGCTGGCATACTCTCACTCTGTCTCCCCAAAGGGCTTTTGTGGGTCCTGTCCTCTGTTAGAGCATTCCCTGTGTGTGTGCGGTGTGTCGGTACGGCTGTGTCGACATGTTTGATGAGGATAATGATGTGGAGGTGGAGCAGATGCCTATAGAAGGGATGTCACCCCCTGCGGGGCAGACACCTGAGTGGTTGGACTTATGGAAGGAATTGCGTGCATGTGTCGACTCCTTACACAAAAAATTTGACGACATGCCAAATGCGGGACAGCCGGCTTCTCAGCTCGTGCCTGTCCAGGCGTCTCAAAGGCCATCGGGGGCTCTAAAACGCCTGCTACCTCAGATGGCAGACGCGGATGTCGACACGGATACTGACACCAGTGTCGACGACGATGAGTCTAGTCTAATGTCCACTAAGGCCATTCGTTGCATGATTGAAGCAATGAAAGAGGTGTTACAAATTTCTGATATAAACCCAGGTACCACTAAAAAGGGTATTATGTTTGGGGAGAAAAAACTACCCGTAGTTTTTCCCCCATCAGAAGAATTAAATGAAGTGTGTGAAGAAGCGTGGGCTTTCCCTGATAAAAGATTGGTAATCTCTAAGAAGTTACTAATGGCGTTCCCTTTCCCGCCAGAGGATAGGTCACGTTGGGAGACACCACCTAGGGTGGATAAAGCGCTCACACGTTTGTCTAAAAAGGTGGCACTACCGTCTCCGGATACGGCCGCCCTCAAGGAACCTGCTGATAGAAAGCAGGAGGCGATCCTGAAGTCTGTATATACACACTCAGGCATTATACTTAGACCAGCTATTGCGTCAGCATGGATGTGCAGTGCTGCCGCTGCGTGGTCAGATTCCCTGTCAGAAAATATTGACACCCTAGACAGGGACACTATTCTGCTAACCATAGAGCATATAAAAGACTCAGTCTTATACATGAGAGATGCACAGAGGGAGATCTGCCGGCTGGCATCTAGAATAAGTGCATTGTCCATTTCTGCTAGGAGAGGCTTATGGACTCGGCAGTGGACAGGGGATGCAGATTCTAAAAGGCACATGGAAGTTTTGCCTTATAAGGGTGAGGAGTTATTCGGGGATGGTCTCTCAGACCTAGTTTCCACAGCAACTGCTGGGAAGTCCAGCATTTTTACCCCATGTTCCCTCACAGCCTAAAAAGGCGCCGTTTTATCAGGTACAGTCCTTTCGGACTCAGAAAAACAGGCGTGGAATAGGCGGGTCCTTTCTGTCCAGAGGCAGAGGTAGGGGAAAAAGGCTGCAACAAACAGCAGGTTCCCAGGAGCAAAAGTCCTCCCCCGCTTCTTCCAAGTCCGCCGCATGACGGTGGGGCTCCACAGGCGGAGCCAGGTACGGTGGGGGGCCGCCTCAAAAATTTCTGCGAACAGTGGGCTCGCTCACAGGTGGATCCCTGGATTCTGCAAATAGTATCTCAAGGGTACAAACTGGAATTCGAGGCGTCTCCACCCCACCGGTTCCTAAAATCTGCCTTGCCGACAACTCCCTCAGGCAGGGAGGCTGTGCTAGAGGCAATTCACAAGCTGTATTCCCAGCTAGTCAAGGTGCCCCTACTTCAACAAGGACGGGGTTACTATTCCACACTGTTTGTGGTACCGAAACCGGACGGTTCGGCGAGACCCATTTTAAATTTGAAATCCTTGAACACATACATAAAAAAATTCAAGTTCAAGATGGAATCGCTCAGGGCGGTTATTGCAAGCCTGGACGAGGGGGATTACATGGTATCCCTGGACATCAAGGATGCTTACCTGCATGTCCCCATTTACTATCCTCACCAGGAGTACCTCAGATTTGTGGTACAGGATTGCCATTACCAATTCCAGACGCTGCCGTTTGGACTCTCCACGGCACCGAGGGTGTTTACCAAAGTAATGGCGGAAATGATGATACTCTTTCGAAGAAAGGGAGTTTTAATTATCCCGTACTTGGACGATCTCCTAATAAAGGCGAGGTCCAAGGAGCAGTTGTTGGTGGGAGTAGCACTATCTCAGGAGGTGCTACACCAGCACGGTTGGATTCTGAATATTCCAAAATCACAGCTGGTTCCGACGACACGTCTACTGTTCCTGGGTATGATTCTGGATACAGTCCAGAAAAAAGTGTTTCTCCCGGAGGAGAAAGCCAAGGAGCTGTCATCTCTAGTCAGAGACCTCCTGAAACCGAAACAGGTATCGGTGCATCACTGCACGCGGGTCCTGGGAAAGATGGTGGCTTCTTACGAAGCAATTCCTTTCGGCAGGTTCCATGCCAGAATCTTTCAGTGGGACCTGTTGGACCAATGGTCCGGATCGCATCTTCAGATGCATCGCCTAATAACCCTGTCTCCAAGAACCAGGGTGTCTCTGCTGTGGTGGCTGCAGAGTGCTCATCTTCTAGAGGGCCGCAGATTCGGCATACAGGACTGGGTCCTGGTGACCACGGATGCCAGCCTTCGAGGCTGGGGGGCAGTCACACAGGGAAGAAACTTCCAAGGACTATGGTCGAGTCAGGAGACTTCCCTACACATAAATATTCTGGATCTAAGGGCCATTTACAATGCCCTAAGTCAGGCAAAATCCCTGCTTCTACACCAGCCGGTACTGATCCAGTCAGACAACATCACGGCAGTCGCCCATGTAAATCGACAGGGCGGCACAAGAAGCAGGATGGCAATGGCAGAAGCCACAAGGATTCTCCGATGGGCGGAAGATCACGTACTAGCACTGTCAGCAGTGTTCATTCCGGGAGTGGACAACTGGGAAGCAGACTTTCTCAGCAGGCACGACCTCCACCCGGGAGAGTGGGGACTTCATCCAGTAGTCTTTACGCTGATTGTAAATCGATGGGAACGGCCACAGGTGGACATGATGGCGTCCCGCTTAAACTAGAGAGATATTGCGCCAGGTCAAGGGACCCTCAGGCGATAGCTGTGGACGCCCTAGTGACACCGTGGGTGTACCAGTCAGTTTGTGTTCCCTCCTCTGCCTCTCATACCAAAGGTACTGAGAATAATAAGAGAACGAGGAGTAAGAACAATACTCGTGGTTCCGGATTGGCCAAGACGAGCGTGGTACCCGGAACTTCAAGAGATGATCTCAGAGGACCCATGGCCTCTGCCGCTCAGACAGGACCTGCTGCAGCAGGGGCCCTGTCTGTTCCAAGACTTACCGCGGCTGCGTTTGACGGCATGGAGGTTGAACGCCGGATCCTGAAGGAAAAGGGCATTCCGGAGGAAGTCATTCCTACGCTGATTAAAGCCAGGAAAGATGTAACTGCAAAGCATTATCACCGCATATGGCGGAAATATGTTGCTTGGTGTGAGGCCAAAAAGGCCCCAACAGAGGAATTTCAACTAGGTCGATTTCTACATTTCCTACAAGCAGGAGTGACTATGGGCCTGAAATTAGGCTCCATTAAGGTACAGATCTCGGCTCTGTCGATTTTCTTCCAGAAAGAACTAGCTTCACTACCTGAAGTTCAGACGTTTGTGAAAGGAGTGCTGCATATTCAGCCCCCGTTTGTGCCTCCAGTGGCACCTTGGGATCTCAACGTGGTGTTGAGTTTCTTAAAATCACATTGGTTTGAGCCACTTAAAACCGTGGATCTAAAATATCTCACGTGGAAAGTGGTTGTTATTGGCCTTGGCTTCAGCCAGGCGTGTGTCAGAATTGGCAGCTTTGTCATGTAAAAGCCCTTATCTGATTTTCTATATGGATAGGGCGGAATTGAGGACTCGTCCCCAGTTTCTCCCTAAGGTGGTATCAGCTTTTCACTTGAACCAACCTATTGTGGTGCCTGCGGCTACTAGGGACTTGGAGGATTCCAAGTTGCTGGACGTAGTCAGGGCCTTGAAAATTTATGTTTCCAGGACGGCTGGAGTCAGGAAAACTGACTCGCTATTTATCCTGTATGCACCCAACAAGCTGGGTGCTCCTGCTTCTAAGCAGACTATTGCTCGCTGGATTTGTAGCACAATTCAGCTGGCGCATTCTGCGGCTGGACTGCCGCATCCTAAATCAGTAAAAGCCCATTCCACAAGGACGGTGGGCTCATCTTGGGCGGCTGCCCGAGGGGTCTCTGCTTTACAACTTTGCCGAGCTGCTACTTGGTCAGGGGCAAACACGTTTGCAAAATTCTACAAATTTGATACCCTGGCTGAGGAGGACCTTGAGTTCTCTCATTCGGTGCTGCAGAGTCATCCGCACTCTCCCGCCCGTTTGGGAGCTTTGGTATAATCCCCATGGTCCTTTCGGAGTTCCCAGCATCCACTAGGACGTCAGAGAAAATAAGATTTTACTCACCGGTAAATCTATTTCTCGTAGTCCGTAGTGGATGCTGGGCGCCCGTCCCAAGTGCGGATTGTCTGCAATACTTGTACATAGTTATTGTTAACTAAAGGGTTATTGTTGAGCCATCTGTTGAGAGGCTCAGTTGTTTTCATACTGTTAAACTGGGTATAGTATCACGAGTTATACGGTGTGATTGGTGTGGCTGGTATGAGTCTTACCCGGGATTCAAAATCCTTCCTTATTATGTCAGCTCGTCCGGGCACAGTGTCCTAACTGAGGCTTGGAGGAGGGTCATAGTGGGAGGAGCCAGTGCACACCAGGTGACCTAAAAGCTTTCTTTAGTTGTGCCCAGTCTCCTGCGGAGCCGCTATTCCCCATGGTCCTTTTGGAGTTCCCAGCATCCACTACGGACTACGAGAAATAGATTTACCGGTGAGTAAAATCTTATTTTTCCCGCCCTGGAGCTGCCTCACACTCTCCCTCACTCCCTGACTGTGACGCTAGGTGCCATCTTATAAGTATAGATCCGGCTAGGACCTTGTAAAGCCGTCTGTATACAGCACTGTGACTTTACAAACACTTGAGTATTCTACATGTCTTTATACAGACAGTGTTAGTTAAGAAAGTGTGTACCTATTACAGGATTTATTGTACTAATATTCTGATATATACCTCCGGTCTAGGACCGCACTGTGTTTCTATATATATATATACATACTCCACAAACACACTCCTCCTGCGCTAATTGGTTTCAAAATAGGCGATTAGGTATAGCTATCTCTAGGATGGGCTGCCTGGTTCCTCTGAGTTCCTTGTTAGGAGGAACTGAGCAAAGAAAATAGAGGAAAAATGGCGCCCATGGGGTTTACAAATACCCTTATACAAAGACTATTGCTTAACAGGATTTGCAATCAATATTTATCCAGGTTTTTAAAACACATAACGGACTGTTCTTTTCATAAAAATGTATTAAAACAATTATACAAAAACATGAAGTATATCCATCATTATTACATGTACATTATGATGTAGTTTCTCCTACAGAAATCCATCAATGGGATATGGAGGAAAGAAGGCAACCTTTCTGTTGTATCCTTATTCTTCCTCATTAAATATTCGGAGATAACATAAACAAGAAATACAGTAACCCAACGCGTTTCGTCTAGGAACTAGACTTCATCAGGGGTGCGTCTTAGATAATAATGTCTATCCAAGAGAGTGATAGGCCTAGATCATTGGCCGAATAGGTTCATACGTGGGCTTCCAAACATCAATGAGGCGTGAAATAAGGGCATAAATTCAGCCTCGTGAATCTGGTAACTCAGATTACGAAGAGCTCAAAAGGGAAGCATTCGTATGAAAAAAGAGGAATCGGCAACTTCATGCACACATGTAGGACCTCAGAAGTCACAATACAGGTGACAAATGCAGAAATCTATACAGAGTCCTTATGGTATCCTATGGATATGATACCTTCCAAATAGTGATCACTATTTGGAAGGTATCATATCCATAGGATACCATAAGGACTTTGTATAGATTTCTGCATTTCTGTATTGTACCAGATTCACAGGCTGAATTTATGCCCTTATTTCACGCCTCATTGATGTTTGGAGGCCCACGTATGAACCTATTCGGCCAATGATCTAGGCCTATCACTCTCTTGGATAGACATTATTATCTAAGACGCACCCCTGACGAAGTCTAGTTCCTAGACGAAATGCGTTGGGTTACTGTATTTCTTGTTTGTTATCTCCGAATATTTAATGAGGAAGAAAAAGGATACAACAGAAAGGTTGCCTTCTTTCCTCCATATCCCATTGATGGATTTCTGTAGGAAAAACTACATCATAATGTACATGTAATAATGATGGATATACTTCATGTTTCTCTAACGTCCTAGAGGATGCTGGGGACTCCGTAAGGACCATGGGGAATAGACGGGCTCCGCAGGAGATAGGGCACTTTAAGAAAGCTTTGGACTCTGGATGTGCACTGGCTCCTCCCTCTATGCCCCTCCTCCAGTTTATACACTGTGCCCAGAGCAAGATGGGTGCACTGCAGAGAGCTCTCCAGAGTTCTCTGCCTAGAAGCATTTTTGTTTGGATTTTTTTCTTTCTACATTTTACTTTTTCGCAGGGAGCACTGCTGGCAACAGGCTCCCTGCATCGTGGGACTGAGGAGAGAGGAGCAGACCTTCTTGTCAAAGATAGGCTCTGCTACCTCGGCTACTGGACACCATTAGCTCCAGAGGGGGTGAACGCAGGTTCTTACTGGGCGTCCACCCCCGGAGCCGCGCCGCCGTTCTCCTCACAGAGCTAGAAGTACAGAAGACAGAAGTCATCAGGCGGCAGAAGCCTTCAGCTTCACTGAGGTAACGCACAGCACTGCAGCTGTGCGTCATTGCTCCCATACACCTCACATACTCCGGTCACTGTAAGGGTGCAGGGCGCAGGGGGGGGGGGCACCCTGGGCGGCAATATAAACCTCTGCATGGCATAAAGAATATATACATGTACAGGTGGGCTCTGTACATGTGTATAAAAGAGCCCCCGCCATATTTCACTAAGTTTGAGCTGGACAGAAGCCCGCTGCCGAGGGGGCGGGGCTTCTCCCTCAGCACTCACCAGCACCATTTTCTCTCCACAGCACTGCTGAGAGGAAGCTCCCCGGACACTCCCCTGCTTACACACGGTGAAAGGGTGCTTAAAAGAGAGGAGGGGGCACATAATTGGCGGTTTACATATTATACAGCGCTGCTGGGGAAAAACAATTTGTGTTGGTCTCCTGGGTTATTGCGCTGGGGTGTGTGCTGGCTTACTCTCTCTGTCTCTCAAAAGGGCCTTGACAGGGATACTGTCTTCAGGAAAGGGGTTCCCTGTGTGTGTGTCGGTACGCGTGTGTCGACATGTTTGACGAGGAAGGCTCGCTTAATGTGGAGGGGGAGTGCTTGAATGTCAGGTCGCCGTCGGCAACGCCGAAACCGTAATGGGTGGTTATGCTGAATGTCTTGAATGCAAATGTCAATCTATTGCATAAAAGCAGAAGCTAGGGATCAGTCAGGTAGCCAGTCCATGCCTGTCCCTGGGGCGCCAGGTCCTTCGGGGTCTCAGAAGCGCACCATATCCCAGATCGATGACACAGATACTGACTCTAATGTCGACTATGAAGATGCAAAATTACAGCCAAAGGTGGCTAAGGGTATACGGTACATGATTATGGCCATTAAATAGGTTTTGCATATTACTTAGGAACCCCCTGTCCCTGACACGAGGGTACACATGTATAAAGGGAAAAAGCCTGAAGTCACTTTCCCATCCTCATTTGAATTAAGTGACTTGTGCGAAAAGGCTTGGGAATCTCCGGATAGGAGACCACAAGTTCCCAAAAGGATTCTGATGGCATATCCTTTTCCACAAACTGATAGGATACGCTGGGAATCTTCGCCAACAGTTGACAAGGCGCTGACACGTTTGTCCAAAAAGGTGGCACTGCTTTCTCAGGATACGGCTTCCCTCAAGGTACCTGCTGATCGCAGGCAGGAAATTACCTTAAAGCACATTTACAATCATTCCGGTACTATTACTCGACCGGCTATGGCGTCGGCCTGGGTTTGTAGTGCGGTTGTAGCATGGGCAGATTCCTTATCTACGGAAATTGAGACCTTAGATAGGGACGCCATTCAAATGACCATAGAGCATATCAGAGATGCTGCCTTGTATATGAGGGATGCTCAGAGAGACATTTGTTTATTAAGCTCCAGAATAAATGCTATGTCTATTTCTGCTAGACGGCTCTTCTGGACCCGACAGTGGACGGGAGATGCCGATTCAAAGCGGCATATGGAGTCCTTGCCTTACAAGGGGGTGGAGTTGTTTGGAGACGGCCTCTCAGATCTTGTCGCTACGGCTGGTAAGTCAAATTTCTTACCTTATGTCCCCCCGCAACATACAAAAAAGGCACCTCATTATCAAATGCAGTCCTTTCGTTCCAATAAAAACAAGAAGGTACGTGGATCATCCTTTGTTGCCAGAGGGAAAGGCAGGGGAAAAAAGCTGCACACAGCTAGTTCCCAAGAGCAGAAGTCCTCCCCCGCGTCGGCAAAGTCCACCGCATGACGCTGGGGCTTTCCGGGGGGAGGCAGATCTGGTGGGGGCTCGTCTTCGATTTTTCAGCCACGTCTGGGTTCACTCGCAGGTGGATCCCTGGGCATTAGAGATTGTTTCTCAGGGATACAGGCTGGAATTCGAAGACTTGCCTCCTCGCCGATTTTTCAAATCGGCTCTGCCGGCTTCCCCTTCAGAGAGGGAGCTAGTGTTGACAGCAATCCAAAAATTGTATACTCAACAGGTGATTGTCACAGTTCCTCATCTCCAGCAAGGAGAGGGATATTACTCAACCCTGTTTGTGGTCCCGAAACTGGACGGTTCGGTCAGACCCATTTTAAACCTGAAATCTCTGAACCTGTACTTAAAGAGGTTCAAGTTCAAAATGAATCACTCAGGGCGGTCATCGCCAGCCTGGAGGGGGGGGATTGGATGGTGTCCCTGGACATAATGGATGCTTACCTTCATGTTCCGATATTCCCCCCGCATCAGGCGTTCCTGAGATTTGCAGTGCAGGACTGTCACTGCCAATTTCAGACGTTGCCGTTTGGGCTTTCCACGACCCCGAGAATTTTCACCAAGTTAATGGCGGAAATGATGGTGCTCCTGCGCAGTCAGGGGGTCACAATTATCCCATACTTGGACGATCTCCTCATAAAGGCGAGATCTCGGGAGAGGTTGCTGGACAGAGTGTCTCTGTCCATGAAGACGTTGCAGTTACATGGCTGGATTCTCAATATACCGAAGTCCCAGCTAGTCTCTACAACGCGTCTGACCTTTTTGGGGCTGATTCTAGACACAGACCAGAAAAAGGTTTTTCTTCCGATCGAAAAGGTTCAGGAACTCATAACCATGGTCAGGAACCTATTAAAACCAAAAAAGGTTTCAGTGCATCATTGCACGCGGGTTCTGGGGAAGATGGTGGCTTCCTACGAGGCCATCCCTTTCGGCAGGTTCCATGCGAGGACCTTTCAATGGGACCTTTTGGACAAGTGGTCCAGGTCCCATCTACAAATGCATCAAAAGATCACACTGTCTCCCAGGACCAGGGTATCTCTCCTGTGGTGGCTGAACAGTGCTCACCTACTAGAAGGTCGCAGGTTCGGCATTCAGGACTGGGTCCTGGTGACTACGGACGCAAACCTCTGAGGCTGGGGAGCAGTGACACTGGGAAGAAATTTCCAAGGTCTCTGGTCAAGCCTAGAGTCTTGTCTCCACATCAACGTCCTGGAGTTGAGGGCCATATACAACGCCCTGCGTCAAGCGGAGGAATTGCTTCGGAGAAAACCGGTTCTGATTCAGTCAGACAATGTCACGGCAGTGGCTCATATAAACCGCCAAGGCGGAACAAGGAGCAGAATGGCCATGGCAGAAGCGACCAGGATTCTACGCTGGGCGGAAGAATGTAAGCGCGCTGTCAGCTGTGTTCATCCCGGGGGTGGACAACTGGGAGGAGGACTTCCTCAGCAGGCACGACCTGCATCCGGGAGAGTGGGGACTTCATCAAGAAGTCTTTGCACAGATCACGGATCGTTGGGGACTGCCTCAAATCGACATGATGGCATCCTGTCTCAACAAAAAGCTAAAGCGGTATTGCGCCAGGTCAAGGGACCCTCAGGCGGTAGCGGTAGACGCTCTGGTGACACCTTGGGTGTTCAGATCGGTCATTCCCAAGGTGTTGAGAATAATACGAAGAAGCAGGGTCAGAACAATACTCATTGTTCCAGATTGGCCACGGAGGACTTGGTATCCGGAGCTGCAAGAGTTGCTCGTAGGGGATCCGTGGCCTCTTCCTCTAAGGCAGGACCTGCTGCGGCAGGGGCCCTGTCTGTTCCAAGACTTACCGCAGCTGCGTTTGACGGCATGGCGGTTGAACGCCGGATCCTAGCGGAAAAAGGGATTCCGGAGGAGGTCATTCCTACCGTGATCAAGGCTAGGAAAGACGTGACGTTAAAACATTATCACCGTATATGGCGGAAATATGTTTCTTGGTGTGAGGCCAGAGCCGCTCCTACGGAGGAGTTCCATTTGGGCCGTCTACTCCACTTCCTTCAAACAGGAGTGACTTTGGGCCTAAAATTAGGGTCCATAAAGGTCCAGATTTCGGCCTTATCCATTTTCTTCAAAGAGAATTGGCCTCTATTCCTGAAGTACAGACGTTTGTGAAGGGAGTGCTGCATATTCAGCCTCCTTTTGTGCCTCCGGTGGTGCCTTGGGATCTTAACGTGGTGTTACGGTTCCTCAAATCACCTTGGTTTGAACCACTCAAAACTGTGGAGTTGACATACCTCACGTGGAAAGTGGTCATGTTGTTGGCGTTCGCTTCGGCAAGACGTGTTTCCGAATTGGCGGCTTTATCACATAAAAGCCCATACTTGGTTTTTCACATGGATAGGGCAGAGTTGAGGACTCGCCCTCACTTTCTGCCAAAAGTGGTCTCCTCTTTTCATGTGAACCAACCTATTGTCGTGCCTGTGGCTACATGGGACTTGGAGGATTCAGAGTCCCTGGATGTAGTCAGGGCTTTGAAGATTTATGTGACCAGAACGGCTAGAATCAGGAAGACTGAAGCTTTGTTCGTTCTGTATGTGGCCAACAAGGTTGGCGCTCCTGCTTCAAAGCAGACTATTGCTCGCTGGATCTGTAACACGATTCAGCAGGCGCATTCTACGGCAGGATTGCCGTTACCGAAATCGGTTAAGGCCCACTCCACTAGGAAAGTGGGCTCTTCTTGGGCGGCTGCCCGAGGGGTCTCGGCATTACAGTTGTGCCGAGCATCTCCTTGGTCGGGGACAAACACCTTTGCAAAGTTCTATAAGTTTGATACCCTGGCTGAGGAGGACCTCCTGTTTGCTCAATCGGTGCTGCAGAGTCATCTGCACTCTCCCGCCCGTTTGGGAGCTTTGGTATAATCCCCATGGTCCTTACGGAGTCCCCAGCATCCTCTAGGACGTTAGAGAAAATAAGATTTTACTTACCGGTAAATCTATTTCTCGTAGTCCGTAGAGGATGCTGGGCGCCCGTCCCAAGTGCGGACTTCTTCTGCAAGACTTGTATATAGTTATTGCTTACATAAGGGTTATGTTAAAGTTTTCGGTGGTACTGTGGCTATGTTGTTGTTCATACTGTTAACTGGGTAAGTTTATCACAAGTTATACGGTGTGATTGGTGTGGCTGGTATGAATCTCGCCCTTAGGGTGTGTACACACGGTAAGATTTTTTCTTCCGATTCTGACTATATAGTCAAAATCGGAAGAAAAGTTAGTGCAGATCGCAAGGTGACAGTCAGCTTGTGATCCCGATTCGATGCCGATGCGCGGTCCCGCGCGGTCGGCATCGAAAGAAAAAATAGACTGTGCAGGCAAGTCAGTCCTTGCTAGATCGGTGTCCTATCTAGTTCATATCGCAAGTGTTTCTAGTGGCTTGCGATATGAGCTTGCGATGCCGATCTGCGTCATCCAGCCACTCCCCGCCGGGCCCATTTTCTTCACTGCGCGGAGGAAGAAGCAGCAGCCAGCACGTGGAGCAGAAGTTTCGTTGGAAACGGTAAGTATCAGCAGCGGGGTTGGGGGGCACTGAGGGGGCACCGTATCTTGCACTGAGGGGGCACCGTATCTTTCACTGTGGGGGACCATATGTGGCACTGTGGGGGCACCGTATCTTGCACTGTGGGGGCACCGTATCTGGCACTGTGGGGGCACCGTATCTGGCACTGTGGGGGGTGAACCATATCTGGCACTGTGGGGGGTGAACCATATCTGGCACTGTGGGGGGTGAACCATATCTGGCACTGTGGGGGGTGAACCATATCTGGCACTGTGGGGGGTGAACCATATCTGGCACTGTGGGGGGTGAACCATATCTGGCACTGTGGGGGGTGAACCATATCTGGCACTGTGGGGGGTGAACCATATCTGGCACTGTGGGGGCACCGTATCTGGCACTGTGGGGGCACCGTAAAAAGGGGGACTTTTGCCTGCCATAATGTGTAAAAAGGGGACTCTTGGCTGCTGTAATGTGCTAAGGGGCTGTGTATCTGGCACTGGGGGCAATATGGTGCTGGGGGCAGTGTTTCTGTCACTGGGGGCAATGTATCTGTCAATGGGGAGCATTTGTGTACCTGGCAGCAATGGGGAGCATTTGTGTACCTGGCAGCAATGGGGGGCATTTGTGTACCTGCAGCAATGGGGGGCATTTGTGTACCTGGCACTATTGGGTCATATGTGTATCTGCCCCCCCCATGTGTGTATGACACCCCCATTTAATTGCCTTTTCCCCCTTGTGGCATTTGGCCACAGACTTTTTTTTTTTTGGGGGGGGGGGGTTGCTGCGCATCTTTGGCACGTGCACACAGTGGCACTAATACATTTTTTTTTACTTGCACCACTGGGAGTCACATGGGGACAGTGGAGGCTGCATAGAGACCTTGACACTGTACACCACCAATGTTTTGGGGGACGGGGGCGACGCATTAAGGGATGGATAGAAAACAGAGAGTTGTGGTAAATGGAGTGCATTCACAGGAGGGAAATGTTACCAGTGGAGTACCCCAGGGATCTGTACTTGGATCAGTGCTTTTTAATATCTTTATTGGTGACATTGCAAATGGCATTAAAGGGAAAGTATGCCTTTTTGCAGATGACACAAAGGTATGCAACAGGGTAGACACATCAGGTGGGGTAAAACAAATGATTGAGGATCTAGGTAGACTAGAGGAATGGTCAAGAGTCTGGCAATTACAGTTTAATGCCAAAAAATGCAAAATCATGCACTTGGGTCTCAAAAATCCTAAAGCTAAATACAGTATTAATGGCACTATACTGGAAACTACTGAGGAGGAAAGGGATCTAGGAGTCACTATTTCAGATGACTTAAAGGCAGGTAAGCAATGTAACAAGGCAATGAGGAAGGCTAGTCAGATGCTTGGCTGCATTGGGAGAGGAATCAGCAGCAGAAAGAAAGAAGTAATAATGCCACTGTATAGGTCATTGGCACGGCCTCATCTAGAATACTGTATTCAGTTCTGGAGGCCATATCTTCAAAAGGATATTAATACATTAGAAACTGTACAAAGGAGGGCAACTAAAATGGTGCATGGCCTACATCACAAAACATACCTAGAAAGACTAAGAAATCTCAATATGTACAGTTTGGAGCAGAGAAGGGAAAGGGGGGACATGATAGAAACTTTCAAATATATCAAGGGTTTTAAAGTCCAGGAGGGAAACATTCTCCAAATGAAGAGAAGCAATAGGACACGAGGACATGCACTGAGACTGGAGGGGGGGGAGGTTCAGGGGAAATTTGCGGAAAAATTATTTCACAGAAAGGGTAGTGGACAAGTGGAATAGCCCCCCATCAGAGGTGGTAGAGGCTAAGACAGTAGAGCAATTTAAACATGCATGGGATAGACATAAGGATATCCTTACAAAGAAATAAGGATCAAATAAGGTTAGAGATAAAAAATAATATTAAAAAAAAAAAAGGGGGGCAGACTAGATGGGCCAAGTGGTTCTTATCTGCCGACAAATTCTATGTTTCTATGCGTTTTTGGAGTGGTGTGTATTTTAAGGTGTTTAAAAATAAATATATATATATAATAATTTTTATTATATTTTGGCTACTTGAATGTGACGGTTGTATTTTGACGGTTAATTGTGGTGTTTTTTTTTAAATAGCAATGTCAACAGACGAATACCGCCAATTCTGGTCAGGATTCATTGATCTGTACAGTCAGAACGAGTGCCTGTGGTGTGTCAGAAGCCCGGACTATGCCAACAGAACCAAGCGGAATCGGGCATATCAGCAGCTTATTGAGTACAGTAGAGGCAGGATGATGTGAATTGGGTGAAGAAAAAAAATTCAACTTTCCGAACAGTGTTCGTGAAGGAACGCAAGAAGGTGCAAGATTCACAGCGATCCGGAGCCGGGACTAATGAGGTCTATAAACCGACGCTCTGGTACTATGACCAAATTCAGTTCATTATAGAGCAAGAGGCGCGGGTAAGGTCACGGGACGCTCTAGATCCAGAGTCTCCAGTTCTTGTCGAAGAGGAGGCCCAGGAGAGTCTGGATCTGGTAAGTACACACACATTTGTTTCATATGCCACCCACCAATTTTGACATAGACCTAATTTTTGATTTTCTTATATTGCAGGATGCTACCCCGGAGCTGGAGGTGGAGCCTACCACAGGCCAAGGGGCAGAAGTGGAGGAGCCGGTAGCGGAGCCGTTGCCAACCCCACAGGCGCGCCCAGGAAGAGCGAGGCGCACGGCAAGGAGGACCGCTTCTGCCCCTTATAGCAACCCCTCTGTCTCCCAGCAGTTTTTTCAACGCGCTGAGGAGGTTTTGCATAGGCCCCCGGATGCCGAACAACAATTTGGCAATTTCATTGCATCGGAGATGCGCCTGATGACGGATGAACAAAAATTCATCCTCCAACGGATAGTCAATGAGGCTGTCTCAACGGGCAGGCGCCAAACACTGGTGCCGGCGTGTGAGATAGTGCCAACTGACCCTTGGTATCACCCAAATTTGGCCCGTCCCCCCTTCCCAAACAACCCCCTCATGGAGCATGCGCCGGTAAACCCTCCTCCGCAACCGTATTTTTTTCCGTCGGGAGCCACACAGCCCAGCCCCTCACCCCAATCTAGCACCTCGTCCAGTGGCATGTACTCTGACATGCTGAGTACACAGTCCTCTGTGCTGGGCGACCCACGCTTTTTTAATTTATAATTAGTTTTTTTTAACCCTTTTTTTAGTTTTGTTTGAAAAAACTGCTGGTGACCTTACCCTACGCTCTTGCTCAAAGTGAACTGTATTGAGGTCGTTAGTACTGCAGCGTCGGTTTTGTGACCTCACTGTCCTGGACTACGGATCGTTGTGTTGACTGCACTTCTTGTGTTCCTTCAAGACTGTTTGGAAATTTGCTGATGTTCTTCGCCCAAGGCAAAATTGCACTGTTTGCCTCTACTGTACTCTGATATGCCCGATTCCTGTTCTGTTGGCATAGTCCCACTCCAAAGGCACTCGTTGTCATGGTACAGCTTATGAATCCTGGCCAGAGTTGGCGTTGACGTTTGTTTTTGCCAAAACTTTATTAAAAAATTAAACTGTGTGGTGTATTTTTTATACAAATGTAAAGGGGTTATATTGGGTTATCGGCAGGTAGTAAAAACACCCTATAGCATTTCTAGGTGGAGGGGGGGGGGGGTTTTGGGGGGGGGGGGGGGGGTGGATGGGAGCTGAGTGTTGCTGTGACGGAGGTGGGGGGGGGGGGGATAATGCCGAAAACCACAATTTTTTAATGTTTTTGTTTGGGTCATGTTTTATTAGAGGCCAATTCAGACCTGATCGTAGCCCTGCATAATTTTGCAGGTCTACGATCAGGCACACCGACATGCAGGGGGACGCCCAGCACAGGGCTAGTCTGCCCCGCATGTCAGGCCCACAGAAGTGCAAAAGCATCATACAGCTGCGATGCTTTTGCTGGCCGGGAGCTACTCGTCTTTGGCCGGGTCTCAGCGGCTCCGTGTGACGCCACGCTGCTGCTGCGGCCTGCCCCCCGCACAGTCTGCCCACGCCTGCGTTGGCCGGACCGCGCACACAAAATGGCAGCCGAACGCCGCCGTGCCGCCCCCTCCCGCCTCAGCCTATCAATCAGGCAGAGGCCATCGCAAGGCCATGACAGCTGACGGCTGTCAGCCATTGGGCGCACTTCTGACCTGATCGCTGCGAAGAACTGCAGCAAGAAATCAGGTCAGAATGATCCCCTTACTCAGAAGCATACACAGACCAGTAAGATCCGTGCATGCTTCTGTGTAAAAATGTTAAGAAAGTGTTAAAAATAAAAAGATGTGCAGGTCCCCCCAAAAAACATAACCAGCCTCGGGCTCTTTGAGCCGGTCCTGGTTGCAAAAATATGAGGGAAAAATGGAGTAGGGGTCCCCCATATTTAAGCAACCAGCAGCGGGCTCTTGGACCGGTCCTGGTTACAAAAATACGGGGGACAAAAAGAGTAGGGGTCCCCCATATTTTTCTAACCAGCACCGAGCTCCACTAGCCAGGGAGGTGATGCTGCAGCCGGGGGACACTTTTATACAGGTCCCTGCGGCCGCAGCATCACACACCCCAACTAGTCACCCCTGGCCGGGGTTCCCTGGGGGTTGGGGACCCCTTAAATAAAGGCCCCCCCCACCTCCAGGCACCCAAGGGCCAAGGGTGAAGCCCGAGGCTGTCCCCAGCACCCCTGGGCGGTGGGTGCCGGGCTGATGGTCAACATTGTGTCAAAAAAAGAATATTGTCTTTTGCTGTGGAACTACAAGTCCCAGCAAGCCTCCCCCACATGCTGGTGCTTGGAGAACCACAAGTACCAGCATGCAGAGAATTAAAAGGCCTGCTGGTAAAGACAAAACACACACACACCGTGAAGGTAAACGTTTATTGACACACACCGACACACTCGCACATACTTACCTAGTGTCCCACGCAGCCCCTCTGTCCTCTTGTCCATGTAGAATCCATGGGTTCACTGGAAAAAAAAAAAAAAAATCAGCCACAGAGCAGAAATGCACTGTTTAAAAAAATGGCTGACAGTCGAAAAAGACAATCCCCCAGCCCTGTAATGCCATCCCACTATTATAATGAGATAGTCAAAATCTCACATAAGCCAAAATCGTAAGCACACATAGTACAGATCTCAAGAAAAGTTAGTCAAAATCTGTGCTATCTGGCCTCCGGGGAGTTCAAGGGAAAACGCAAGTGAAAATAGGACATAGCAAGGATCTTACCGTGTGTACACATCTTAAGATTTACAAAAATCCTTCCTCGTACTGTCCATCTCCTCTGGGCACAGTTTCCCTAACTGAGGTCTGGAGGAGGGGCATAGAGGGAGGAGCCAGTGCACACCCAGAGTCCAAAGCTTTCTTAAAGTGCCCTATCTCCTGCGGAGCCCGTCTATTCCCCATGGTCCTTACGGAGTCCCCAGCATCCTCTATGGACTACGAGAAATAGATTTACCGGTAACTAAAATCTTATTTTTTGTATAATTGTTTTAATAAATTTTTATGAAAAGAACAGTCCGTTCTGTGTTTTAAAAACCTGTATAAATATTGATTGCAAATCCTGTTAAGCAATAGTCTTTGTATAAGGGTATTTGTAAACCCCATGGGCGCCATTTTTCCTCTATTTCTATAATATATATATATATATATATATATATATCTGTACATATACTAGTCCAGTGCAGTTCTATTGTCATAATAATTATCTGCATTGCCTGTGACTGCGTGTGCCTGTATCTGCTGTGTGGTTTCAATGTCAGTGTTTCCCCAGATATAACTGTCACTATGGAGGTCATTCCGAGTTGTACGCTCGCAAGGCGATTTTAGCAGAGTTGCTCACGCTAAGCCGCCGCCTACTGGGAGTGAATCTTAGCATATTAAAATTGCGAACGATGTATTCGCAATATTGCGATTACACACCTCGTAGCAGTTTCTGAGTAGCTTCAGACTTACTCGGCATCTGCGATCAGTTCAGTGCTTGTCGTTCCTGGTTTGACGTCACAAACGCACCCAGCGTTCGCCCAGACACTCCTCCGTTTCTCCGGCCACTCCTGCGTTTTTTCCCACACGCCCATAAAACGGCCTGTTTCCGCCCAGAAACACCCATTTCCTGTCAATCACACTACGATCGCCTGAGCGAAGAAAAAGCCGTGAGTAAAAATCCTAACTTCATAGCAAATTTACTTGTCGCAGTGCGGACATTGCGCATGCGCACTAAGCGGAAAATCGCTGCGATGCGATGAAATTTACCGAGCGAACAACTCGGAATGAGGGCCTATATTCTGTAACCTAAGGGACTAGGTGCGTCTGGGTCATATATATATAGTGCGTCACAGTATTGACCCATTGCATGTATTCTACTGTCTACTCAGTCACATACTGGATTTATTCGCAGGTGTTGTGTACTGTGTATTCAGTCACATACTAACAGATTTATTTGCAGGTATTGTACTCTGGCTTTATCGTACTAAACCGCTCTTGTTGCATTTGTGTACAATGTCTAACAAAAAGGGCAGTAAGTCTGGACGCTCCTGCAGCATGCAGAGCATGCGCCAAGAATTTACTAGAGGGGGAACTTTTGTACGATGGTCTGTGTACTGTGTGTCATACATCTCCCAGTCAGTCCGCAGCTCCTGTAACCAATCAGGAGCCACCATGGGCTGCGTTAACAAACCTACTAGGTACTCTGGTGGAGCGCCTTACGCCCCCTATGGGACCACCTGTGCCACTACAGCTACAAATTGTCCCTATGGTTAATCCGCCTTGGGCGGGAAATTTGTCTAACCAATTGCAGCAATTAAATCAATCCTTGGTCAGACAAAAACCTACTCCAGGTCACTCCCGTGTCTCTGGGACTCAGGGTCGACAGCACAAAGGTTGACACACCTTAGGTCGACACACCTTAGGTCGACATGGACAAGGTCGACATGGAAAAAGGTCAACATGAGTTTTTTGTTTTTTTGGTGTCGTTTTCTTCGTAGAGTGACCGGGAACCCCAATTAGTGCACCGCGTCCCCTCGCATGGTGCCTTCGCTCGGCACACTTTACCGTTCCAATCGTAGTCCACGTGGATCGTTAAGTATTGAAAAGGTTCAAAAAAAGGAAAAAATCGTGAAAAACTCATGTCGACCTTTTTCCATGTCGACCTTGTTCCTGTCGACCTTTTGTCCATGTCGACCTTTTTCCATGTCGAACTTGTTCCTGTCGACCTTTTGTCCATGTCGACCTAAGGTGTGTCGACCAATTGGCGTCGACCTAAGGTGTGTCGACCTTTGTGCTGTCGACCTGGAGTCCGGATACCGTCTCTGGGTCACCTAAGCGGGCTGCTTCCTCACAGTCCACGCATCTCTCAGAGATTTTATCTGAAGAGGAGGGGGAGCATACTGTCCTGTCAGACACTGAATCAGGTGTTTCTGACAAGGATTCTCCATTGCAAATTGATGTCCCTGCCCTAATGGTTGCTATTAAGCAGATCCTACAAATCACTGACGATGAGGATTCCACTACTGTGGCTAAGAAAACTGATATGTTTAAATGACAGAAGGTGATTACAAATCTATTACCTCATTCTGACCATTTGGTGGACATCAGACAGGAACCTTGGTCTAATCCAGGGAAGAAATTCCCTGTCTAAATGAGCCTTGGCTCGCTATCCTCTCCCTGCAAACTTATGTAACAAGTGGGAAAATTCACCGCCTAGTGGTGTCTACTGTTCTGCCTGTCACCACTGTCACTTCACTGAAGGAACCGACAGATAAGCGTGTGGAGGGATGCCTGAAATCTATTTACACCCTTACAGGTGCTGTACATAGACCCACTATTGCGGCCTCTTGGGCTGTAAAAGGAATTGAAGCATGGGTTCAGGCATTAGAGGAAGAGCTGCCAGAGGATATGTCTGACAATGCCAGACAATACCTGTCTCACATTACCACCGCCGCCTATTACATTCAGGAGGCGTCCCCTGAGGCGGATGTGTTGGCAGTCAAGGCGTCAACTACGTCTGTCCTGGCTCGCCGTATTCTGTGGATAAGGTCATGGAAGGTGGACCTAGACTCCAAAAAGATCTTGGAGGTACTCCCCTTTAACGGAGACATTTTATTTGGGGAAGACCTTAATAAAATTGTGTCTGATTTAGCAGCTGCTAAGACTGCTTTTCTCCTAAATACTAATCCTTCTGCACAGAAGGCAAAAGGTACCACTTTTCGTTCCTTTTGGCCTCAAGTAAAAACAAAAAGGTCAGGCATACCCGAGACAGTCTCGTGCTCCCAAAACCACAAAGCCCAAGGCTAAACAATCCTGGGCTGCCCATCAGCCTGCTTCTAAACAAGACAAGCCTCCCCCTGGGGGACCCCAGGGTGGGAGGCCGACTTCTGCAGATCACCCAGGTCTGGTTAAAGACAACTTCAGTCGCATGGGTGCGGGAAGTTGTCTCTCACAGGTACGCAGTCTCATTCAAGAGACGTCCCCCTCACCAGTTTTGCACCACGGTTATCCCTTCGGATCCGTTAAGACGCAAGCTCTGTAAAAGGTTGTAAGTTCCCTCCTGAATACAGGAGTTGTAGTGCCGGTACCTCTGTCCCTCAGAGGCAGAGGTTACTACTCGGCCCTGTTTCTAGTACGGAAACCCAGTGGGTTTTTCCGGACTATACTCAACCTCAAATCTCTGAACAAGTTTGTGAGTGTCCAAGTTCCGTATGCAAACACTACGCTCAGTTGTACTGGCTATGGAACCCTGAGACTATATGGTATCCCTGGATATACTAGATGCATACCTGCATATACCTATTGCCATGTCACATCAGCAGTATCTGCGGTTTGCTGTTGGCGACCTACACTATCAATTCCATGGTCTGCCATTTGGACTGGCTATGGCTCCCCGGATCTTCACCAAGGTCATGGCCATAATGATGGCCCATCTCCGTCGCCAGGGAGTCAGGATCCTGCCATATCTGGACGACTTGCTGATTCTGGCAAACTCCCACAATGTCCTCCTCCGTCATCTGCAATTGACGGAAAGCTTCCTACAAGCCCACGAGTGGCTCATCAATTGGAAGAAATCCTCGCTGATCCCAGCTCAGAGAATGGTGCACCTGAGGGCACTCCTGTACACACACAGTCAGTGATTTTTTGTCTCCAGAAAAAGTCCTGAAGCTTCAGGACAGGATAAGATGCTTACTTTGTCGCCCCAGAATGTCGATACATTCGGCGATGCAAGTACTTGGCCTGATGGTGTCGGCATTCGACATGGTAGAGTACGCTCAATTTAATTTCCGCCCTCTACAGAGGTTAATTCTTTCCAAGTGGAATAGCCTACCTCATCGGATCAGATCTCACATGATCGCTTTGACTCCGGAAGTTCGTCTGTCGCTGACCTGGTGGCTACGGGACCGGGCAATTGAGGAGGGGCCTTCACTTCTGGATTCCCGACTGGATCCTGCTGACAACGGACGCCAGTCTGAGGGGATGGGGTGCGGTGTTGGAGCAACACTTTTTTCAGGGTCAATGGACCAAGGAGGAACCACTCCTCCCAATAAACATTCTGGAGTTGCGGGTGGTGTTCAATGCATTGACTCTCGCCCTGCCACTGGTACAGAACAGGCTGGTTCTAGTACGGTCAGACAATGCCACCACGGTGGCATACATAAACCATCAAGGTGGCACTCGAACCTGCATGGCTATGATGGAAGTGTCAAAAATCCTTCTTTGGGCAGAACGCCATCTGCCAGCAATATCGGTAGTGTTCATTTTGGGTGACCTAAACTGGGAAGCAGACATCCTCAGTCGCCAGGACATGGACGCCGGGGAGTGGAATCTTCACCCGGAAGTCTTTCAACTCCTACTGGACAAGTGGGGCCTACCAGATGTAGACCTGATGGCGTCTCGACACAATCACAAGATTCCGGTCTTTGGATCAAGGACCAGGGATCCTCAAGCAGCGTTCGTGGACGCACTAGCAATTCCATGGACCTTTTGGCTGCCCTACGTGTTCCCTCCAGTGTCACTCCTGCCCAGGGTCCTTTGAAAGTTCAAACAAGAAGGAGGAATACTACTTCTAGTCGCTTCAGCGTGGCCCAGACGGCATTGGTTCTCAGACCTGCAGGGTCTATCAACAAGAGCGTCCCCTTCTACTTCCTCAGCGCCCAGACCTCGTACAGGGCCCTTGTCTTTATCCAGACCTGGCCAGCCTGGCTTTGACGGGCTCTTGAAGCACCACTCCTGAGGGCCAAAGAATTTAATGAAGTGTTCATCCAAACTATGTTGAAAGCTTGCAAACTGGCATCTGCTCGGATTTATTACAGGGTCTGGAATTCATACTTCGCCTGGTGTGCTGATAAGAATTATGATTCATACAGAGTCATAACTTCCAGAATTCTGGCTTTTCTGCAATGCAGCCTGGATTTAGGCCTTCGTCTGGTCTCCCTCAAGGTTCATATATCTGCCTTGTCGGTTTGGTTTCAGAAAAATTGCGTCTCTACTGGACATTTTATACATTCACTCAGGGTGTCTTATGGATTTAGCCTCCCTATGTTTCTCCTGTGGCTCCAGGGGATCTGTCTGTTGTTCTGAATGCCCTGCAAGAGTCTCCATTTGAACCTCTTGAGTCTGTGGACTTTAAATGGCTCACAGCCGAGGTCTTGTTTTTACTAGCTATTGCCTCTGAACGGGCAGTTCTAAGAACTCACCCAGGTTATTTACCTAAGGTTGTGTCATCTTTTCAGCTTAACCGAGAGATTGTAGTTCCGGCCTTTATCTCTACTGATTTGTCCTCCAAAGAGCTGTCTTTGGATGTGGTAAGGGCTCTCCATATATATGTGGAGAAGACTGCCTCTATCAGGAGGTTAGATTCCCTTTTTGTCTTGTTTGGTTTTCACAAATATGGCTAGCCTGCAAATAAGCAAACCTTGGCCAAATGGATTAGAATGATGATTGCCCAAGCTTATGCGCAGGCTGGTCTCCCAGCTCCTGCTGCTATTAAAGCCCATTCTACTCGGCCTGTTAGACCTTCTTCTGCTGCCTGCCGTGGTGCGTCCACAGAACAATTGTGCAAGGCGGCTACGTGGTCCTCAGTGAACACGTTCATTAGGTTCTATGCATTTGATACTTCTGCCCCCCAGAATGCTTCCTTTGGATGCCAGGTTCTCATACCCACTAAGGCGCGTCCCCTCCCTTGAGGAACTGTTTTAGGACATCCTTGATGTTTCCATGTGGAACACAATGTACCCTGCTGCAGAAAAGGAAAGTTATGGTAGACTTACCATGGTTAACTCTCTCTCTGCAAGGTACATTGGGTTCCACAGGGCGCCCACCCTGACATACCTAGCTTCTATGGGTTTGCATGGCATTAGCTGCTGGTCCCTTCTCCTGTCGTGAGAATGTAGTTCTAAGTGACTAACATCTACCTTCTTTCTTGCCTGTTCCTACATTTAACTGGTTAACAAAACTTTGCTCCAGTGCCTGGAAGCAGGGTTTATAAAGGAGCCCCCATTGCATCCTGGGCAGCCTAAAGCTTTCGCCTGTTGGTGCCTATGGATGAAGATCCACTTTACACACCGATGTTTCCCGGTGGAACCCAATGTACCTCACAGAAAGAGAGTTAACCATGGTAAGTCTACCATAGATCTCCCTTTTTTTAAATGAATTTCCCTGACTGATTGCTTATCGTCAATTGCCGATGATCGGTGGTGCTGGCAGATTGGGGGAAACGGACCTCTGATGCATGGGTTCCTTAATGCAAATATTTTAGAAAACCACTGAGGATATGCTTGTACAGGTTGAGTATCCCATATCCAAATATCCGAAATACGGAATATTCTGAAATACGGACTTTTTTGAGTGAGAGTGAGATAGTGAAACTTTTGTTTTTTGATGGCTCAATGTACACAAACTTTGTTTAATACACAAAGTTATTAAAAATATTGGCCCTCATTCCGAGTTGTTCGCTCGGTATTTTTCATCGCATCGCAGTGAAAATCCGCTTAGTACGCATGCGCAATGTTCGCACTGCGACTGCGCCAAGTAACTTTACTATGAAGAAAGTATTTTTACTCACGGCTTTTTCTTCGCTCCGGCGATCGTAATGTGATTGACAGGAAATGGGTGTTACTGGGCGGAAACACGGCGTTTCAGGGGCGTGTGGCTGAAAACGCTACCGTTTCCGGAAAAAACGCAGGAGTGGCCGGAGAAACGGTGGGAGTGCCTGGGCGAACGCTGGGTGTGTTTGTGACGTCAACCAGGAACGACAAGCACTGAAATGATCGCACAGGCAGAGTAAGTCTGAAGCTACTCTGAAACTGCTAAGTAGTTAGTAATCGCAATATTGCGAATACATCGGTCGCAATTTTAAGAAGCTAAGATTCACTCCCAGTAGGCGGCGGCTTAGCGTGTGTAACTCTGCTAAATTCGCCTTGCGACCGATCAACTCGGAATGAGGGCCATTGTATTAAATGACCTTCAGGCTGTGTGTATAAGGTGTATATGAAACCTAAATGCATTCTGTGCTTAGTCTTAGGTCCCATCGCCATGATATCTCATTATGGTATGCAATTATTCCAAAATACGGAAAAATCCGATATCCAAAATACTTCTGGTCCCAAGCATTTTGGATAAGGGATACTCAACCTGTATACCATGTGTTTGGTCACTCAGTGTGCCATATTTAAAATCTGTCTATAAATATTTTATTTAGCATCTGATGCACAAAGAACACTTGATGTATGCTCATTAGCAGTAACTTATAGATGAGTGGAATACATCTTATAAGCTGTGCAACAATAATACTGGCTGTAATTCTAATTGCCAACAGTAAAACCTTGAAGGGTAGCATCAGTGCGATACACACCACATGTCAATATTCATTTTGTCAACAGTGGTTATCAGCATGATTAAAGTTGTAATGCGTGCATGCTTACAATGCATTCATCACTTAACTGACTTTTTTTAAATTTAATATAGTTTAAAAAATTATTATTTTTTTATTTTTTTTTAATTAGTTTATCATGCATATCTGCAGAATGGATCTCCTCGTCAAAAATTTTGGGACGCAGTGGTCTGACTATGCCAGTTAAGTAGCATTACAACAGTGTCTTGTCCGCATAGTCACTGTTGACGTCATGGCTGCGTACCGCATCAGTGATGCTGTTTGAACAAACAAAAGAGCTTTAATTGTTTAGAATTTTGCTTTCTATTTCACTGGCAGCTGCAGTCCTGTAGTTAGCTTTTTTGGAACTAGCACTAAACTAGCTCCATTAGACTCATCAGTATTATAAAGTGTCATTTTCAAATAGTAGATATGAATTTATAGTACTCAAGGTAAACTTCTAATATGCCCATGTAAATAAGAATTTACTCACCGGTAATTCTATTTCTCGTAGTCCGTAGTGGATGCTGGGGACTCCGTAAGGACCATGGGGAATAGACGGCTCCGCAGGAGACTGGGCACACTAAAAGAAAGATTTGGTACTACCTGGTGTGCACTGGCTCCTCCCTCTATGCCCCTCCTCCAGACCTCAGTTAGGATACTGTGCCCGGAAGAGCTGACACAATAAGGAAGGATTTTGAATCCCGGGTAAGACTCATACCAGCCACACCAATCACACCGTATAACTCGTGATATTTAACCCAGTTAACAGTATGAAATACAACTGAGCCTCTCAACAGATGGCTTAACAATAACCCTTTAGTTAGGCAATAACTATATACAAGTATTGCAGACAATCCGCACTTGGGATGGGCGCCCAGCATCCACTACGGACTACGAGAAATAGAATTACCGGTGAGTAAATTCTTATTTTCTCTGACGTCCTAGTGGATGCTGGGGACTCCGTAAGGACCATGGGGATTATACCAAAGCTCCCAAACGGGCGGGAGAGTGCGGATGACTCTGCAGCACCGAATGAGAGAACTCAAGGTCCTCCTCAGCCAGGGTATCAAATTTGTAGAATTTAGCAAACGTGTTTGCCCCTGACCAAGTAGCAGCTCGGCAAAGTTGTAAAGCCGAGACCCCTCGGGCAGCCGCCCAAGATGAGCCCACCTTCCTTGTGGAATGGGCTTTCACTGATTTAGGATGCGGCAATCCAGCCGCAGAATGCGCCAGCTGAATTGTGCTACAAATCCAGCGAGCAATAGTCTGCTTAGAAGCAGGAGCACCTATTTTGTTGGGTGCATACAGGATAAAAAGCGAGTCAGTTTTCCTGACTCCAGCCGTCCTGGAAACATAAATTTTCAAGGCCCTGACTACGTCCAGTAACTTGGAATCCTCCAAGTCCCTAGTAGCCGCAGGCACCACAATAGGTTGGTTCAAGTGAAAAGCTGATACCACCTTAGGGAGAAACTGGGGACGAGTCCTCAATTCTGCCCTATCCATATGGAAAATCAGATAAGGTCTTTTACATGACAAAGCCGCCAATTCTGACACACGCCTGGCCGAAGCCAAGGCCAATAACATGACCACTTTCCACGTGAGATATTTGAGATCCACGGTTTTAAGTGGTTCAAACCAATGTGATTTTAGGAAACTCAACACCACATTGACACCCCAAGGTGCCACAGGAGGCACAAAAGGGGGCTGAATATGAAGCACTCCCTTTACAAAAGTCTGAACTTCAGGCAGTGAAGCCAGTTCTTTCTGGAAGAAAATCGACAGAGCCGAAATCTGGACCTTAATGGAACCCAATTTTAGGCCCATAGTCACTCCTGACTGTAGGAAGTGCAGAAAACGACCCAGCTGAAATTCCTCTGTAGGGGCCTTCCTGGCCTCACACCACGCAACATATTTTCGCCAAATGCGGTGATAATGGTTTGCGGTTACTTCTTTCCTGGCTTTTATCAGCGTAGGAATGACTTCCTCCGGAATGCCTTTTTCCTTTAGGATCCGGAATTCAACCGCCATGCCGTCAAACGCAGCCGCGGTAAGTCTTGGAACAGACAGGGCCCCTGCTGTAGCAGATCCTGTCTGAGCGGTAGAGGCCATGGGTCCTCTGATAATTTCTTGAAGTTCCGGGTACCAAGCTCTTCTTGGCCAATCCGGAACCACGAGTATCGTTCTTACTCCTCGCCTTCTTATTATTCTCAGTACCTTTGGTATGAGGGGCAGAGGAGGGAACACATAGACCGACTGGTACACCCACGGTGTCACTAGAGCGTCCACAGCTATCGCCTGAGGGTCCCTTGACCTGGCGCAATATCTCTCTAGCTTCTTGTTGAGGCGGGACGCCATCATGTCCACCTGTGGCCTTTCCCAGCGGTTTACCAACAGTAGGAAGACTTCTGGATGAAGTCCCCACTCTCCCGGGTGTAGGTCGTGTCTGCTGAGGAAGTCTGCTTCCCAGTTGTCCACTCCCGGAATGAACACTGCTGACAGTGCTAGTACGTGATTTTCTGCCCATCGGAGAATCCTTGTGGCTTCTGCCATAGCCACCCTGCTTCTTGTGCCTCCCTGTCGGTTTACATGGGCGACTGCCGTGATGTCTGATTGGATCAGAACCGGCTGGTTTTGAAGCAGGGGCCTTGCCTGACTTAGGGCATTGTAAATGGCCCTCAGTTCCAGAATGTTTATGTGTAGGGACGACTCCTGACTTGACCAAAGTCCCTGGAAATTTCTTCCCTGCGTGACTGCGCCCCAGCCCCGAAGGCTGGCATCCGTGGTCACCAGGACCCAGTCCTGTATGCCGAATCTGCGGCCCACTAGAAGATGAGCACTCTGCAGCCACCACAGTAGAGACACCCTGGTCCTTGGAGACAGGGTTATCAGTTGATGCATCTGAAGATGCGATCCCGACCACTTGTCCAAGAGGTCCCACTGGAAGGTCCTTGCATGGAACCTGCCGAATGGAATTGCTTCGTACGAAGCCACCATTTTCCCCAGGACTCGTGTGCAGTGATGCACCGATACCCGTTTTGGTTTTAGGAGGTCTCTGACTAGAGATGACAGCTCCTTGGCTTTCTCCTGCGGGAGAAACACTTTTTTCTGTTCTGTGTCCAGAATCATCCCCAGGAACAGTAAGCGTGTGGAAGGAACCAGTTGTGACTTTGGAATGTTTAGAATCCAGCCATGCTGTTGTAGCACTTCCCGAGATAGTGCTACTCCGACCAGTAACTGCTCCCTGGACCTCGCCTTTATTAGGAGATCGTCCAAGTACGGGATAATTAAAACTCCCTTTTTTCGAAGGAGTATCATCATTTCTGCCATTACCTTGGTAAACACCCTCGGTGCCGTGGACAGTCCAAACGGTAGTGTCTGGAATTGGTAATGGCAATCCTGTACCACAAATCTGAGGTACTCCTGGTGAGGAAGGTAAATTGGGACATGCAGGTAAGCATCCTTGATGTCCAGGGATACCATGTAATCCCCCTCGTCCAGGCTTGAAATAACCGCCCTGAGCGATTCCATCTTGAACTTGAATATTTTTATGTATGTGTTCAAGGATTTCAAATTTAAAATGGGTCTCACCGAACCGTCCGGTTTCGGTACCACAAACAGTGTGGAATAGTAACCCCGTCCTTGTTGAAGTAGGGGTACTTTGACTATCACCTGCTGGGAATACTGCTTGTGAATTGCCTCTAGTACAGCCTCCCTGCCCGAGGGAGTTGTCGGTAAGGCCGATTTGAGGAAACGGCGGGGGGGAGGCGCCTCGAATTCCAGCTTGTACCCCTGAGATACTACTTGAAGGATCCAGGGATCCACCCGTGAGCGAACCCACTGATCGCTGAAATTTTTGAGGCGGCCCCCCACCGTACCTGGCTCCGCCTGTGGAGCCCCACCGTCATGCGGCGGATTTGGAAGAAGCGGGGGAGGACTTTTGTTCCTGGGAACCTGCTGCGTGGTGCAGCTTTTTTCCCCTTCCTCTGCCTCTAGACAGAAAGGACCCGCCTTTTCCCCGCCTGTTTTTCTGGGGTCGAAAGGACTGTACCTGATAGTATGGCGCTTTCTTAGGCTGTGAGGGGACATGGGGTAAAAATGCTGACTTCCCAGCTGTTGCTGTGGAAACAAGGTCTGAGAGACCATCCCCGAATAACTCCTCACCCTTATAAGGCAAAACTTCCATGTGCCTTTTAGAATCTGCATCCCCTGTCCACTGCCGAGTCCATAAGCCTCTCCTAGCAGAAATGGACAATGCACTTATTCTAGATGCCAGCCGGCAGATCTCCCTCTGTGCATCTCATGTACAAGACTGAGTCTTTTATATGCTCTACGGTTAGCAATATAGTGTCCCTGTCCAGGGTGTCAATATTTTCTGACAGGGAATCTGACCAAGCAGCAGCAGCACTGCACATCCACGCTGAAGCAATAGCTGGTCTCAGTATAACACCAGTGTGTGTATATATAGACTTTAGGATAGCCTCCTGCTTTCTATCAGCAGGTTCCTTTAAGGTGGCCGTATCCGGAGACGGTAGTGCCACCTTTTTAGACAAACGTGTGAGCGCTTTATCCACCCTAGGGGGAGTTTCCCAACGTGACCTATCCTCTGGCGAGAAAGGGAACGCCATTAGTAATTTTTTTGAAATCACCAATTTCTTATCAGGGAAAGCCCACGCTTCTTCACACACTTCATTTAATTCTTCAGATGGGGGAATAACTATTGGTAGTTTTTTCTCTCCAAACATAATACCCTTCTTTGAGGTACCTGGGTTTATATCAGAAAGCTGTAAAACCTCTTTCATTGCCTCAATCATGCCACGAATGGCCCTAGTGGACATTAAATTTGACTCATCGTCGTCGACACTGGTATCAGTATCCGTGTCGACATCTGTGTCTGCCATCTGAGGTAGTGGGCGTTTTAGAGCCCCTGATGGCCTTTGAATTGCCTGGGCAGGCACGAGCTGAGAAGCCGGCTGTCCCGCATTTGGCATGTCGTCAAATTTTTTATATAAGGAGTCGACACTTGCACGTAATAACTTCCATAAGTCCATCCACTCAGGTGTCTGCCCCGCAGGGGGTGACATCACATTTATAGGCATCTGCTCCGCCTCCACATAAGTCTCCTCATCAAACATGTCGACACAGCCGTACCGACACACCGCACACACACACAGGGAATGCTCTTAAAGGAGACAGGACCCCACAAAAGCCCTTTGGGGAGACAGAGAGAGAGTATGCCAGCACACACCAGAGTGCTATATAATGCAGGGACTAACTGAATTATGTCCCCTATAGCTGCTATAATATTTACTGCGCCTCAAATCTGTGCCCCCACTCTCTTTTTTACCCTTTTCTGTAGTGTAGACTGCAGGGGAGAGTCAGGGAGCTTCCTTCCCGCGGAACTGTGAGGGAAAATGGCGCCAGTGTGCTGAGGGAGATGGCTCCGCCCCTTTTTCGGCGGACTTTTCTCCCGCTTTTTTCTGTATTCTGGCAGGGGTAATTACCACATATATAGCCTCTGGGGCTATATATTGTGGTTATTTTGCCAGCCAAGGTGATATTATTGCTGCTCAGGGCGCCCCCAGCGCCCTGCACCCTCAGTGACCGGAGTGTGAAGTGTGTATGAGGAGCAATGGCGCACAGCTGCAGTGCTGTGCGCTACCTTGGTGAAGACTGAAGTCTTCTGCCGCCGATTTTCCGGACCATCTTCTTGCTTCTGGCTCTGTAAGGGGGACGGCGGCGCGGCTCCGGGAACGAACACCAAGGACGGGTCCTGCGGTCGATCCCTCTGGAGCTAATGGTGTCCAGTAGCCTAAGAAGCCCAAGCTAGCTGCAAGCAGGTAGGTTCGCTTCTTCTCCCCTTAGTCCCTCGTTGCAGTGAGCCTGTTGCCAGCAGGTCTCACTGTAAAATAAAAAACCTAATATATACTTTCTTTCTAGGAGCTCAGGAGAGCCCCTAGTGTGCATCCAGCTCGGCCGGGCACAGAAATCCAACTGAGGTCTGGAGGAGGGGCATAGAGGGAGGAGCCAGTGCACACCAGGTAGTACCAAATCTTTCTATTAGTGTGCCAAGTCTCCTGCGGAGCCGTCTATTCCCCATAGTCCTTACGGAGTCCCCAGCATCCACTAGGACGTCAGAGAAAAATAAGTTACATAACTTTGTGCATTAAGGGTCTTTTAATATTCTTATTTACACTTGTGTCTAATGGGTAGAACATAATTATTTTTTGATGCCCTCACAAGTGTCAGACATAGTACAAGTTCAAGGCTATGCCAAGGTTTAGTTCCTACTTGGTTTCACGTGGAACACTCTCTCCCCAGACGGATTCACAAGTACTGGTGGAATGGTAATCTTATAGGATGCAGAATTTGCAGTGCTTGTGCACCTGTTGTTACACCAAACCAGATGAGCTACGTTTACTTAGTGCTGCCCAAGCCTTTCGAGACAGTGGACCTTTGAATGCAGGCTTGAATATGAGGTTGTCTAACCGATCACATTACATTAGAAGGTGAGCACTGAACGAAGGACTGATGGTAAATGTGTAGAAGAGGTATAACAGTCTATTCATCTTACAAGTGGGACAGCGGCCAATCCAGGAAGTAATTAATTTGTTCCAAGAAGTCCCCTCTGTTGGATCTCAGCATGGGGGAGTTTACTGTGGAGCAGAAAAATATTTTCCTTTTATGGAGCATGCATGTATTTATATTACAAATGCAGATTATACAGCTCCAAAATAGCTGGGGTCAAATATTGTAAGCAAACATTTAAAATCCATTTTAATTTCTCATACGTCCTAGAGGATGCTGGGGACTCCGTAAGGACCATGGGGTATAGACGGGATCCGCAGTAGACATGGGCACACTAAAAGACTTTGACTGGGTGTGAACTGGCTCCTCCCTCTATGCCCCTCCTCCAGACCTCAGTTAGACTGTGCCCAGGAGAGACTGGACACACACTAGGGGAGCTCTACTGAGTTTCTCTAAAAGACTTATGTTAGGTTTTTTATTTTCAGGGAGACCTGCTGGCTACAGGCTCCCTGCATCGTGGGACTGAGGGGAGAGAAGTCAGACCCACTTCTTAGTTCAAGGGCTCTGCTTCTTAGGCTACTGGACACCATTAGCTCCAGAGGGTTCGATCACTTGGTTCGCCTAGCTGCTTGTTCCCAGAGCTGCGCCGTCACCCCCCTCACAGAAGCCAGAAGAAAGAAGCCGGGTGAGTATGAGAAGAACATAAGACTTCAGTGACTGCAGAAGACTTCAGTAACGGAGGTAACCGCAGCGGTCGCGCTGGGCTCCATGCTCCCGCACACCAATGCACTCGCTGGGGGGGGGGGGGGGGGGGAGCGCCCTGGGCAGCAATTTACGGACAGTCTTAAATAAAACTGGCACAAGATACATATTCGGTGCCCGGGCACCGGGCACGATACCCCCGCCAGTTGAAGCAGCGGTCGCGCTGCGCGCCATTTGCTTCCACACGCCAACGTTGTTACATGGTGCAGGGCGCTGGGGTGGGGGCGCCCTGGGCAGCAAGATATACCTTTTTAAGGGTGTCAGCACAGTTATACAGTGTGTATACACTGTATGGGGACCCCCGCCAGCATAAATAAGTTTTTAATAGTGGGTTGAAGTGCCCCGAGAGGGGGCGGGGCTTAGCCCTCACATCCGCACCATTTTATCCATGTACCCGCCAAGGCAATGTAAAACACTACAAACGTGGGGGTGCACAGTGTTTAGTGCTATATAGAGGATAATATAGCACTATTTGGATTAATGGGCATGTAATCTGTGTGTTGTGCATAGATATGTGTGTTCCCTGTCAGATACCCACTATAGCTTTTCAGTCGACAGATGTCGACAGGCGTGAGTGCTCTGTCTCAAACTTTTGTGGGGCTCATTGTCGGCATTGCCAACGCCTGTTGATACTTGATTCAGTAGATGCAGTGTCAGCGGGTCGGTAGTTGTATACTGGTCAAAAAAGTAAACACTGTAGGGGAGACACAGTAGTATGTGGGTGACCCTGTCAGCACCAACTGTTAATACTGGGTGAAAATGAATTTGCTGTACTGCCTTATATCTGTGTGTGTGTGTGTATATATATATATTTCTCTGACGTCCTAGTGGATGCTGGGGACTCCATCAGGATCATGGGGAATAGCGGCTCCGCAGGAGACAGGGCACAAAATTTAAAAGTTTGACCACTAGGTGGTGTGTACTGGCTCCTCCCCCTATGACCCTCCTCCAAGCCTCAGTTAGGTTTTTGTGCCCGTCCGAGCAGGGTGCAATCTAGGTGGCTCTCATAAAGAGCTGCTTAGAGTAAAAGTTTTGATAGTTTTATTATTTTCAGTGAGTCCTGCTGGCAACAGGCTCACTGCAACGAGGGACCTAGGGGAGAAGAAGTGAACTCACCTGCGTGCAGGATGGATTTGCTTCTTAGGCTACTGGACACTAGCTCCAGAGGGACGATCACAGGTACAGCCTGGATGGGTCACCGGAGCCGCGCCGCCGACCCCCTTGCAGATGCCGAAGTAAGAAGAGGTCCAGAAACCGGCGGCTGAAGGCTTTTCAGTCTTCATGAGGTAGCGCACAGCACTGCAGCTGTGCGCCATTGCGCTCAGGCACACTTCACACCGGCGGTCACTGAGGGTGCAGGGCGCTGGGGGGGGGCGCCCTGGGCAGCAATGTTAATACCTTTCTGGCTAAAAAGAATACATCACATATAGTCCATGAGGCTATATGGATGTATTTCACCCCTGCCAGGTCTCAGAAAAACCGGGAGAAGAGCCCGCCGGAATAGGGGGCGGGGCCTATCTCCTCAGCACACAGCGCCATTTTCCTACACAGCTCCGCTGCTAGGAAGGCTCCCAGGCTCTCCCCTGCACTGCACTACAGAAACAGGGTAAAAAACAGAGAGGGGGGGCATTTTTTGGCGATATTATATATATTTAAGCAGCTATAAGGAAACAACACTTATATAAGGTTGTTCCTATATAATTATAGCGCTTTGGTGTGTGCTGGCAAACTCTCCCTCTGTCTCCCCAAAGGGCTAGTGGGGTCCTGTCTTCTATCAGAGCATTCCCTGTGTGTCTGCTGTGTGTCGGTACGTGTGTGTCGACATGTATGAGGACGATGTTGGTGTGGAGGCGGAGCAATTGCCGGTAATGGTGATGTCACCCCCTAGGGAGTCGACACCGGAATGGATGGCTTTGTTTATGGAATTACGTGATAATGTCAGCACGCTGCAAAAGTCGGTTGACGACATGAGACGACCGGCAAACCAGTTAGTACCTGTACAGGCGTCTCAAACACAGTCAGGGGCTGTAAAACGCCCTTTGCCTCAGTCGGTCGACACAGACCCAGACACGGACACCGAATCTAGTGTCGACGGTGAAGAAACGAACGTATTTTCCAGTAGGGCCACACGTTATATGATCACGGCAATGAAGGAGGCTTTGCATATCTCTGATACTGCAAGTACCACAAAAAGGGTTATTATGTGGGGTCTGAAAAAACTACCTGTAGTTTTTCCTGAATCAGAGGAATTGAATGACGTGTGTGATGAAGCGTGGGTTACCCCTGATAAAAAACTGCTAATTTCAAAGAAGTTATTGGCGTTATACCCTTTCCCGCCAGAGGTTAGGGCGCGCTGGGAAACACCCCCTAGGGTGGACAAGGCGCTCACACGTTTATCCAAATAAGTGGCGTTACCGTCTCCTGATACGGCCGCCCTCAAGGATCCAGCTGATAGGAGGCTGGAAAATACTCTAAAAAGTATATACACACATACTGGTGTTATACTGCGACCAGCAATCGCCTCAGCCTGGATGTGCAGTGCTGGGGTGGCTTGGTCGGATTCCCTGACTGAAAATATTGATACCCTGGATAGGGACAGTATTTTATTGACTATAGAGCAATTAAAGGATGCATTCCTTTATATGCGAGATGCACAGAGGGATATCTGCACTCTTGCATCAAGAGTAAGTGCGATGTCCATATCTGCCAGAAGAAGTCTATGGACACGACAGTGGTCAGGCGATGCGGATTCCAAACAGCATATGGAAGTATTGCCGTATAAAGGGGAGGAATTATTTGGGGTCGGTCTATCGGATTTGGTAGCCACGGCAACAGCCGGGAAGTCCACCTTTTTACCTCAAGTCCCCTCCCAGCAGAAAAAGACGGTCTTTTCAGCCGCAGTCCTTTCGTTCCTATAAGAACAAGCGAGCAAAAGGACATTCATATTTGCCCCGAGGCAAAGGAAAGGGTAAGAGACTGCAGCAAGCAGCCCCTTCCCAGGAGCAGAAGTCCTCCCCGGCTTCTGCAAAGGCCTCAGCATGACGCGGGGACCTTACAAGCGGACTCAGGGGCGGTGGGGGGTCGCCTCAAGAATTTCAGCGCACAGTGGGCTCACTCGCAGGTGGACCCCTGGATCCTGCAGGTAGTATCTCAGGGTTACAGGTTGGAATTCGAGAAGTCTCCCCCTCGCCGGTTCCTAAAATCTGCTTTGCCAACGTCTCCCTCAGACAGGGCGACGGTATTGGAAGCCATTCACAAGCTGTATTCTCAGCAGGTGATAATCAAGGTACCCCTTCTACAACAGGGAAAGGGGTATTACTCCACGCTATTTGTGGTACCGAAGCCGGACGGCTCGGTAAGACCTATTCTAAATCTGAAATCTCTGAACCTGTACATACAAAGATTCAAGTTCAAGATGGAGTCACTCAGAGCAGTGATAGCGAATCTGGAAGAAGGGGATTTTATGGTGTCCTTGGACATCAAGGATGCTTACCTTCATGTCCCAATTTGCCCTTCACACCAAGGGTACCTCAGGTTCGTGGTACAAAACTGTCATTATCAGTTTCAGACGCTGCCGTTTGGATTGTCCACGGCACCCAGGGTCTTTACCAAGGTAATGGCCGAAATGATGATCCTTCTTCGAAGAGAAGGCGTATTAATTATCCCTTACTTGGACGATCTCCTGATAAAGGCAAGATCCAGAGAACAGCTGGAGGTCGGAGTAGCACTAACTCAAGTAGTGCTCCAACAGCACGGGTGGATTCTGAATTTTCCAAAATCCCAACTGATCCCGACGACACGTCTGCTGTTCCTAGGGATGATTCTGGACACTGTTCAGAAAAAGGTATTTCTTCCGGAGGAGAAAGCCAGGGAGTTATCCGAACTCGTCAGGAACCTCCTAAAACCAGGGACAGTGTCTGTGCATCAATGCACAAGAGTCCTGGGAAAAATGGTGGCTTCTTACGAAGCGATTCCATTCGGCAGATTCCATGCACGAATTTTTCAGTGGGATCTGCTAGACAAATGGTCCGGATCGCATCTGCAGATGCATCAGCGGATAAAATTGTCGACAAGGACAAGGGTCTCTCTGCTATGGTGGTTGCAGAGTGCTCATCTGTTAGAGGGCCGCAGATTCGGCATACAGAACTGGGTCCTAGTGACCACGGATGCCAGCCTGAGAGGCTGGGGAGCGGTCACACAAGGAAGAAACTTCCAGGGCGTGTGGTCAAGCCTGGAAACGTCTCTTCACATAAATATACTGGAACTAAGAGCAATCTACAATGCTCTAAGCCTGGCAAAACCTCTGCTTCAGGGTCAGCCGGTGTTGATCCAGTCGGACAACATCACGGCAGTCGCCCACGTAAACAGACAGGGCGGCACAAGAAGCAGGAGGGCAATGGCAGAAGCTGCAAGGATTCTTCGCTGGGCGGAAAATCATGTGATAGCACTGTCAGCAGTGTTCACCACATGATTGTAGTCCATTGGGAAAGACCAATGGTGGACATGATGGCGTCCCGCCTCAACAAAAAACTGGACAGGTATTGCGCCAGGTCAAGAGACCCTCAGGCAATAGCTGTGGACGCTCTGGTAACACCATGGGTGTACCAGTCAGTGTATGTGTTCCCTCCTCTGCTTCTCATACCCAAGGTACTGAGAATTATACGGCAAAGGGGAGTAAGAACGATACTAGTGGCTCCGGACTGGCCAAGAAGGACTTGGTACCCGGAACTTCAGGAGATGCTCACGGAAGATCCGTGGCCTCTACCTCTAAGAAGGGATCTGCTTCAGCAGAGACCGTGTCTATTCCAAGACTTACCGCGGCTGCGTTTGACGGCATGGCGGTTGAACGCCGGATCCTAAGGGAAAAAGGCATTCCGGAAGAGGTCATCCCTACCCTGGTCAAAGCCAGGAAGGAGGTGACTGCACAACATTATCACCGCATTTGGAGAAAATATGTTGCATGGTGTGAGGCCAGGAAGGCCCCGACAGAGGAATTTCAACTGGGTCGATTCCTACATTTCCTGCAAACAGGATTATCTATGGGCCTCAAATCAGGGTCCATTAAGGTTCAAATTTCGGCCCTGTCGATTTTCTTCCAGAAAGAATTGGCTTCAGTTCCTGAAGTCCAGACTTTTGTAAAAGGAGTACTACATATACAGCCCCCGGTTGTGCCCCCAGTGGCACCGTGGGATCTCAATGTAGTTTTGGATTTTCTCAAATCCCATTGGTTTGAGCCACTCAAATCGGTAGATTTGAAATATCTTACATGGAAAGTAACCATGCTACTGGCTCTGGCTTTAGCCAGGAGAGTGTCGGAATTGGCGGCTTTATCGTATAAAAGCCCATATCTGATTTTCCATTCGGACAGGGCAGAATTGAGGACGCGTCCTCATTTTCTGCCTAAGGTGGTATCAGCGTTTCACCTGAACCAGCCTATTGTGGTGCCTGCGGCTACTAGCGATTTGGAGGATTCCAAGTTGCTGGACGTTGTCAGAGCATTGAAAATATATATTTCAAGGACGGCTGGAGTCAAAAAATCTGACTCGCTGTTTATACTGTATGCACCCAACAAGCTGGGTGCTCCTGCTTCTAAGCAGACGATTGCTCGTTGGATTTGTAGCACAATTCAACTGGCACATTCTGTGGCAGGCCTGCCACAGCCTAAATCTGTCAATGCCCACTCCACAAGGAAGGTGGGCTCATCTTGGGCGGCTGCCCGAGGGGTCTCGGCATTACAACTCTGCCGAGCAGCTACGTGGTCAGGGGAGAACACGTTTGTAAAATTCTACAAATTTGATACCCTGGCTAAGGAGGACCTGGAGTTCTCTCATTCGGTGCTGCAGAGTCATCCGCACTCTCCCGCCCGTTTGGGAGCTTTGGTATAATCCCCATGGTCCTGACGGAGTCCCCAGCATCCACTAGGACGTCAGAGAAAATAAGAATTTACTCACCGGTAATTCTATTTCTCGTAGTCCGTAGTGGATGCTGGGCGCCCATCCCAAGTGCGGATTGTCTGCAATACTTGTACATAGTTATTGTTACAAAAAAATCGGGTTGTTTATTGTTGTGAGCCATCTTTTCAGAGGCTCCTACGTTATCATACTGTTAACTGGGTTCAGATCACAAGTTGTACGGTGTGATTGGTGTGGCTGGTATGAGTCTTACTCGGGATTCAAAATCCTTCCTTACTGTGTACGCTCGTCCGGGCACAGTATCCTAACTGAGGCTTGGAGGAGGGTCATAGGGGGAGGAGCCAGTACACACCACCTAGTGGTCAAACTTTTAAATTTTGTGCCCTGTCTCCTGCGGAGCCGCTATTCCCCATGGTCCTGACGGAGTCCCCAGCATCCACTACGGACTACGAGAAATAGAATTACCGGTGAGTAAATTCTTATTATATATATATGTATGTATGTATGTATGTATGTGTATAGGTATGGTGCGGTTCCATGGGCCTGTAGCTCGACCACAGACATGGTAGTATATGTGGGGAAGTATTATTAAAATTATTTATCTATACTCCCCTCGGATCCCTCGGGGTCGCAAATATGTTGTTTTGCCTGGTTACTACTCCCTGCTTTCGACGAATACTAGGTGTTCTGTCGACAAAAGGTTTTCCTGCTAGATCCACAATTGGGGCATTCAGTACATGGTCATACACATTCAGAACACATTAATGTCACTAGGGAACCGACTGTTCCGGACAATACGCTTATATATATATATATATATATATATATATATATATGATATGTGTGTACTTGTGTATTACATTCTGTATATTCATATTGAGTTATAATGAATGCTGCAGTAAACGTATTCTTCTCTTGTGCTGGTCGCTCTGTTGATAAAGCTCTAGGTCGGCCGTGACAAGTTGGTCTCAGATACTCACAAGGAGTCCAAAGGTTTATTCTTTTCCCACCGCGGATAGAATACTGTCAAAGTCAACTCCTGGTCGACACGGGGCCCTGTCTAAATGGATTGTACACAGGAAGTGATATTTTATTTCTATGCTTTGGGCTTCATTGCATTACATGCACGTGAGGGAGTGTGTATATTCGGAAAAGCATCCGATAGAATTACTCTAAAGAGAGAGGGGATGTTTCTTATGTTAATTCTTCTCTATAACATTGCGGCAGGCTGCCGTACGTATACATGAGGTGTGGCCGGGGGAATGCTGAGGCTGACTCCGAGAGATACTGGAGTTTTTCCCTGGGACGGTGTACCGCTGTACCGCTGTTTGGGGATGCCTCAGTTCAGTCAATCTCGGCGCATACTGCTGGTATATCTAACTTAGTGAGTTAGTCTCCTTCACAACAGTTGGTGACGCATTCTTTTGTGGGATGCAGTCGTTTTAACCGGTTCGATGCCGTTCTTTTTTCCTTTTCTGTGCAGACAGTGGAAAGTGAAAAGGTAAGAGTTCTGCAGCCTTGTGAGGTTCGCAGAAGCGGAGGTCGTTTTCTGTTTCTACCACATCCACCACATGTCGCTGAGTCTATCTGGCTGGAGCCCACTCCGGTGGGTACTCGTCTACTACTTTTCAGTCAGTCCGGGAATAGACTAGGACCTGTGAGTTGATTATAGAATCAAACGGGTGGACATTCTGGCGTTACAGATGATTCCCCTCACTGATTTTTCTAATAGATCTTGCCGTTAACCCTCTGGAAGGGGAGGTAGTACGCGACGCCATACCAGAGGTGCGTCAGGTTCAGGGCATTGTCCTGCTGTCCCTGTTTAAAAGTTTAAATGCGTTGTTCTCCGCATTCAGATTACCTGGGTGGATATCCAGGATTGTCTTTGCCATTTCACTGGAGTGATGGCAGTGGGATGGTATTCTTTCAATAGTAAGAGCCATTGTTGTTCTGTACTGGGACGCTCTCCTTTCTCTAACGTCCTAGTGGATGCTGGGGACTCCGTAAGGACCATGGGGGAATAGACGGGCTCCGCAGGAGACTGGGCACTCTAAAGAAAGATTTAGTACTACTGGTGTGCACTGGCTCCTCCCTCTATGCCCCTCCTCCAGACCTCAGTTAGAATCTGTGCCCGGCCAGAGCTGGGTGCTTTTAGTGGGCTCTCCTGAGCTTGCTAATAAAGTATTTTAGTTAGGTTTTTTTATTTTCAGAGAGCTTCTGCTGGCAACAGACTCTCTGCTACGAGGGACTGAGGGGAGAGAAGCAAACCTACTAACTGCGGCTAGGTTGCGCTTCTTAGGCTACTGGACACCTCCAGAGGGTTCGAACACAGGATCTTAACCTTGGTCGTCCGTTCCCGGAGCCGCGCCGCCGTCCCCCTCGCAGAGCCAGAAGCCGGCAGAAGCAAGAAGACATCGAAATCGGCGGCAGAAGACTCCTGTCTTCACATGAGGTAGCGCACAGCACTGCAGCTGTGCGCCATTGCGCCCACACTACCCACACACTCCGGTCACTGTAGGGTGCAGGGCGCAGGGGGGGGCGCCCTGGGCAGCAAATAGGATACCTCTTGGCAAAAAGACACATATATACAGCTGGGCACTGTATATATGTACGAGCCCCCGCCATTTTATTTACACAGACCCGGGACAGAAGCCCGCCGCTGAGAGGGCGGGGCCTTCTTCCTCAGCACTAACCAGCGCCATTTTCTCTCTACAGCTCCGCTGAGAGGAAGCTCCCCAGGCTCTCCCCTGCAGTATCAAGGTAGAAAAAGGGTAAAAAGAGAGGGGGGGCACATAAATTTAGGCGCAAATTATCATAAACAGCAGCTACTGGGTAAACACTAAGTTACTGTGTAATCCCTGGGTTATATAGCGCTGGGGTGTGTGCTGGCATACTCTCTCTGTCTCCCCAAAAGGCCTTGTGGGGTCCTGTCCTCAATTAGAGCATTCCCTGTGTGTGTGCGCGGTGTCGGTACGTTGTGTCGACATGTTTGACGAGGACGGTTACGTGGAGGCAGAACAAGTGAATGTGGTGTCGCCGCTGACGGCGCCAACACCTGATTGGAAATGATAACGTAAGCTCCTTGCATAAAAGGTTGGATAATCAGTCAGGGTCTCAACCCATGTCTGATTCTACAGCTCAGAGGCCGTCAGGTTCTCAAAAGCGCCCACTATCCCAGTTGGTTGACACAGATGTCGACACGGATTCTGACTCCAGTGTCGATGACGATGATGCAAAGTTGCAGCCTAAAATGACTAAAGCCATCCGATACATGATTATAGCAATGAAGGATGTATTGCACATATCGGAGGAAAACCCTGTCCCTGACAAGAGGGTTTATATGTTTGGGGAGAAAAAGCAAGAAGTGACCTTTCCCCCTTCACATGAATTAAATGAGTTATGTGAAAAAGCGTGGGATTCCCCTGATAGGAAAGTACTGATTTCCAAAAGATTACTTATGGCGTATCCTTTCCCGCCAACGGATAGGTTACGCTGGGAATCCTCCCCTAGGGTAGACAAAGCGTTGACTCGCTTATCTAAGAAGGTGGCCCTGCCGTCGCAGGATACGGCCGCCCTAAAGGATCCTGCGGATAGGAAGCAGGAAGGTATCCTGAAGTCTGTTTATGCACATTCTGGTACTCTTCTGAGGCCAGCTATTGCTTCGGCCTGGATGTGTAGTGCTGTAGCAGCATGGACAGATACTCTGTCTGAGGAGATAGATACCCTGGACAGGGAGACTATTTTACTGACCCTAGGGCATATCAAAGACGCTGTCCTATATATGCGGAATGCCAAGAGGGACATTTGCCTGCTGGGCTCTAGAATAAACGCAATGTCGATTTCTGCCAGAAGGGTCCTATGGACTCGGCAATGGACAGGTGATGCCGACTCTAAAAGACACATGGAGGTGTTACCTTATAAGGGTGACGAATTGTTTGGGGACGGTCTCTCGGACCTAGTTTCCACAGCTACGGCTGGGAAGTCAAATTTCATGCCATATATTCCCTTACAGCCAAAGAAAGCACCGTATTACCAAATGCAGTCCTTTCGTTCACAAAAAAGCAAGAAAGTCAGAGGTGCGTCCTTTCTTGCCAGTGGCAGGGGTAGAGGAAAAAAGCTGCACCATGCAGCTAGTTCCCAGGAACAAAAGTCCTCCCCGGCTTCCACTAAATCCACCGCATGACGCTGGGGGCTCCACAGGCGGAGCCAGGAGCGGTGGGGGCGCGTCTCCGAAATTTCAGCCACCAGTGGGTTTGCTCACGGGTGGATCCTTGGGCTATACAAATTGTGTCTCAGGGATACAAGCTGGAATTCGAGGTGACGCCCCCTCACCGTTACCTAAAATCGGCCTTGCCAGCTTCCCCCATGGAAAGGGAGGTAGTGTTGGCAGCAATTCACAAGCTATATCTCCAGCAGGTGGTAGTGAAGGTTCCCCTCCTTCAACAGGGAAGGGGTTACTATTCCACCATGTTTGTGGTACCGAAACCGGACGGTTCGGTCAGACCCATTTTGAATTTAAAATCCCTGAATATTTATCTGAAGAAATTCAAGTTCAAGATGGAATCGCTCAGAGCGGTCATTGCAAGCCTGGAGGAAGGGGATTTTATGGTGTCTCTGGACATCAAGGATGCGTACTTGCATGTCCCCATTTATCTACCTCATCAGGAGTACCTCAGGTTTGTGGTACAGGACTGTCATTACCAATTCCAGACGTTGCCGTTTGGCCTGTCCACGGCACCGAGAATATTTACCAAGGTGATGGCGGAAATGATGGTGCTCCTTCGGATGCAAGGGGTTACAATTATCCCATACTTGGACGATCTCCTCATAAAGGCGAGGTCCAGGGAGCGGTTGCTGATCAGCGTAGCATACTCTCGGGAAGTGTTGCGACAGCACGGCTGGATTCTGAATATTCCAAAGTCGCAGCTGATTCCTACGACGCGTCTGCCCTTTCTGGGCATGATTCTGGACACAAACTAGAAAAAGGTGTTTCTCCCGGAGGAGAAGGCTCAGGAGCTCGTGACTCTGGTCAGAGACCTCCTAAAACCAAAACAGGTATCGGTGCATCACTGCACGCGAGTCCTGGGAAAGATGGTGGCGTCATACGAAGCCATTCCCTTCGGCAGGTTCCATGCGAGGATCTTTCAGTGGGCTCTGTTGGACAAGTGGTCCGGATCGCATCTTCAGATGCATCGGCTGATCACCCTGTCCCCCAGGGCCAGGGTGTCTCTTCTGTGGTGGCTGCAAAGTGCTCACCTCCTCGAGGGCTGCAGATTCGGCATACAGGACTGGGTCCTGGTGACCACGGATGCAAGCCTCCGAGGATGGGGGGCAGTCACTCAGGGAAGAAACTTCCAGGGGCTGTGGTCAAGTCAGGAGACTTGTCTGCACATCAATATCCTGGAACTAAGGGCCATATACAACGCCCTGAGTCAAGCGGAGCCTCTGATTCGAAACCAACCAGTGCTGATTCAGTCAGACAACATCACTGCAGTGGCCCATGTAAACCGCCAGGGCGGCACAAGAAGCAGGGTGGCAATGGCAGAAGCCACCAGGATTCTTCGTTGGGCGGAGAATCACGTACTAGCACTGTCAGCAGTGTGGTTCCGGTATGAATGGTCGACCATGTTATGGTCGACAGTCATTAGGTCGACCACTATTGGTCGACATTGACATTGTCGACATGGGCACATGGTCGACACATGAAAGGTCGACACATGAAAAGGTCGACATGAGTTTTTTAACTTTTTTTGGTGTCGTTTTTTTCGTAAAGTGACTGGGTACCCCAATTAGTGCACCGCGTCCCCTCGCATGGTGCCTTCGCTCCGCTACCGCTTCGCTCGGCACAGATTACCGTTCCAATCGTAGTCCACGTGGATCGTAAAGTATGGAAAAGTTCCCCAAAAGAAAAAAAAGTTAAAGAACTCATGTCGACCTTTTCATGTGTCGACCATGTGTCCATGTCGACCAATAGTGGTCGACCTAATGACTGTCGACCATAACATGGTCGACCATGTGAACGGATACCCAGCAGTGTTCATTCCGGGAGTGGACAACTGGGAAGCAGACTTCCTCAGCAGGCACGACCTCCACCCGGGAGAGTGGGGACTTCATCAAGAAGTCTTCACACAGATCGCAAAGCGATGGGAACTGCCACAGGTGGACATGATGGCGCCCCGTCTCAACAAAAAGCTAAAAAGATATTGCGCCAGGTCAAGGGACCCTCAGGCGATAGCTGTGGATGCCCTAGTGACACCGTGGGTGTACCAGTCGGTATATGTGTTTCCTCCTCTTCCTCTCATACCCAAGGTACTGAGAATAGTAAGAAAGAGAGGAATAAGAACAATACTCATTGTTCCGGATTGGCTAAGAAGGACTTGGTACCCGGAACTGCAAGAAATGCGCACAGAGGACCCATGGCCTCTTCCTCTCAGACAGGACCTGCTGCAACAAGGGCCCTGTCTGTTCCAAGACTTACCGCGGCTGCGTTTGACGGCATGGCGGTTGAACGCCGGATCCTAGCTGAAAAAGGCATTCCGGATGAAGTTATTCCTACGCTGATAAAGGCTAGGAAAGACGTGACAGCAAAGCATTATCACCGTATATGGCGAAAATATGTTGCTTGGTGTGAGGCCAGGAAGGCCCCTACAGAGGAATTCCAGCTGGGTCGTTTCCTGCACTTCCTACAGTCAGGGGTGACTATGGGCCTAAAATTGGGGTCCATAAAGGTCCAGATTTCGGCCCTATCCATTTTCTTTCAAAAAGAACTGGCTTCACTGCCTGAGGTTCAGACGTTTGTTAAGGGAGTGCTGCATATTCAGCCCCCTTTTGTGCCACCAGTGGCACCCTGGGATCTTAACGTTGTGTTGGATTTCCTGAAATCCCACTGGTTTGAGCCACTTAGGACCGTGGAACTAAAGTATCTCACGTGGAAAGTGGTCATGCTGTTGGCCTTAGCATCGGCTAGGCGTGTGTCAGAATTGGCGGCTTTGTCATGTAAAAGCCCATATCTGATCTTCCATATGGACAGGGCAGAATTGAGGACTCGTCCCCAATTTCTCCCAAAGGAGGTATCATCGTTTCATGTGAACCAACCTATTGTGGTGCCTGCGGCTACTCGGGACTTGGAGGACTCCAAGTTACTGGACGTAGTCAGGGCTTTGAAAATATGTTTCCAGAACGGCTGGAGTCAGGAAGACTGACTCGCTGTTTATCCTGCATGCACCCAACAAGCTGGGTGCTCCTGCTTCAAAGCAAACTATTGCGCGCTGGATCTGTAGCACGATTCAGCTAGCTCATTCTGCGGCTGGATTGCCGCATCCAAAATCAGTAAAAGCCCATTCCCCAAGGAAGGTGGGCTCTTCTTGGGCGGCTGCCCGAGGGGTCTCGGCTTTACAGCTTTGCCGAGCGGCTACTTGGTCGGGTTCAAACACATTTGCAAAGTTCTACAAGTTTGATACCCTGGCTGAGGAGGACCTTGTGTTTGCTCATTCGGTGCTGCAGAGTCATCCGCACTCTCCCGCCCGTTTGGGAGCTTTGGTATAATCCCCATGGTCATTACGGAGTTCCCAGCATCCACTAGGACGTCGGAGAAAATAAGAATTTACTCACCGGTAATTCTATTTCTCGTAGTGGATGCTGGGAGCCCGTCCCAAGTGCGGACTTTCTGCAATACGTGTATATAGTTATTGCTTAAATAAGGGTTATTGTTATGAGCCATCCGTTGAGTGAGGCTCATTTGTTGTTCATACTGTTAACTGGGTAAGGTTATCACAAGTTGTACGGTGTGATTGGTGTGGCTGGTATGAGTCTTACCCTGGATTCAAATTTCCTTTCCTTGTAATGTCAGCTCGTCCGGGCACAGTTTCCCTAACTGAGGTCTGGAGGAGGGGCATAGAGGGAGGAGCCAGTGCACACCAGATAGTACCTAATCTTTTCTTTAGAGTGCCCAGTCTCCTGCGGAGCCCGTCTATTCCCCATGGTCCTTACGGAGTTCCCAGCATCCACTACGGACTACGAGAAATAGAATTACCGGTGAGTAAATTCTTATTTTCCATTGATAATTTTTGTGTGATTTTGTTGTCAGCACATTCAACTATGTAAAGAACAAAGTATTTAACAATAATATTTCATTCATTCAGATCTAGGATGTGTTATTTTAGTGTTCCATTTATTTTTTTGAGCAGTGTATAAAGCGCTAACAGGTCTGGGCAGTCTTTTTACTTCAGTACCGGGATAGGCGCTGGCTTGTGAGCTGGCAGAACTCCCTCTGTGTCTCTCTTACAGGCTTTGTTGTGGGTCTGTCTCCTAAGCCCCAGTGTGGGTGTCGGTACGTGTGTGTCGACATGTCTGAGGCTGAGTGCTCTTCCCAGGAGGATGCTGGAGTGAGGACAGAAAATACTGTGAGTGGCCGTGTTGGCACTGCCGACGGATGATTGGGTAAACATGTTTTAAATGTAAATGTGACTCGGTTGACTAAGAGATTTGATAAATCTGAGTGTAAGAACCAGACATGGAGGAAATCCATGGAGGATGCTTTGTCACAAGCCCAGACCCCCTCGGGGTCACAGAAACGTGCATTTACCCAGATAGATGATACAGATACCGACACGGACTCTGATTCCAGTGTCGACTATAGTGATGCCAGATTAAATCCAAAACTGGCTAAGAGTATTCAGTACATGATTGTTATATGCAACACTTCTTTTATCGCCACAGAGGACCCTGCTGTTCCTGATACAAGGGTCTGTATGTTTAAAGGAAAGAAACCTGAGGTAACGTTTCCTTCCTCTCATGAACTGAACGCGCTTTTTGAAAAGGCTTAGGAAAATCCTGACAAGAAGATACAGGTTCCCAAAAGAATTCCAGTGGCATATCCGTTCCCCTCTGGGGACAGGGAAAGGTGGGAGTCAACCCCCACGGTAGACAAAACTTTATCGCGTCTATCCAAAAAGGTGGCGCTTCAGTCTCCTGACACGGCAGCCCTAAAAGATCCTGTGGATCGTAAGCAGGAAAATGCACTAAAATCCATTTATGTGACTACAGGGTCGCTACTCAGGCCTGCCGTTGCTTCGGTATGGGTGAGTAGCGCTATTGAAAAGTGGGCAGATAACTTGTCATCTGAGGTAGATACCCTAGACAGGGATAGCGTGCTTTTGACTCTAGGTCATATCAGGGACGCTGCAGCATATTTAAAAGAAGCTGTAAGGGATATTGGCCTTTTGGGATCAAGGGCCAATGCTATGGCAGTCTCAGCAAGTAGAGCATTGTGGATTCATCAATGGAATGCTGACGCTGACTCTAAGAAGGCAATGGAGTCTCTACCGTTTAACAGTAGGGTCTTGTTTGGTGACGGCCTCACTGACCTGGTGTCTACAGCAGAAGAAATCGCCTCATTATCAGATGCAGTCCTTTCGGCCCAATAAATTCAAAAAAGGACGTGGGTCCTCCTTCCTTGCTGCGAGGGGAAGAGGAAGGGGAAAAAGGTCACAGGCTGTGGCAAGTTCCCAAGAGCAGAAGTCCTCTCCAGCTTTTACAAAATCAGCCGCATGACGCTGGGGCTCCTCTGCGGGAGTCCGCACCGGTGGGGGCACGTCTCCAACTCTTCAGTCAGGTCTGGGTGCACTCGGACCTGTATCCTTGGATAGTGGAAATAGTAACCAAAGGATACAGGTTAGAGTTTCAAGACGTGCCCCCTCACCGATTTTTCAAATCAGCCTTGCCAGCTTCTCTTCTAGAAAGGGAGGTAGTAAACGCTGCGATACTAAAGTTGTGTCAAAATCAAATAATTGTCACAGTGCCCCCATCACAACAGGGGGAAGGTTTTTATTCGAGCCTGTTCGTGGTCCCGAAGCCGGATGGCTCAGTCAGACCGATTCTGAACCTAAAATCCCTCAATTTCTTTCTAAAATTCAAATTCGAGATAGAATCTCTCCGAGCAGTCATCTCCAGTCTGGAGGAGGGGGATTTTATGGTGTCGGTCGACATAAAGGATGCCTACTTGCATGTCCCCATATATCCTCCACATCAGGCTTACCTGAGATTCGCTGTTCTGGATTGTCATTACCAATTTCGGACATTGCCGTTTGGTCTGTCCACGGCTCCGAGGATTTTCACCAAAGTAATGGCGGAAATGATGGTTCTCCTGCGCAAGTAGGGACTCACAATTATCCCGTACTTGGATGATCTCATAAAGGCGAGATCCAAGGAGCAATTGCTGAAAAATGTTGCCCTTTCACTGACGATTCTGCAACAACATGGTTGGCTCCTAAATTTGCCAAAATCACAGTTGGATCCGATGACACGGCTGTCGTTCATGGGTATGATTCTGGACACAGAATCTCAGAGAGTTTTTCTTCCAGTGGAAAAAGCTCTGGAAATACAGAACATGGTAAAACAGATTATGAAACAAGCAAAGGTGTCAGTTCTTCAATGCACTTGATTGCTGGGGAAGATCGTGGCAGCCTACGAGGCCTTTCCTTATGGCAGGTTCCATGCCAGGGTGTTTCAGTGGGACCTGTTGGACAAGTGGTCCGGGTCTCACCTGGACATGCACCGGAAAATAATTCTATCTCCCAGGACCAGAATCTCCCTTCTGTGGTGGCTGCACAGTTCTCACCTTCTGGAGGGACGTAGGTTCGGTATTCAAGATTGGATCCTGGTGACCACAGATGCAAGCCTCCGAGGCTGGGGAGCAGTCACACAGAGAAGAAACTTTCAGGGAAAGTGGTCAAGCCAGAAAGCTTGTCTACACATAAACATTCTGGAATTAAGGGCCATTTACAACAGCATCCTGCAAGCAGAACATCTGCTTCGAGGTCTGCCTGTCTTGATTCAGTCAGACAACGTGACAGCAGTGGCGTACATAAACCACCAGGGCGGAACAAGGAGCAGAGCGGCGATGGCCAAGGCCACGAAGATTCTTCACTGGGTGGAAAGACATGCCAGTGCTCTGTCAGCAGTCTTCATTCCAGGAGTGGACAACTGGGAAGCAGACTTCCTCAGCAGACACGATCTCCATCCAGGAGAGTGGGGTATTATTCGAGAGGTCTTTGCAGAAGTGACAAGTCATTGGGGAGTTCCTCAAGTAGACATGATGGCGTCCCGCCTCAACAAGAAACTTCAGAGATATTGTTCCAGGTCAAGGGACCCTCAAGCGATAGCGGTGGACGCCCTAGTGACACCGTGGATGTTTCCGTCGGTATATGTGTTCCCTCCACTTCCACGCATTCCAAAGGTGATAAAAATTATAAGAAGAACAAGGGTTCAGGAGATACTCATTGTTCCGGATTGGCCAAGAAGGGCCTGGTATCCAGATCTTCAGGAGTTGCTCATAGAAGATCCCTGGCCTCTTCCTCTTCGGGAGGACCTGTTGCAACAGGGGCCGTGCGTTTATCAAGACTTACCGCGGCTGCGTTTGACGGCGTGGCGGTTGAACGCCAAATCCTAGCCCGAAAGGGTATTCCAAGTGAAGTCATTCCCACACTTCTTCAGGCTAGAAAAGAAGTAACAGCTAAGCATTACCACCGTATTTGGAGAAAATATGTGTCCTGGTGTGAATCCAAGAAGGCTTCTACGGAAGAATTTCACCTGGGGCGTTTGCTCCATTTTCTACAAGCAGGTGTGGATGCGGGCCTAAAGTAAGGCTCTATTAAAGTACAGATTTCGGCCTTGTCGATCTTTTTTCAGAAAGAATTGGCCTCCCTTCCAGAAGTCCAGACCTTCGTGAAAGGCGTGCTACACATCCAACCTCCATTTGTGCCTCCTGTGGCACCGTGGGATCTTAATGTGGTGTTGCAGTTCCTGCAATCGCATTGGTTTGAACCTTTGCACAAGTTTGAGTTAAATTTCCTTACTTGGAAAGTAGTCATGTTGTTGGCCTTGACATCCGCAAGGCGAGTGTCTGAGTTGGCGGCTTTGTCTCATAAAAGCCCCTATTTAATTTTCTATGCTGATAGAGCGGAGTTGAGAACTCGTCAGCAATTTCTACCGAAAGTGGTTTAATCATTTCACGTGAACCAGCCTATTGTGGTGCCAGTGGCTACTGATGCCTTGGTGGATTCAAAGTCTCTCAATGTGGTCAGAACTTTGAAGATCTATGTCGCGAGAACGGCTCAGATTAGGAAAACAGAGGCTCTGTTTGTCCTGTGGGCTCCCAACAAGATTGGGGCTCCTGCTTCTAAGCAGACTATTGCACGCTGGATTTGTAATACGATTCAGCAGGCTCATTCTACGGCAGGATTGCCGTTACCAAAATCGGTGTAAGCCCATTCTACCAGAAAGGTGGGCTCATCCTGGGCGGCTGCCCGTGGAGTCTCGGCGTTACAACTTTGCCGAGCTGCTACTTGGTCGGGATCGAACACCTTTGCGAAGTTTTACAAGTTTGATACCCTGGCTGAGGAGGACCTTTTGTTTGGTCAATCGGTGCTGCAGAGTCATCAGGACTCTCCCGCCCGTTCTAGAGCTTTGGTATAAACACCATGGTTCTTGAAGCATCCCCAGCATCCTCTAGGATGTATGAGAAAATAGTATTTTAATACCTACCGGTAAATCCTTTTCTCTTAGTCCGTAGAGGATGCTGGGCGCCCGTCCCAGTGCGGGCTGTATCTGCAGTTTGGTTATTGTTACACTCATGTTGCGTTGAGTTCAGTCAATCTGTGACTGTTGGTCATGCCGTTGAATGCATTGTTTGTTGAATGCTATGTTGTACGGCATGTTCGAGGTGTGAGCTGGTATGTATCTCACCTTAGTTTAAAATAATTAAATAAATCCTTTTCCTCAAAATGTCCCTCTCCCAGGGCACAGTTCCTATAACTGGGGTCTGGAGGAGGGGCATAAAGGGAGGAGCCAGTTCACACCCATTCAAAGTCTTATAGTGTGCCCATGTCTCCTACGGATCCCGTCTATACCCCATGGTTCTTGAAGCATCCCCAGCATCCTCTACGGACTAAGAGAAAAGGATTTACCGGTAGGTATTAAAATCCTATTTTCTACATTAGCATAATTTATGATGACTAGATATTTAGGAAAATGTCATTATATAATTAGCACACTACCGTCCAAATTTATCAAGCCTTGAAGAGTGATAAATAGCACGGTGATAAATGACCAGCCAACCAGCTCTTAACCAGCAGTGGGGAAAACAGACATACCATCTAGACAAAATATAGACATGAAAGTAATGGGCAGGGCATACTGCTCACGATGGAGTAGTTTGAGATGAGTTTCCAGATGTATAGGTGAGATCATTTGAGTTTGATTATGGAGTACAGTATACAGGGACTCGGTGAATAGATTGTTGTAAGGAAAATATGTCTTGTTGCTGAGGTTACCAGGCTTATATTTAGCGCATATAGCCCCACCAACCGACTGGTCTGCCTGTACGTTAGCCTTTTGCTTCACACCTGCCCTTCCAGGTACCTTGATGTGGGTTAGCTAAATCACCTTGAAAAATAGAGTAAACCACATTCCAGCATTGTCTCATTCATTTTAAGGCGTAGTTCAGACTGCTGAGCAATGCTCTCTTCACTCTCCTACCCACGTGGTAGGGATTGCACACACGGCCTTCACACATGGCCATTACACACAATAGTAAAATCCATGGAAATAAGGTGATCCATTTACAGATGATCCTTCAGAGTATGACTAGTCCAACCAGAGCTATAAGCCTGAGTTAGCGTTGTGTAGAAGAGAGACCTCTCTGCCCTGCATCTGCTGGGGTTTTTTTTTAACAACTTAGCTTTTTTAAGTTTATAAATTTGAAAACAGTCAGTGAAAAATCCAAAGAAACTGTATTCAATTTGGGTAAAACACAGTGGGGCAAATGTATGAAAGTGTACCCTAACGTTCCTTATGTGCACTTCACCACATTTTTGCGGTTATGAACTTGCTCTTCTCCCTAATGTACGAATGCTGCTCCTGTCCCTTTAAGAAATTGTTATGTGCAGGGGTGGCGATGCAGTCACACCCCTCTCTTCCCCATTCGTTTCTGCACATGTGCTCTTGACTGGGAAGGAAGCTGTGTCTGGCCAGGCAGTGCACATACAATAAAGTTTCATCAAACACAATAAAAGAAATAAAAAAAATCAGGATTGGAAGGAAGTACAAGGAAATGCCTGCAACGCCAGGCCAGGGGGGACAAAGAGTGCAGGGAGCCATAACAAGGCAAAAAGCGCAGTGTCCCCCTTCATACATTAGGTATGGTTTGCCTTCCTATGTACACAGCATAAATACGTTACCGTCCTGATCACGGTGTGCATGCGTTAAAACTACGCTGACAGCCGGGGAGATGCTGAGAAAGTAGTACTTAGCGCACATTCTTACAGCTGCCTCAGTATAAGCAGTAGGGTCAGATGCATACTACTACCACCCCAGCAGTGGTAGCAGTCTCCCCTCTGTCCCTGCCAGCTGTGCTGCTAGACAGCGACCGGCAGTAGTGGACAGAGGAGAATAGCTGGGGCGGTAAATCGCATTCATCGCCAGCCCCCCTGGATTTGGCTCTGATGAGCAGCATAGAAATGTAAACTGCATGACATATATTGAGAAGTCTAACAAATATAGAATCTTCCCATTGATTAAAAGTGAAAGAAGCCATGTGGTGGGGGGAGGCATAGCCAGATTAAGAGGGGGATGCAGGGCATACTGTACCCCAGTCCCCCCTTTGTCAGGGGACCCCACAGCCAGAGCAAACTGACATCACTAGCTTTTCCTCTTGTGCAACAGCAGAACCAGGCAGCCAGAATGTGAGCAGGACAGTATGCAGTGCAGGCAGAGACACAGGAGATACCGACCAGAGGAGAGATAGGAGGGTGAGGAGAGCTGTAAGTGACACAGGGATCCCAGCATCTCCTTCTCCCCGCCTGGGAATCTGGGTCCTATGTAACCTGCTATTTAATGAGGGTCTAGACCAGGGGTGGGGAACTTCAGGCGCGCGGGCCATATAAGGCCCGCAGAGCCACTTTATCCGGCCCGGCCAGGCTCACCTAACCGAGGGAGATGCCGAGCGCCCCCTGATATTTTGTTACTAGTGGGCGCCCGGCTTCTTCCCCTCAGCAGCAGCCGGAGGCAGGAGCTCACTCCTGAGCTTCAGCTTCCGGCTCTGTCAGTGTGCGTGTGTGGCTGTGCCGTGCTATGGGAGAAATGTCATGACGTCTCTCCCATAGTTCTGAGGAGCGGAGGGTAACGGTCCGGAAGCAGGAGCGGGTTGGTGAGTATTGTGTTTTTTTCCCTTTTCATGTGTGTGTGTAAGCGGCGCTACAAGGGGGCATATCTAATTGGCATATTTAATGGGGCATAACAACTGACTGTGGGCATATCTAATGGGGCATAACAAGTGACTGGGGGCATATCTAATGGGGCAGAACAAGTGACTGGGGGGGTGCGTGGCCTAGCCTGTGAGCTGTGAGGAGGTAATCCTAGAAAGCTCCTGCTAGCCATGTTTCTTTTATTACATTAAACGCTTTAGGGGGTCCTACATCCCTCTAACATATACTGTTACCTCCCTCTATCGTCTGGGATCAGAGGGTCTGGGTTGCGGAGCCGGGGAGTCCTTTTAAGAGTTACTGCAGGTTGCGGCCCTCCCCTCCATAGAAAGCCAGGGACTGCAGTGTGATCTCCCCCCGACCGGAAGTGCGGCTGTGCGGGCTGATCGGCGGCGGAGTTCGGGAAGGAGATTGCCTACCGACCGTCCCCACACATGTCTTACACTTGCCTGGCCTACTATGAGGGCTCCCCTGCACCTGCGCTGCCCGGAGCAGGGACCCGCTGCTCGGCGTGGACGTGTCTGTGGCGCGCCTGAAGCTGGGAAGCCGCACGCTGAGCCCCTCTTTCCTCCCTGGTCGTGAGCTGCTACCTCAGCTGCGGTACTACTCACCCTCTCCAGCAATGATCCAGATCCCTCCGGGGGCTCCATCTGACCCCTGCTGAACATGTATCAAAAAGGAGAGAAGAAAGACTCTATGTTGGGGCACTCTTATTCAAATGTTAGACATCTAAAACGTAACTTTTATTAATTATATTTAAAATAAAGTGACACAATTTACAAATTTATGCATAACATATATATTAATCCTAATAAAATATGTGAAAGAAATTTAATAATGAGCGCCTGGGTGAGGAATATTTTTATATTTGATCAAAAATTGGTCTATAATCAATTATATTTTTATATCCCAACAAAAAATGTGCTTTGATATGATCACCTTCGTGTTATGAATAAAAATGTTGCCTATGGAGGTTAATATACACTTACTGCTCTATGTTTAGGCAGCCGTGTACCCAAAAAGGCTTTTGCTTGGTAAGTATGGTGTCGCTCGACTTATGCTACAAGCAGAAAGTCTGTAACTGCCGATTGAGTAATGATAAAGCACAATGCGTATAATATTAAAGACAAGTTGTTAATAAAGATGATTCTTGCAAACCCAAATATTGCGTATTGATTTGGTAGAACAATCCTGAATTTAATGAGAAGTAGAGGTAAAGAGAAGAGAAAGAAATAAGGGGGGGTATGTCTTACTTCTGCTGTTCAGCTGGGTTGTTTACTGCACCTGGTGTTCGCTGTTGGTCCCCCACACAGTTACTGACCAGGCCTGCCACAGATTTGCTTCCAAGATCGAACGGGATCAGGCGTATCCTGTGGAGTATGGCCGTAATCTGCTGAGTGAGAGAGTATGACTACCAAGATGCTTCTGCTTTCCAAACAAATGGATGAGAGGGCATGAAAAATTACAGGCTGTATGCTTGAGAGAGCATATGGAGTTAATTTTCACCTAATATTAATAATAGGATGATGTGCTACCAATGTTCACTTCAATGTTATTGGCCTATAATAAATTGTTTGCAGTACATACAGGAGAAATTAAAGAATGCTGATCTGATATACCATTTGCAAAGAAACTATTTATAATATCGATGTTTAGTTATCCCCTAATGTGAGGACGATATTTAATGCAATAATATTCCATATAAAAACACATTATCATATATAGTGCAATGCTATTCAATTTTAATACACATTATCACAATAAGAGCATAGGAGATGCTCATGAGCGTAGAGATAATTAGAAGATAATGGTTAGTAATGCTTGTGGATCACATAGGTATGTTACTCTTAAATATGAAAGACATATGAGACTAATAGTCTACAGAGAAAAGACAAAGTATCCTATTCTGCCTTGTGACAGAGATATCTCACTATAAGAGAGGTTGAGCTATTTCTTACTGTAGAAAAAAAGGTTTTTATATGCTATTGTGCTTTTTGCAGCTTACCAAAACATATAATCAAAACATGAAAATGAAAAAAAACTTTTTTTAAAAAAATGATAGTTAGGAGAAGGAATATATAATTGAATTAAAGTTTCAAAAGATTTTGTTGCCCAAAATGGGCGCTTACTGGACCAAAGTATTTCTTCCCTGGGAGTGGGCTGCGCAGTCCCACATTGATCCCTTTACTTGATCAGCCAGACGGACCGTTTCACCTAAAGATAGGCTTGCTCACTGGTGGATTTGTATAGCTGTAAGTAGGGGTATATATGGGGTAATTTAATATACCTGAGTGGCCGCCGGTGCGAGAAAGCGTGGCGTCAGCTGCCCGCGGTTCCGGAAGTGAAGCAAAGGCAGGAGCCGTCGTCATGGGAACGTTATGCGTTCCACCGCTTTGTGTGTCACTTGCCGTTATGTCCGGCTGTAGGAGGGAGATTCACTCCCAGTGGCGTCTGACGTAGGACGCTGTTAGAGAACGGATTGTGAGAGCCAAGCGGTTGTCATGGGAACGTTATGCGTTCCACCGCTTTGTGAGTCACTTGCCGTTACGTCCGGCTGTAGGAGGGAGATGCACTCCCAGTGGCGTCTGACGTATGACGCTGTTACAGAACGGATTGTAGGAGCCGAGCGGTTGTCATGGAAACCCTGTTGTTGTCGATATTGGGCAAAGGGGAAATTTAATAGTGATAATAATAGGTTATAAATATCTTAGATAGGAGGGACAGGTGGATGTGTGTAAGGAGGTATGATCTAGTATTAGATATAAATTAGATCTTTGTCTGTAATTAATATGGGTGCCTGGGCATTCAAAATGAAGTTCAGGCGCAGAGAGTGAGAAAGAGAAATTCTTATCAAAAGAGAGTATATGTTGGAGAAATACTTTCTTTAATGGTCAAAGGATAGGCTTTTTTTGTGGTAGCTATCATTAAACGAAGAAGAGGGGAAAAAAGGAATAATTGGTGGCTGTTGATCCTGTGCCATGTCGTTTCAGCTGAAATGAGGATAGATTATATACTTAAAAGAGCAGTGCTTAAAGAAGGAAAGCTGACGACAGAGGTAATGGGTTGTGTAAAAGTGATAGTAGGAATCACTCTGAATAAAGTGATGATGGTAATAATAATATTACTGAAATAGTAAATAATAGTGATGATAAAATTAATAAATAATGATAATCTTAATGATTATAATAGTAGTGATAGAGAAGTTGTATAGAGAAAAAATATATATTAATAAAATATAAAAATTCTGTCCATAAGTATTTCATAATATATATATATATATAGGGATATAAATGATAAAATAGCATAAAGAGTTTTTTTGATTGGGAAGTGATAATTAGAAGTGGGGAAAATCTATAGCAAAAATGTATATAAAAAAAGGGGGAAATAGGATCGTGAATTAAGTATGTGTAAAAAAGGGGAGTGACTAAAGGTGAGAAATTATTATAATTATGTGTGGGCTGATATCTTTTAATGGGAGGGGGTGATAATAAAAATTAATATGTGTACAGTGAATAAAGCTGACCTGTAAAGGTTGCAGATAATAAGGTTAGTGGTGCATAATAAGTGTTTACGGATGCTCTAGTCTGGTAGGTCAGTGTGTGTGGTAAGTGATATGTGATGAGCTGATATGTATGATAATAAGATAGCTAAGGTGATGTTCATCACCGAGAGAGTATGGGTATCTTAATGAGAGATGAAAAAGTATGATTATATAAAGACCCCGTAATTAATATATTCATTAAGGCCATGGGGTGTCAGACTGTTGAGGTTGTAGGTCCATTCTGATTCTTTTTTCAGGAGTTCCTGGGTTAGGTCTCCTCCTCGTATCCCTAGTTTGATTTGTTCAAGACCAAAAGCTGTCATTTCTTTAGGATTGCTCTTGTGATGATGATGAAAGTGTCTAGCAACTGATGTTAGTTTTCCCTGCTGAACATGCTAAACTTACCATGCTTAGACAAGAAGTTGTAGCTTTTTCTTCATTCTCCTCTAAGGCGAGGGGGGTTGCGATCCTTATCCGTAAGGGGGTGGTGTTTGACATCCATCATCAGATTATTGACCCCCTAGGTAGATACATTGTCCTAGATATAACTTTGGAGGGCACCAGATTGACCTTATGCAACGTCTATGCCCCGGCTGTCTATGATAAATCATTTTATCTAGAAATAACGAATATTCTCCGCCCAAATTCGCATACCTCTCTTATTGTTGGAGGGAATATGAATATGGTATCCTCTTTGGTCTTGGACAGGAAGGGTGCCTCGTCTCAGAGGACCCGACTTCCCGGGATCAATCTGGATTACATGTCTGCACAGCTGGGACTGATTGATGTATGGCGTCTTCATAACCCTGTGGAATTGGAATATACTTACTACTCTTCAACCCATAATTCCTTCTCACGTATTGATTATTTTTTTGTTTCCACTGATCTGTCCCCCAGGATCATTGAGGCAGCTATTAACCCCATAACCATTTCAGACCATGCCCCTATATCGATTGTGCTACAGGGTAGACTCACTTTAGGTACCAATTCACATTGGAGATTCCCTGCCAAGATGGCGGCTTCTCCAGACTTTAAAAATAAGAATTTACTTACCGATAATTCTATTTCTCGTAGTCCGTAGTGGATGCTGGGGACTCCGTCAGGACCATGGGGTTTAGCGGCTCCGCAGGAGACAGGGCACAATAATAAAAGCTTTAGGATCAGGTGGTGTGCACTGGCTCCTCCCCCCATGACCCTCCTCCAAGCCTCAGTTAGGATACTGTGCCCGGACGAGCGTGCATAATAAGGAAGGATATTGAATCCCGGGTAAGACTCATACCAATCACACCGTACAACCTGTGATCTGAACCCAGTTAACAGTATGATAACAACGAAGGAGCCTCTGAAAAGATGGCTCACAACAAGAATAACCCGATTTTTGTAACAATAACTATGTACAAGTATTGCAGACAATCCGCACTTGGGATGGGCGCCCAGCATCCACTACGGACTACGAGAAATAGAATTATCGGTAAGTAAATTCTTATTTTCTCTAACGTCCTAAGTGGATGCTGGGGACTCCGTCAGGACCATGGGGATTATACCAAAGCTCCCAAACGGGCGGGAGAGTGCGGATGACTCTGCAGCACCGAATGAGAGAACTCCAGGTCCTCCTCAGTCAGGGTGTGCCCCTGACCAAGTAGCAGCTCGGCAAAGTTGTAAAGCCGAGACCCCTCGGGCAGCCGCCCAAGATGAGCCCACTTCCTTGTGGAATGGGCTTTTACTGATTTTGGCTGTGGCAAGCCTGCCACAGAATGTGCAAGCTGAATTGTACTACAAATCCAGCGAGCAATCATCTGCTTAGAAGCAGGAACACCCATCTTGTTGGGTGCATACAGGCTAAACAGCGAGTCAGATTTTCTGACTCCAGTCGTCCTGGAAACATATATTTTCAGGGCCCTGACAACGTCAAGTAACTTGGAGTCCTCCAAGTCCCTAGTAGCCGCAGGTACCACAATAGGTTGGTTCATGTGAAAAACAGAAAACACCTTAAGGAGAAATTGAGGACGAGTCCTCAATTCTGCCCTGTCAGAATGAAAAATTAAGTAAGGGCTTTTATATGATAAAGCCGCCCATTCTGACACACGCCTGGCTGAAGCCAGGGCTAATAGAATCTTCACCTTCCATGTGAAATATTTTAATTCCACAGTGGTGAGTGGATCAAACCAATGTGACTTTAGGAAACTCAAAACAACATTGAGATCCCAAGGTGCCACTGGGGGCACAAAAGGAGGCTGTATATGCAGTACCCCTTTTACAAACGTCTGAACTTCAGGCACTGAAGCCAGTTCTTTCTGGAAGAAATTTGACAGGGTCGAAATTTGAACCTTAATGGACCCTAATTTTAGGCCCATAGACAGTCCTGTTTTCAGGAAATGTAGGAAACGACCCAGTTGGAATTCCTCTGTAGGGACCTTCTTGGCCTCACACCACGCAACATATTTTCGCCAAATGCGGTGAAAATGTTTTTCGGTTACATCCTTCCTGGCTTCGACCAGGGTAGGGATGACTTCATCTGGAATGCCCTTTCAGGATCCGGCGTTCAACTGCCATGCCGTCAAACGCAGCCGCGGTAAGTCTTGGAACAGACAAGGCCCCTGCTGGAGCAGGTCCTTTCTTAAAGGTAGAGGCCACGGTTCTTCCGTGAGCATCTCTTGAAGTTCCGGGTACCAAGTCCTTCTTGACCCATCCGGAACCACGAGTATCGTTCTTACTCATCTCCTTCTTATGATTCTCAGTACTTTTGGTATGAGATGCATAGGAGGGAACACATACCCTGACTGGTACACCCACAGTGTTACCAGAGCGTCCACCGCTATTGCCTGAGGGTCCCTTGACCTGGCGCAATATTTGTCTAGTTTTTTGTTAAGGCGGGACGCCATCATGTCCACCTTTGGTTTTTCCCAACGGTTTACAATCATGTGGAAGACTTCCCGCTGAAGTCCCCACTCTCCCGGGTGGAGGTTATGCCTGCTGAGGAAGTTTGCTTCCCAGTTTTCCACTCCCGGAATTAACACTGCTGAGAGTGTTATCACATGATTTTTCGCCCAGCGAAGAATCCTTGCAGTTTCTGCCATTTCCCTCCTGCTTCATGTGCCGCCCTGTCTGTTTACGTGGGCGACTGCCGTGATGTTGTCCCACTGGATCAATACCGGCTGACCTTGAAGCAGAGGTCTTACTAAGCTTAGAGCCTTGTAAATTGCCCTTAGCTCCAGTATATTTATGTGGAGAGAAGTCTCCAGACTTGATCACACTCCCTGGAAATTTTTTCCTTGTGTGACTGCTCCCCAGCCACTCAGGCTGGCATCCGTGGTCACCAGGACCCAGTCCTGAATGTCGAATCTGCGGCCCTTTCATAGATGAGCACTCTGCAGCCACCGCAGAAGAAAACACCCTTGTCCTTGGAGACAGGGTTATCCGCTGATGCATCTGAAGATGCGATCCGGACCATTTTCCCAGCAGATTCCACTGAAAGGTTCTTGCGTGAAATCTACCGAATGGGATCGCTTTGTAAGAAACCACCATTTTTCACAGGACCCTTGTGCAATGATGCACTGATACTTTTCCTGGTTTTAGGAGGTTCCTGACTAGCTCGGATAACTCCCTGGTCTTCTTCTCCGGGAGAAAACATCCTTTTCTGGACTGTGTCCAGAATCATTCCTAGGAACATAAGACGTGTCGTCGGAAAAAGCTGCGATTTTGGAATATTTAGAATCCACTCGTGCTGTCGTAGAACTACTTGAGATAGTGCTACTCCGACCGCCAACTGTTCTCTGGACCTTGCCCTTATCAGGAAAGCGTCCATATTTCTTTTAGGAAGAATCATCATTTCGGCCATTACCATGGTAAAGACCCGGGGTGCCGTGGACAATCCAAACGGCAGCGTCTGAACTGATAGTGACAGTTCTGTACCACGAACCTGAGATACCCTTGGTGAGAAGGGCAAAATTTGGACATGTAGGTAAGCGTCCCTGATATCCAGTGACACCATATCGTCCTGGTTCGCTATCACTGCTCTGAGTGACTCCATCTTGATTTGAACCCTTGTATGTAATTGTTCAAATCTTTTAGATCTCACCGAGCCGTTTGGCTTCAGTACCACAATATAGTGTGGAATAATACCCCTTCCCTTGTTGTAGGAGGGGTACTTTGATTATCACCTGCTGGGAATACAGCCTGTGAATTTTTTTCCAATACTGCCTCCCTGTCGGAGGGAGACGTTGGTAAAGCAGACTTCAGGAACTTGTGAGGGGAAGACGTCTCGAATTTCCAATGTACACCTGGGATACTACGTGTAGGATCCAGGAGTCCACTTGCGAGTGAGCCCACTGCGTGCTGAAACTCTTGAGATGACCCCCCACCGCACCTGAGTCCGCTTGTATGGCCCCAGCGTCATGCTGCGGACTTGGCAGAAGCTGTGGAGGACTTCTGTTCCTGGGAATGGGCTGCCTGCTGCAGTCTTCTTCCCTTTCCTCTAACCCTGGGCAGATATGACTGGCCTTTTGCCCGCCTGCCTTTATGGGTACGAAAGGACTGAGACTGAAAAGACTGTGTCCTTTTCTGCTGAGATGTGACTTGGGGTAACAAAAGTGGATTTTCCAGCTGTTGCCATGGCCACCAGGTCCGATGGACCGCCCCTTTATACGGCAATACTTCCATGTGCCGTCTGGAATCTGCATCACCTGACCACTGTCGTGTCTATAAACATCGTCTGGCAGATATGGACATCACATCTACTCTTGATGCCAGAATGCAAATATCCCTCTGCGCATCTCGCATATATAGAAATGCATCCTTAAAATGCTCTATAGTCAATAAAATATTGTTCCTGTCAAGGGTATCAATATTTTCAGTCAGGAAATCCGACCAAGCCCCCCCAGCGCTGCACATCCAGGCTGAGGCGATTGCTGGTCGTAGTATAACACCAGTATGTGTGTATATACTTTTTAGGATATTTTTCAGCTTCCTATCAGCTGGCTCTTTGAGGGCGGCCGTATCTGGAGACGGTAACGCCACTTGTTTTTATAAGCGTGTGAGCGCCTTATCCACCCTAAGGTGTGTTTCCCAACTCGCCCTCACTTCTGGCGGGAAAGGGTATACCTCCAATAATTTTCTATCGGAGGAAACCCACGTATCATCACACACTTTAATTTATCTGATTCAGGAAAAACTACAAGTAGATTATTCCCACCCTACATAATACCCTTATTTGTGGTACTTGTAGTATCAGAAATATGTAACACCTCCTTCATTGCCCTTAACATGTAACGTGTGGCCCTAAAGGAAAATACGTTTGTTTCTTCACCGTCGACACTGAAGTCAGTGTCCGTGTCTGTGTCGACCAACTGAGGTAAATGGGCGTTTTTACAAGCCCCTGACGGTGTCTGAGACGCCTGGACAGGTACTAATTTGTTTGCCGGCCGTCTCATGTCGTCAACCGACCTTGCATCGTGTTGACATTATCACGTAATTCCTAAATAAGCCATCCATTCCGGTGTCGACTCCCTAGAGAGTGACATCACCAATACAGGCAATTTGCTCCGCCTCCTCACCAACATCGTCCTCCTACATGTCGACACACACGTACCGACACACAGCACACACACAGGGAATGCTCTGATAGAGGACAGGACCCCACTAGCCCTTTGGGGAGACAGAGGGAGAGTTTGCCAGCACACACCAAAAACGCTATAATTATACAGGGACAACCCCTTATACAAGTGTTTTCCCTTATAGCATTTTCACATATGTAATCATATCGCCAAATAAGTGCCCCCCCTCTCTGTTTTAACCCTGTTTCTGTAGTGCAGTGCAGGGGAGAGCCTGGGAGCCTTCCTCACAGCAGAGCTGAGCAGGAAAATGGCTCCGTGTGCTGAGGAGAATAGGCCCCGCCCCCTAAAACGACGGGCTCTTCTCCCGGAGTTTGTGAGATCTGGCAGGGGTTAAATACATCCATATAGCCTCAAGGGCTATATGTGATGTATTTTAGCCATAAAAAAGGTATAATACATTGCTGCCCAGGGCGCCCCGCACCCTCAGTGACCGCTGGTATGAAGTGTGCTGACAACAATGGCGCACAGCTGCAGTGCTGTGCGCTACCTTATGAAGACTGAAAGTCTTCTGCCGCCTGTTTCTGGACCTCTGGACCTCTTCAACTTCGGCATCTGCAAGGGGGGTCGGCGGCACGGCTCCGGGACGAACCCCAGGGTGAGACCTGTGTTCCGACTCCCTCTGGAGCTAATGGTGTCCAGTAGCCTAAGAAGCAAATCCATCCTGCACGCAGGTGAGTTTACTTCTCTCCCCTAAGTCCCTCGTAGCAGTGAGCCTGTTGCCAGCAGGACTCACTGAAAATAAAAAACCTAACTTAAACTTTTATTCTAAGCAGCTCAGGAGAGCCACCTAGATTGCACCCTTCTCGGCCGGGCACAAAGATCTAACTGAGGCTTGGAGGAGGGTCATAGGGGGAGGAGCCAGTGCACACCACCTGATCCTAAAGCTTTTATTGTTGTGCCCTGTCTCCTGCGGAGCCGCTAAACCCCATGGTCCTGATGGAGTCCCCAGCATCCACTTAGGACGTTAGAGAAACTATGTTGATGACTTCCTGGGACTCTTACGCTCTTAATAACTCTGCCCACACGTCTGACCCTGCCTTGTTTTGGCAGACGGCTAACGCCGTTTTACGAGGGGATATAATTGCATACATGGCGAAATATAGACGAGACCAGGACGCCGCATATAGGGCGGCACAATCTATACTCACTTCCTCATTTCAAAAATGTAAATCCTCACCCACGTTAGCTAACAAACAGAAATATAGGGACGCTAAGACCCAGTTTGATCATACTCTGACACAAATGGACAATAGATTCCTTATTGCAGGAAAGTATAAATTTTTTCAATACGGAGATAAGCCTAGCCGAATGCTTTCCAATCTGCTTAAATCCGATAAGGGGCCCCAACATGTAACAGCTCTGAAAGACCCATCCTCTGTTATACAATCTGAAGGGAAGGCGATCACTGATATTTTTTACTCCTTTTATACCGACCTCTACTCACATAGCGACATTGATCAACCTACTAAAAACTCCTTCTGGGAAACATTACAGTTGCCTCAGATCTCCTCAGATCAGTCAGATTCCCTTACGGCTCCTGTTACTGTCACTGAAGTGACAGAAGCTATTAAAGCCCTTAAACCACTGAAGACCCCGGGCCCCAATGGCTTATCCGGGGAATTCTTTAAATTGCTCTCCCCTAAAATAGTGGACTCTCTAACGGCCTTTTTTTAATTCTATTTTCTCCAGCCTTACTATCCCACACTATTTCAACTCGGCCCTGATTCGAGTTATACCCAAACCTGGTAAAGACCCGCTCCTCCCGTCTTCTTACCGCCCTATCTCCTTACTTAATGTGGACTACAAATTGTTTACTAAACTGTTGGCGGATCGGCTAAAATCTATCTTGCCTGAAATAATCCATGAAGATCAAACCGGTTTTATCTCAGGCAGACACTCGGTGACCAATATCCGTAAGGTTCTGACAGTTCTACAGTCCCTGGGGACGGTGAAGACAGGTGATCCCGCTTTCCTACTGTCATTAGACGCCGAAAAGGCGTTTGATTTGGTGACGTGGGACCACCTGTTTGAGACACTCCGACGTTTCGGATTTCCTGACCGATTTGTAGCCGTTATACACACTATATACCATAACGCATCTACACAAATTTTCACGAACAGATATCTGTCACGACCCTTAATGATTCATAGGAGGACTAGACAGGGATGCCCCTTATCCCCTCTGCTTTTTGCAGCTGCTTTGGAACCACTGGCTATAGCACTGAGACAATTACAGGCCTTTTCGGGGATTTCAGTAGGGGAGAGAGAAGTTAAACTTGGATTATTCGCGGATGATATGATCTTATTTGTCTCCAATCCCCGTACTTCGATACCAGCTATTTTTGACACCATACACTGTTTTAGTACCTTTGCTGGTTATCGCATAAATACCCATAAATCTGAATTACTCCCCCTGACTAACATAAAAGACCCCCTCATCTATACTGACTTCACTTCCCAATTTACGCTGACCCCTACTAAACTAAAATACTTTGGTATTTATATCCCTTCGGAACTCTCCCGGCTGTATCTATTCAATTATACACCCATTATTCAACAAATTAAAACACGCTTAGAAACCTGGAAAGACCTCAAACTTTCTCTACTAGGCAGGATAGTGGTGATAAAGACCGTTATATTCCCAAAACTGGCTTATTTGCTCCAGATGCTCCCCGTTACGATTACTAAACAGGACTCCCTACTCTGCTCGCAAATATTTTCAAAATGTATCTGGAAAAATGCTAAGCCTCGCATGCCCAAAGCCCGAACTTATGTTAACAAACGAAAAGGTGGTCTGAGTATGCCCAATGTGACTATGTTTGCTAGAGCAGCATTATTTAAGTTCGCCTCAGACTGGCTGCTCCGGTCAGATCTATTTACGAACCTGGAATTGGAAGAAGCATTATTTTTCCCTTACTCCCCTGCAGCTTTGCTTCACACACCATTATCTAAACTACCCCAGGAGCTTAGGACTAATATTTTGTTTTGGGATACTTATAGGACCTGGATCTCCACTCATAAACTATTCCATACTAACCCTTTTGAGTCACCGTACATACCCTTATGGGGCAACCCTAATTTCCCCTCTTCTTTAGATAATCGTCACTTTTACACATGGAAATGTAAAGGAATATATTCTATCAAGGATGTCTTTGATCCTGGTGGACAGATGCTCTCCTTTAAGCAACTACGTGACAGATTTTCTTTGCCCCACACTAATTTCTTTATGTATCTCCAAGCGCGCCATTACATTAACTCCCTAGGTGACCCCATGGGCAAAAAGGCCTCTACTCGAACAATACTCGACACTCTCACGTTTTGCAGACATAATCCATTCAAAATTCGTTACCTTTATAGTGACCTGATTGAGGTGTCAGCCCCCTCTTGGTCCCCTCTCTCTGCTTCATAGCGGCGGGAGCTCCCGGAGGCACCCGCGATGGGCGAGATTTCTGCGAACACTGAATTGGTCCTAAAGGCTCTAAAATCCACTACACTACGAGAAATACATTTAAGGACTCTGAACAGGATGTATATAGCCCCCTCTCAAAGACAACACTTCCGCCCTGGTGAGACGGGCAGTTGCCCTAAATGTGGAGTAAGTGGAGCATCCCTTGCACACAATCTCTGTTTATGTGGGAAAATTAAACGGATCTGGCGTAAGATTCTCCAATATTTATTCCGTTTACTCAAATGAACTCTTCCCGAGGCGATGGGCCCGTTGCTGTTCGCGGACTTCTCGCCCTGGCTGTCACGGTTTGACCTTGCTCCTGTGATCCCTTTACTCACTGTGATGGTCACGGTGGCGAAACAGATGATACTGCGACATTGGATATATAAAACTGCTCCATCGGTGGGAGAATGGGAATCTGCCTTATTAGACGTACTATTTTGTGAGAGACGAATGGCCACTTTTCAAATTGAAAATGGAGTGAGGCTTTTCCATAAAAAATGGGGAACCTATATAGAGACTTTACCCCTAGACAGGCGCAAATGTATCTGGAAGGTATTCCGAGACACAACATGGTATTGGACTAGTCGGATAGTGGGAACTATTACTTGACCACCTGTAGGCTGAAAGATAGGTTTAATTGGGATGCCTTGCTTATAGCATCGACTCTCCTCATTAGGGTACTACATAATACAGCATTCACTCCAAACCCATGATCTACTCTCCTCATCCAGAATATGGATTTGATCACTTCCCCCCGGCAACATATACTGCCCATCTATGGTACCTCGGTACTAATTCTTTTTCTCTGCTTTCTATGTTTATCCTCTTTTCTTTCTTTTTTTTTTTTTCCTTTCTCTTTCCTATCTCTACTTCCCTTCAACAGCTATGATACTTAACTCATTTGTTTGGACTGTTCCTTATTATTGGGGGAGGTGGTGCACCTAAGTAAAACACACCCCCTAGTACACTACTACTATTATTACTAGACAGCGGAGTTTGCATTATTTGTTGTGAAGTGTTTCTATTTTTCTTCTTCTCTTACAACAAAAACAAAAAACTGTACAGCCTTCAATTCTCTGTATTCTATTCAGTTTAGAACTTGATTATATGTCACTGCTGAATAATCTTGTACCTTAATATCTGGCAACGTATGTTGTGACTTTATGGCTGTCTAATAAAGAAATTTATAAAAAAAAATAATAACAAGTATGCCATATCTTAGCTCACTCAACGCGATCACCTTGGTGAACAAGCATCACTGGGTGAAACGCACATCCTACTACCTATCTGGGCTCTATTGGTCCTTGTGCACAGGACCAGCCCAGAGCACTGACAGTTTAAGTATCTTAATAAATATTAAATAGAAAATGGAATAAGATAGACATCTTTTTCTGTTTTCACTTGTGCAAACTTACCTCAATTGTATGCTATCAGCCCTGTCTATTTCAGCACATGCATTCCTAATAATTCTCCCCCAGGGAGGTTTGGCCTCTCAAAACACATAGAGAGGTATTCAAATAATATATCACGCCTAATCTCTTTTCTAAAGTGATCCCCGTTATCGCTCATATTGTGCCCAAAATAATCAGGTTTAGCTGCGTAACGGGTTAGTGCCCTCGCTACCCCGGGGGTAGCGAGCTTAAATGATTATACCACGCCCATCAGCAGAAACAGAACGGGTGTGGAAGGGTGTGAAAAGAATTGAATACCGCCCATATTGTTAGAGATGGACTTCACTCCAGAATTTTACCATTTTAGGATTCATGTAATACACTCCTACTAGGATACATTTAGCTCAGCAATAACTCTCTAAAAGAGAATCTGACCTTATGTGATATAGTACATTAGCACCCAGCTACAACTTTCTATTTCTTGTCTTGGGGAATTTACTTATTGATGTCTTTTTCTGAGGGACTCTCATTGTGCGGCACCCTCCCCATTTCCCTGCGCTGATACATCCAAAGGGGTTAAGGGTAGGCGTTATTACACAAAAGCAGATCGCTTAACATGTATTTCTAATTCTCCCATCTCTGCCTTTTTCCCCCTGCACCCTTACCTTCCTGTTTGGGTTACTATAATAGGGATGTGATGGCTGCAATTGATATTATCATCCCACCGTCAAGCAAACCCCGTCGTCAAGCTCCCTAGTTTGACAACAGTGTTAATGAACTCAAAAAAGTGGACATAGACTTGAAAGACTATGTGGGAAGACTAACCTGGTAGAGGATAAGTTTAAACTAATAAAGCATAATGAACAATATCAATCCACAATTGCACGTAAGAAATCAGTTCCTGTCAACTGAGATCTCAAGAGCAAACAATAGGCCAGCTCAGCTTTTCCATACAGTGAAGATTTGCAAGCCAGCATGCCTGCAGCCTGATGAAACCCTCTCCCAGGAAAGATGCAATGAGTTCACAACCTTCTTTGCAGATAAAGTATCAGCCATCCGGTCTGGAATCGCCACAGTGCCATCAACGGAGAGCCAAATTACCAAGCCTGCCAATGTAAGACTTGTCTTTACAGACTAACTTTGACCCAATGGATGTAAAATACATTGCTGAAATTGCTCAAACAATATTGCATCCCACTACCTGTGATCTGGACCCTGCCTCAACCAAACTTCTAATAAGGTGTATGGACATAATTGGCCCTGTGTTTGCAAAAATAGTTTAATGCTCTTTGCTGACAGGCACTTTTTCTGAACCCCTAAAGCAGGCAATCCCAACCGCGATCCTCAAGGCACACCAACAGTGCAGGTTTCTCTTACATCCTAGAGGATGCTGGGGTCCATTTTAGTACCATGGGGTACAGACTGTTCCGCAGGAGCCTTCAGCACTTTAAGACTTTTCAACAGTGTGAACTGGCTCCTCCCTCTATGCCCCTCCTCCAGACCTCAGTTTAGAAAATGTGCCCGGGAAACTGGCTGCACATCAGTGAAGCTCTACTGAGTTTTGCTGAAAAAGACTTTGTTAGGTCTTTTATTTTACAGGGAAGCTGCTGGCAACAGTTTCCCTGCTTCGTGGGACTTAGGGGGGGAAGTAGGAACCAACTTCTCAGTTAGTTTAATGGCTCTGCTTCCACTGACAGGACACCATTAGCTCCTGAAGGGTACTGAACACAGCCCTTGCCTGGCTGCTGCTCACTCCCACAGCACTGCCGCCACCCCCTAACAGAGTCAGAAGGCTGGTGAGTATTAACCGGAGACCTGCAGAGAAGCGGCATAAAGGTACCAGCACAGCGCGGGACGCTGCGCAGCAACATGTCTCTCAGCACTGGGTGCAGGGCACGCGCTCTGAGGGACATGATAAATCCTTACTCTCACTGGCAAAATGTACATACACAGGGCCGTCTTAACAGCAGTGTAGGCCCCTGGGCACAGCAATGCACTGGGCCCCCTACCGATCTTCCAGCGGTAGGTGTGGGGGTTCTATCAGTGGCAGCTTTTATGTCCCGCGGGTGGTAGGGGGTGTTCTATCTTCCGCTCAGCATGTAGGACCTGGAACAGTAATTTCTGCTAATTACTCCTTTACTGCACAGATGGGGCTAAACTGTAGAAGGGGGCATTGAACTGAATGAAGGGACCTCGGTACATGACTTCCAGGGTGGTAGGGGGTGTTTAATATGTAGGGGACGGTGGATAGTGGAGTGGGCTTAATATTTATCATTTTCCGATGGGAGGGCAGCTTGCTTGACTGCAGATATCTCAAGTTCCTCAAAATATATTTCTTAGCTTTGAATGGGATAAAAACTAGAGAGTCCCATCTTTCAGAAGGCTCTGAGGACTTGGGGATCAGAGTTCAGGAGCCAGAGCAATTCACCAACGAAAATATAAAACTGCATATTAGGAGTGTGGAGCTGGAGCAGGGATCAGCTGCTTGAAGGCTGATATCTCTGGTTCTTGACATAGTAGAGACAAGCTACCAAAGTCCACCAAAAGGGGAGAGTCTCAGCTTTTGGATTATACCCTCAGAAAAACTCGAAGTCAGACAGAACCTGAGATATCTGTCTGGGAAGAGCAATTAACAGGCTTGGATGGGGACCACTGCTTTCAAGTCGCATATCTCCGGTTCCCCTGGGCCGATTTTCAAAAATCTGGTACCCCTGGAAAGAGGGGACCCTCAGCTATCAGCCTAGGGCCCTTATACTCCTGGGGCCCTTGGGCAAGAGCCCACTGAGCCCATACGAAAAGACGGCCCTGACATGTGAGCCGCTGATGTACACTACCCCCGCCAGTATAAATATTACTGTGGCTGAACCGCGCCATTACAGGGGGCGGGGCTTCACCTCAGAATTGCTTGTAACACCCATTTGGCGCCATTTTCTTCTCACAGAGATGCCGGAGCGCTGATCCTACAGGCTGCTTCTCCTCACACATCGCTGATACAAGTACCAGGGTGTTACAAAAGGGGAGGGGAGCACATAAATTATTGAAGTCTGCGGGCTTCACATTGGATATAAAAGCGCTGTTTTGGTATATATATGTATATTCATTGTATGTAATACATATAGGGTGCGTGGTGTGGACTGGCAATTCCCTCTGACAGACATTAGTGTAGGTCTGTCCCCATTAGCTCCCGTGTGTGTGAGTGGTGTGACTGTACACGCGTGTATCATGTCTAGAGAAAGTAGTTCCCCAGAGGAACCCATTTTAGAGGCACAAGAGTGTTCTGAGCCTGTGTGGGTGAGAAAGCTGCAGAGTATTATTATTATTATTACATTTTATTTATAAGGCGCCACATGTGTTTCGCAGCGCCGTACAAAGGACAGTACAGGGGACAAAACATTGCATTACAGTAAATAAATAACAGAAATAGAGTACAGGTAACAGAGCACCACACATTCTCAAGACATAATACAGCTAAGATGTAAGTATTGAGGGAGTGATCATCGTACTACTAGAGGCTGGTGGCCATAGATGGAGATGAGCCTTTACTAGCAGGATAAAGATGGTCGTTGAGTAGGGGAGAGCTGTGAGTGAAATGTGTTGAGACGAGGGCTTAGATAACAAGAGGAAAGAGGGCCCTGCTCTGAAGAGCTAACAATCTATTGGGGAGGGGCGACAGACAGATGACAAGAGGTGCAGGCAAGTGGGAGGTAGCCTGATGGCAGTATGCAAGCAAAGCTGAGATGTTCACGGCATGAGGCAGGGGGGTGGAGGCGCGGCTTAAGCACTGGGTTATGCATTGGGAGGGTATGCTTTGATGAATAGGTGGGTTTTTAGTGCCCGTTTGAAGCTTTGCAAGGTTGGGGAGAGTCTAATGGAGCTGGGGAGTGCGTTCCACTGAAGGGGTGCAGCACGGGCAAAATCCTGAACTCGTGCATGGGAAGCAGTGACCAGGGCGGTGGAGAGGCGACGGTCATTAGTCATATGGCTAAACTAGCAAGGAAATTATCTGAGTCTGAAGAACAGACAAAGCATTGGAGACAGTCTGTGGAAGATGCTTTATTTGCTGATTCACCTACAACGTCCACTCGGGATCCCTCCAGTTCCTAGCAAAGGTCCCTGGCCCAAATTATGCAAAGGGACACTGACACAGATTCCAACACTGACGTCGACACTGGGGATTTGAGGGAGTATATCCCAAGCTGGCTAAGAGCATTCAATGTATGATAGTCGCTATAAAAGAGGTGTTGGAATTTCCTGACACAACACCTCCACCTGAGGAAAAAGATTATTTTAAATGAATAAAAAACAGGTGGTGTCTTTTCCTCCAAGGACTTAAATACCTTTTTTGAGGAATCCTGGGCTAACCCAGAAAATAAATTTGCTCTAGCATCCTGAAGAGGATAGGCGTAAGTGGGAGTCACCCCCGATGATAGACACCTCAGTCTCTAGGTTGTCAAAGAAAATAAATTTTACCTGCCCTGGGGTCAGCTTCATTAAAAGAACCTGCTGTCCATCTATGTTGCAACGGGTACATTACTCAGGTCCACAATTGCTTCTGTGTGGGTAAGTAACGCAGTTGAAAAGTGGGCAGATAACTTGATTGTTAATATTGACATGGTCGATAAAGATGACATGCTGCAAATTCTAGGTCATATCAAAGACTCTGCAGGTTACTTGGTTGAAGCTATGAAGGACGTAGGCTCACAGGCCTCTGCTATGGCGATTTCAGCCCGCAGGGCGCTCTGGATTCGTCAATGGAATGCTGATGCAGAATCCAAAAGAAATATTGAGGCGCTCCCTTACAATGTGAGGCCCTCTTTGGAGAGAAACTAGATGCCATGATATCAACTACTACATCTGGCAAGTCAGCATTTCTGCCGTAGGCAGCTGCACTGGCTAAAAAAGTATATAATTCTCATACTATGCAGTCCTTTCGGCCCAACAAGTACAAAAAGACTAAAACTACCCCTTTTTTCACAGGAAAGGGGAGAGGAAAAGGTAGAAAACCTACAACACCCTCAGGCTCCCAGGAGCAGAAGTCAGCAACTACTTCTGCAAAAGCCACAGCATGACGCTGGGGCTCCTCTGCGGGAGTGCGATCGGGTGGGGGCACGTCTACTATTTTTCAGCCAGGTCTGGCTTCGCTCAGACCTGGATCCTTGGATTTTATAGATAATATCCCAAGGTTACAAGTTGGAATTTCAAGACCTTCCCCCATGCCGATTTTTCAAATCAGCCTTGCCAGTTTCCGTTCAAGACAGCACAAATGTTCTGAACGCAATACACAAATTGTGTCAAGACAAAGTAATTGCCTTGGTTCCTGCCGAACAAAGGAACCAAGGCTTTTATTCAAGCCTGTTTGTGGTACCGAAGCCGGATGGCTCGGTCAGACCGATTTTAAACCTAAAATCTCTGAATCTCTATTTGAAAAGATTCAAATTCAAGATGGAATCCTTGAGAGCAGTGATTTCCAGCTTGGAAGAAAAGGTATTTCTGGTGTCAGTGGACATCAAGGATGCTTACTTGCATGTCCCCATTTACCCGCCACATCAAGCATACCTAAGGTTTGCGGTTCAGGATTGCCACTACCAATTCCAGACATTACCGTTCAGGCTCTCCACGGCTCCGAGAATATTCACCAAGGTGATGGCGGAGATGATGGTTCGCCTTCGCAAACAAGGAGTTAACATAATTCCATACTTGGACGATCTCCTCATAAAAGCGAGATCCAGGGACAAGCTACTCCAGAACATAGCATTATCCCTGAAGGTGCTTCAACAGCATGGTTGGATCATCAACTTTCCAAAATCCCAGTTGGAACCAACAATGAGATTATCATTTTTGGGAATGATACTGGACACCGAGGTACAGAGAATATTTCTACCGGTGGAAAAGGCTCAGGAGATCCAGAACATGGTCAAACAACTTTTGAGACCAAGAACAGTATAAATTCATCAGTGTATTCGCCTGTTGGGGAAAATGGTAGCGGCTTACGAGGCGCTACAATATGGCCGTTTCCATGCCAAGGTCTTCCAGTGGGACCTACTGGACAAGTGGTTAGGGTCGCATCTCCACATGCATCAAAGGATAATCTTGTCAGCAAAAGCCAGAATTTCGCTCCTGTGGTGGCTACAAATTTCTCACCTCCTGGGGGGACGCAGGTTCGGGATTCAGCCCTGGATCCTGGTGAATACGGATGCAAGTCTCCGAGGATGGGGAGCAGTCACGCAAGGAGAAAGCTTCCAAGGAAGATGGTCAAGTCAAGAAACTCACCTTCACATAAACATTTTGGAGTTGAGAGCTGTGTACAACAGCCTTCATCAAGCGGCACACCTTCTTCAAGGTCGTCCCATACAGAGCCAGTCAGACAATGTAACGGCAATAGCTTACATAAACCGCCAAGGTGGAACAAAAAGCAGGGTGGCAATGGCAGAGGTGACAAAGATATTCCTCTGGGCAGAAAGACATGCAAAAGCTCTGTCAGCAATTTTCATTCCGGGAGTGGACAACTGGGAAGCAGACTTCCTCAGCAGACATGATCTCCATCCAGGAGAATGGGGCCTCTACCCAGAAGTCTTTGCAGAGGTAACAAGTCGTTGGGGCGTTCCTCAAGTGGACATGATGGCATCTCGTCTCAACAAGAAGATTCCGACATATTGTTCCAGGTCGAGAGACCCACAAGCAATAGCAGTGGATGCACTGGTGACCCAGTGGGTGTTTCAGTCAGCGTATCTGTTCCCTCCACTTCCACTTTTACCAAAGGTTCTCAATATCATCAGAAGAACAAGAGTTCGAGCAATTCTCATTGCTCCTGACTGGCCAAGGAGGGCCTGGTATCCAGATCTTCAGGAGTTATTACTGGAAGATCCTCGGCCTATTCCTCTTCGCGAGGACCTGCTTCAGCAGGGGCCGTTAGTTTATCAGGACTTACTGCGGCTGCGTTTGATGGCATGGCTGTTGAGCACCAGATCCTAGCCCGTAAGGGTATTTCCAATTAAGTCATTCCCACACTTATTCTGGCCAGGAAAGGGGTAACGTCCAAACATTACCATCGTATTTGGAGAAAATATGTATCTTGGTGTGAATCCAAGAAGTCTTCTGCGGTGGAGTTTCAATTAGGATGTCAGGATTCTGTAACTTTGTCTGACCCCGGAGGGGGCACTAGTGGGTCAGTGTAGGAGTGATAGAGGAAACAGGGAGACTGACGAAAAGTTCTGCGCATGTGCGCTTGATATTTATTATCACACAGGGATAACGGATGACAGGAACAATGAATAATAACTTAATCCGATAAATGAATATTTCAAAAGTCACTGGTAACAGATGAGCAATGAAGATGAACTTGTAACTTGATATAAATGATAAGGCAATAATGAAATCAGATGCAGCAAACGAAACGCTGATATATAACGAATAGCAATCAAAGCACACAGTCTCTGTAGAAGCACACGTCTTTAAGCCAAGCAAGGCCCTAGCAGGAGACAGTTCTAACACAGCAAGTTGTTAAGTGCTGAACGCAATGCACAATGCTAGATGCTGGTAATCAGGTGCACAGGCTGAGTAATGGAAGAACACCTGAAGAAAGTCTCTTACTGCAAGTTGTTATGGCAAACTGTGGCTGGAGTTCATAGCAAACTGAAGACTGAAGAATGACAACAAGGAAACCACTGGAAACAGGAACACAGGAACCAGGAGAACTTGTACACCGAATGTGACTCGTAGGAAAGCTGGAATGGATGCTGGTACTTGTAGTTCCACAGGAACACTGGAACAGGGAAACAACTTGGAGATGCCAGAAATAGGAAATCGCTGGAAACAGGGGATTGAAGACTGGAACTGGAATGGAACTGCTGGGACTTGTAGTTCCACAGGTCCAATACACTGGGGAATCTCTGCAGACAGAGGACTGAAGACAGGAGACGCCTGTTCAAAGGATGTGACGCGTTGTCCAAGGCCATGAGACTGAGCCAGGAACTGGAGTTTATACCCCTTGGTCTGTGATAAATGGATGTTGCATCTCTGTGAGAACACACCCGCTGGATTGGCTGTTCAGATCAGCTGTGAGTTAGCTCTGAAGGAGAGTAATTCTGCAATGCACTGCTGATTGCTGGCTGGGCTCAGTAGTGCACCGGGAGTAAATGCTGTTAACTAGAAGCACTGTACTCCAGGCTGCAGCAGACTGAAAACTGGAACTGAACTGCTGGAACCTGTAGTTCCACAGTAAGTGATGCGATGGAGAATGCAGATTCCTGACATAGGACGTCTTCTCCTATTTCTACAGGCGGGTGTGGATGCTGGATTGAGATTAGGATCTATCAAGGTTCAGATTTCAGCCTTGTCAGTTTTCTTTCAGAAAAAAATGGCTTCTCTTCCTGAGGTCCAGACGTTCGTAAAGGGGGTTCTGCGGATCCAACCTCCCTTTGTGCCTTCTGCGGCGCCGTGGGATCTTAATGTGGTGTTGCAGTTCCTTAAATCGGACTGGTTTGAGCCTCTACAAGACGTAGAGATGAAATTTCTCACTTGGAAAGTGGTCATGCTGTTGGCCTTGGCCTCAGGCAGACGGGTGTCTGAGTTAGGAGCTCTTTCACACAAGAGTCCTTACTTAATATTTCATGAAGATAGGGCTGAACTAAGAACACGTCAGCATTTTCTTCCGAAGGTTGTGTCTTCTTTTCATATCATCCAACCAGTGGTGGTGGTGCCAGTGGCTTTTGACACCTCAGCCGTGTCAAAATCCTTGGATGTCGTCAGAGCGTTGAGGATTTATGTTGCAAGAACGGCTAGGATAAGGAAACGGAATCTTTGTTTGTCCTCTATGACCCCAACAAGATTGGGCGTCATGCTTCTAAGCAGACTATTGCGCGCTGGATCAAGGGTACCATTCAGCACGCTCATTCCACGGCAGGATTGCCATTACCGACTTCGGTAAAAGCCCTCTCTACAAGGAAAGTGGGTTCGCCCGGGGTGTCTCGGCTTTACAAATCTGCCGAGCTGCTACTTGGTCAGGTGCAAACACGTTTGCTAAGTTTTATAAGTTTGACACCTTGGCTGCTGACGACCTAAGATTTGGTCAGTCAGTTCCGCAGGAACATTAGCACTTTCCCGCTCGTACTGGGAGCTTTGGTACATCCCCATGGTACTAAAATGGACCCCAGCATCCTCTAGGACGTAAGAGAAAATAGAATTTTAATTACCTGCCGGTAAATCCTTTTCTCGTAGTCCGTAGAGGATGCTGGGCGCCCGCCCAGTGCTCTTTTTTCCTGCTGATTACAGTTATCTTTTTGCACATTTTTTCCATGTGTTCAGTTGTTAACAGCTGTTGCGTTATGCGTGCTGACTTATGTTAAAGGCCATGTTAGCCGACATGTTGTTTATGGATGGTGTGAGCTGGTGTGAATCTCGCCACAAGTTTAATAGTAATCTCGCGAGAATGTCCTTCTCCTCGGGCACAGTTCCTATACTGAGGTCTGGAGGAGGGGCATAGAGGGAGGAGCCAGTTCACACTGTTGAAAAGTCTTAAAGTGCCGAAGGCGCCTGCGGAACTGTCTATACCCCATGGTACTAAAATGGACCCCAGCATCCTCTACGGACTACGAAAAAAGGATTTACCGACGGGTAATTAAAATCCTATTTTTAGTGATATCCAGGCTTCAGCACAGATGGTTAAATCAAAATAACTGAGGTACTAATTAAGTCACCTGTGTTCAAGCCTGGATATCACAAAAACCAGGACTGTTAGTGTGCCTTGAGGGCCGAGGTTGGGAAACACTGCCCTAAAGGAAGCAGTTGTTAGACCTCTTCTCAAAATATCAAATTTAGATGCCGGCTTTATGACCAACTACAAACTTTCCTTTTCTAAGAAAGGTTATTGAGAAAGTGGTAGCAAATTAAATGGAAACCCACCTGACAACACGTGATATTTATGTTCCATTCCAATCAGCAGAAGCCATAGCACTAAAACAGTCCTGGTACATGCATAAAATGATCTGATGGCAAGAGACAGAGGTGACTGTACAATCTTAATCCTCCTTGTTCTCTCTGCAGCATTTGATACCGTGTAACATTGAATTCTGATTGAGTACCTGAAAACTTACTGTGGAGGGATGGCATAGTCCTCAGCTGGTTCAAATCATTTCTCACAGGCAGGTCACAGAGAGTTTTGTCTGGAGTATATTTATCATCACCAGTACCACGTGGTGTCCCACAAGGTTATATACTATGCTTTTTGCAGTTTACATGCAACCACTGGGTGAAATAATCAAGTGCCATGGGTTGGTCTACCACTACTATACAGATGATATACAACTGTACCTGTCCTTTGCTCCGGGTACTGAGACCCTAATAACAACCCTAAATGGCTGTCTAGCTGAGTTACAGGTGTGGATTAGTCCCAGTTGGCTGTCACTGAATCCTGATAAAACATAGGTCCTTATGATAGGCCCTCAACAGCAAAGGAGAAGACTGCAACATAGCCAACCAACTGGACTTACACTTGGGGGGTTCAGAATTACAAAACACTGATCATGTGCAGAATCTTGGCGTTGTCCCAGTGACCTGACATTTAAACATCAGATATCAGCCACAATCAACTCCTCATTCTTTCATCTGAAGAAAAAAAAGACATAATCAAGCACTTAATTCCCTCTGAAGGTCTGCCAAAAGTTATACATGCATTTGGCACATTCAGGAGTTCAGATTGGGAGCAATACTCAGGAAGGTTAATCATCATTGACCATGCTGGGAGCTCTTACATTGCTTATCTACTCAATATCCACTCCAGGTCACACAACACAAAAACACACCTGTAATGTGGTAAATGCCACAGGCTGAATTGCAATATTTCTGATTGCGAAGAGACTGCAGCAGCACTGGGGCATACATGGCTAATGAGATAGATGACACATGACCAGGGTAGATGCTAGAATCAAGTGGGCTAAGGGACCTTTTCCGTAAAGGGGAGGAGTTACGACGCAAGGGGGAGGAGCTAGGCCAGCGGGATAGTTCCTCTACTATCCACGCCACCAACTATTACCTTTAGTAATTAGGTGGTGAGCGAAGCGAGCCACCGTGCCCGAAGCGTGGCGAGCGAACTTTTCGGGTACCCTGTTCGCCTGTAGCTCCTCCCCTCAATACGTCACAAGGTCCCTTCAGCCCCTCCGATATAGAACCAACCGTGGATTTGGTAGTCCTGCTGGAAGGGGTGGTAGTCATGTGACCGCCGGTCGGCTGACCGACAGTCACATGACCTCCTCCGTGAGCCCGACGGCTCACTATCCCGATGGTCGGCATGCCGACCAACAGGGACTATTTCCACTCGTATAGAGTGGGAATAGAACCCGTGGCGACCGCAGGTCGCTCGGCACTGCAGTTGCGTGTCGCTAGGTCTCCGTACAAGTTTATATTTGGCACACAAACTCAGGTACCTGAACCTCTGTATTCCTATTGGTCTCCCGATGCACCAGCAGCCAATCCCCTGCGAATATTGGTTCTCTCTTCAGGACGAGGCATGGAACGCATTACTTCTGCCATTGGGCTGCCCAGCCTGTTTCATATTTCCGGTTCCTAGCGTTGAATTCCCGGAAACACCAGTCAGCAGCTGCGGCAGCGCCATCCTCTTGTGGTAGATCGGTCGGTAGAAAGGTATGGGGGTGATCGGTTAAGCTCCGGGAGTGTGTACTGTTAGATGTAGGGTGTTGCTGCTCTATGGTACGGGCACGGTATGTGTGTAGTATGTCAGTACATAAGGCAGCAACCTGTGGATGCTGAGATGCAGCATGGGTGCTGTGAGCTCTGTCTGCTGCATCCTATACACCCAGAACACTGCACAGCAAGTTGCCTGTTAGATGCCTGCTCCCATTACTTGTTCCCATCCTGGACACATTGGTCTGCTCCTATCTGTCCCTTCTCTGCCTGACAGAGATTACCCAGCCCAAACTACTTTGTCATCATAGTATTTATATAAATCTGTGATTGGCTGGAGCACACTTTATCATTCACAGCGAGTTTTAAATACCCAAATTTCGTTGCTAAATGTGCCCCATAATCTCTTATGTCTTCCTCTGGCTCCTTTGGGGGTTTGTCTTTCATGGAAAACCCATGGCTGACCTGCAGGGGATCCGGTCAGGATCCCTGCAGTTGTAACACCGATGCCGGAATCCCAATATTGCTTGGAATGCCAACTGCGGCATCCTGACATGGATTGAAAGGTCAGCGCTGGAATCTTGATCGAGGTCTGTCGGGACTGGTTAGGCACATAGGAAGGATGGGGGGTGGAGTTAGGGTTTGGGCTGTGAGGGAGAAAGGTTAGGGTTAGACTTCGGGGAGGGAGTGTTAGGCACCCCTGGGGAGGGTTAGGCCAAGGGGAGGGGGTGTTAAGGTTAGGCACGATCGGTGGAAGGGTTAGGGTCAGCCTGCGGGAAATGGGGATTAGGAAGGTTAGGGATCCTGAGCGTCGGGATGCCGCTGTCTTTATTTTGACTGCCAGCATCCCAAGTGTCAGGATCCCGATACCATCCCAGTTGCAGGATGTTCTCACCTGTAACACACTGAAGCTGCTCCGAAGTGCTTGGACATCCTGCTTGTGAATGGTGATGATTGTATTTATGTATTGCAGGGGTGGGGAACCTTTTTTTCTACCGAGGGCCATTTGGATATTTATAAAATCCTTCGGGGGCCATGCAAAAATTCTCAATTTAAAAAATTACCCTGCCCCCCAGCAGGTCTGCCCCATAGAGGTACTGTGTGTACGCGCCAAAAAAATGGGTGTGGCCAGTTAAAATGGGACGTGATACACATATGCCCCCAATAGTCCAGTGCCAGATCCACAATTGCCACCACAGTGCCAGGTATACAAATTCCCCCACAGTGCCAAGTATACAAATGCCCCTCACAGTGCCAGGTATACAGATGCCCCCACAGTGCCTGGTATACAGATGCCCCCCACAGTGCCTGGTATACAGATGCCCCCCACAGTGCCAGGTATACAGATGCCCCCCACAGTGCCAGGTATACAGATGCCCCTCACAGTGCCAGGTATACAGATGCCCCTCACAGTGCCAAGTATACAAATGCCCCTCACAGTGCCAGGTATACAGATGTCCCCACAGTGCCAGGTATACAGATGTCCCCACAGTGCCAGGTATACAGATGCCTCCACAGTGCCAGGTATACAGATGCCCCCCCCACAGTGCCAGGTATACTGATGCCCCCCCCACAGTGCCAGGTATACAGATGCCCCCCCACAGTGCCAGGTATACAGATGCCCCCCCACAGTGCCAGGTATACAAATGCCCCTCAGTGCCAGGTATACAAATGCCCCTCACAGTGCCAGGTATACAGATACCCCCACAGTGCCAGTTATACAGATGCGCCCCCACAGTGCCAGTTATACAGATGCGCCCCCACAGTGCCAGGTATACAAATGCCCCTCACAGTGCCAGGTATACAAATGCCCCCACAGTGCCAGGTGTACAAATGCCCCTCACAGTGCCAGGTGTACAAATGCCCCTCACAGTGCCAGGTATACAGATGTCCCCACAGTGCCAGGTATACAGATGCCCCCCCCACAGTGCCAGGTATACTGATGCCCCCCCACAGTGCCAGGTATACAGATGCCCCCACACAGTGCCAGGTATACAGATGCCCCCCACAGTGCCAGGTATACAGATGCCCCCCCACAGTGCCAGTTATACAGATGCCCCCCCACAGTGCCAGGTACCCCCCACAGTGCCAGGTATACAGATGCCCCCACAGTGCCCCCCCCCCCCCCCTTCCGTGCTACTTACCGCTCCTTTCGGCGGGACACGGAGGAGAGCGCGGCTATGTTGGGCGGCGGCGTGTAGAACTGGAAACCAGCCGTCGGTTCGAGAGCCAATCAGAGCTCGCGGACCGGCAGCCGCGTCTCCTGATTGGCTGCCGGTCCGCGAGCTCTGATTGGCTCACGAACCGGTGGCTGGTTTCAAGTTCTACACGCCGCCGCCGCGCTCTCCTCCCTGTCCTGACACTGACAGCTGAGACATGCTGCCGCCGGACTGAGCGGCGGCGCGTCTCACTGGGAGAAGCAGGTGGGCCAGAGCAAACGGCTTCGCGGGCCGGAGGTTCCCCACCCCTGATGTATTGCTATGTATGCAATTCTGCATAGTAACACCAGTGCCACGGAGGAATCAGCTGAAGGCAGGTGCTTAATAAATAATTAAATTAACCACATAGGTCCTCTTTCATATGTTTAATATGAAGAGGCAGCTGTCACGCCATACGTGTTACTTGTTTTTCTATTGCACTTAGGGGGTAATTCCAAGTTGATCACAGCAGGAAATTTTTTAGCAGTTGGGCAAAACCATGTGCACTGCAGGGGGGGGGGGGGGGGGGGGGGGGCAGATATAACGTGCAGAGAGAGTTAGATTTGGGTAGGTTATTTTGTTTCTGTGCAGGGTAAATACTGGCTGCTTTATTTTTACACTGCAATTTAGATTGCAGATTGAACACACCACACCCAAATCTAACTCTCTCTGCAAATGTTATATCTGCCCCCCCTGCAGTGCACATGGTTTTGCCCAATTGCTAACAAACTTGCTGCTGCGATAAACTCAGAATTACCCTCTTAGTGTGTTATTTGAGTGTCCGCCAAAAAAAAAAAGAAATCAGTTTGTGTATGTTTTCTTAAGAGAAAGCATAAAAGAAAAAAAAAACTTCTCGCCCATATAAAATGAAGAGCCTCTATTCAAGATGAATCCTTTGTACTGCAGTATCCTAACTTCAGGGTGCTGATGTCGTACATACTAGCTTCCCTGCCTCAGTATCCTAGCGTTCATTCTAGCACCCTGCATATTTTAATTTTGAAGGGCAAAATTTTAGCTATAATGTACTGCTACAGCTGCTGTAACAATACATCTAGTACAGTGGTTCCCAAACTTTTTTGAATCAAGGGGCCCTAGGGCATTAGTTTTTTTTTTCACAGAACCCCTAGGCCAAAAGTTTCTTATTGAGAAAATTTGAAAAAAATAAAATAAAACATAGTAAATTAGGTAATTTGTGTTTATATGTCATCTTTGGGTACATGTGTGGTGAGGGACAGGATTCGCTTCTGTTTGTCCACACAGTTTATGATTGGCAGCCACCGGCACTGATTTTGCCTATTACATTGACCATATGTAATTTGAATTGGTTCTGGACCACCAATCCGAGGCAAGTGTCCTGAGACACCCCAGGGAGCCATGGTACACAGTAAATATATGCCCTCCTCACTGATCAGGTGCAGGGTGCTAGAAAGAACAGTATAGCCATGTCTCTAGACTAAAGTTCACTCATTTACGTATAGGGTCTGCTGTTTCTTAGCGCACTCTGCTAAACAAAGGCTATTAGAAATGTATTTTATTTAACACATTGATTTATGTAATTTGTTTACTTTTCTCACAACAGTAATATGCGGCTCTGATCCGGCCCTGCCATGGCAGACCTGACCAAGCTTTATACAGACCCAGCCAGGTAAACTAGTTTTACTAATCATTTGTTAGTATGTATTCTATGTTGCATTTCTTGTAGCATCTTATCATACTATCTCTTTAAACTGGGACACTCATGAATTACACAGCTCAAAACAAAGGAGGGTTAATTTTCCTTAAATCAAAGAGCCCAGATCACCTATTTCTATCATTGTTGAGCTGCAAAAACGACACCACTGTTACCACCTTGTTTTCTCTTCTTCAGGTTTATCTGTATTTATCCTGCTTACATCAATAATAAGAAGACAATAGCGGAGGGAAGACGGATACCCATTGACAAGGTCAATAAGTATATATGAAGTCTCACTAGCACAATACAAGCAGTGATTTTTATTCTTTAATCATGCTAAGGCATGTGTATCTAGACATTTCACTGATCAATTTCTAGATTTAGGGATTACCATTAGATGTGTGGTATGTTAGGTTATCATGTCTGCATTAAAGCATGTCAACTTAACGTTCCGAGGGCCAGTGGTCATTTACTTGGTTCTGGTGCCTCCAGCTGTGAACGTCACTTCTGGCGCAAACCTTTGCGGATCAGCGGTTTGGGTGAATGCTTCTGCCTAACCCTCCTGGTGGAGCCTAAACCTAGCCGTCGGCTATATGACCATATTGACATAGTGCACCAGATGACACGATCAATCACGTTGACATGACAACTGTCAACAATGCGACTGGATTCTATCATCAGGAGTTATTGGGTTTCCTTTACTCACTAGTTGGTTGTACCATTAGTTTGTCTCTAATCCTGAATTCATAGTGCTCGAGTTGTTTACTCAGGTCTCCAGAAAAATGGCTGCCACTTGTACAACTTAGTAATAGAAACTGTGAGATGGAAATTAATTCAGATAACGCTGATGTGCTCAAGACTTCAGCCATCACTACAGAATGAGCAAGCCTGGAGATCTATTTATATGCCAGAGGAAGGTACATGACTGAGGTAGCCATATTCCTGTATACTGGACTTTATTCTCATTCCCTGGTGTCTCTATGTCCGTGTCAGTATATATCCCATGTTTGTTAGAGGGTGGGGACACAGAGGATAAGGGGGGCCCTGTATGTTTTTTATTTTTATTTTTTTAAACTGAGTCCCACAACTTCTGATGACAGTCCTGGGCCACAAACACAAAGATTCAGGGTTTCATCATTTTTGTGTTGGGATACGTATAGGGTCCATTCTATGTTTATTGTTTTACAGGTAAGTGTGTAGGAAAGGGGCTGTCACCAATGTATGCCTTCTGCTTCTAAACTGGACTAGAATATTGGCAGAAAGTGGTTGCTGTGGGTAGCACCATATTTCTATACAGCTACCTGTTTTTCATAAGTGTCCCCGGCTATGTTGTGTTATTTCTTGAACTTAGCTTTTGTACAAGTAAAGCGCTCCTGCTGCTTATGGGCATTTTAGGTAGCGATGTTCTGTGTAATGCAGTCCATCAGCGGTCATGTAATTGCTGAACTCCATTGCAGAACTGCAGTTAAAGAATATGTAATATTGATCAGTTTTCTTAGACGTTTGTAACCTGTATATTTTTTCTCCCGTTCATCAGGCTGTACAGAATCCAACATGTGTTGAGATTGCAGATATATGTCGAGCAAACAAGTTAAATGCCGTTGTTGAGGTGATGTATTGCAGCTTTGTTCTTTGTCCTTTTTCTTTGAATCACATTTATGCTACTGCTAACCTGGTTCCTCGCGACAGGCAGATAAGATGTACACACGTGAATGGAATCGGGATGTACAGTTTAAGGGTAGAGTACGTGTACAGCTGAAGAATGAGGATGGCACGCCTTGTGTGGAGAAGCTTCAGTCAAGTAAGTATAGCTGTTTACAATGATGAGGTGTCTCTCTAATCCTTGCCACAAATCTGCACACCAGAGTTTGATGTAGGCCAGAGCTTCCCAAACTCCGCCATTGCAGGTCAGGGTTTTTCATGCTTGCATCCAGATGGTTAAATCAGATTGACTGAGGTACTAATTAAATCACCTGTACTCGAGCATGGATATCCTTAAATCCTGAACTGTAATGACGGCATTTGGTAGGCTCTGATATAGGCATCCAAATAGTCATAAAAATGTAGCCTCTCCTTTCACTTGGAACCAGTACATGAATATGTTCGCTTTGGGGAATATTAGGCACTGCCTCAGTGCAGCCGCTGATTCCGAGAAAATTGCTAAGCCTAGTACTTGGCTCAGGCTATGAAATGGAAACCTTCATTAGTCTACTACTGCCTGTCTTTCCCCTCACTCCCCATTACAGTATGGCTTTCATTCTCTTCACTCTACAGAATCTGCCCTCGCTAAATTCAGTAAATTACCTTCTTGTTGCCAAATGTAAGGATCATTACTACCCACTTACTATGCTAAATCTCTCCACATACTTAGACACTAGATTACCCTCTCCACTAGCTCAACCCGTCTTCCGCTAGCTGGTGGTTTCTTTCAAGGTTCAGTAATTGTACCCTTTTGTTATTCCTTTATACTTCCTTGCCTTGCCTCCAATATCATTTCTATGCTAATGATCACTTACATCTACCTCTCTTCCCCTGACCTTCTCCTTCTCACCTCACTCGTGTCTCCAGATTTCTTAAATTGAAAATGCGTAAGTTTGAGCTCATAATTTTCTCACCTTCCCAAGTTCTCTCATATCCCTCCATTTCACTATATGTCAATACTACCATCTGTTCTATCAAGTCAAAGTTTTCCTTAGGTTTGTCTTCTCCTTCAAACTGGTCCTCTCCCATTCTTGCCACTTCCACTTTCAAAATATCCCCAGTCTAAGACCACCCTGGAGGCAACAAAGACCCATATCCACTTACTGGTCATCTCTTGACTAGATTATTGCATCCTCCCCTTATCTGGCCTTTCTGAGTCCCACCCTCTGCTTTTCCCTGTCACCCACGGCCTCTCTGTCTCCCACTATCTCTAACAGTCACCCACTGCTTCACCCTCTGCCTCTACCCTGTGTCACTATATCACCATCACCTTCTCTCTTGACTCCCTCTGCCTCTCCACACCATCGCCCACTCACTGTCATACGGATAATTAATTTCCTTTGAGGCTACACCCCTTGTGAGGCCATGCCCTTGTTGAGAGAACATGCTCACTTTCTCTGGAATGCACATGCCTTTTGGCATGCATAAAATAACCACCCCTCTCTTCCCATGCCATAGTGCTCCCCCTGTCATTTTGCTCTGGATCTTCCCGTGCCTAGAACCAATGCACTCAAACCTTCTGCAGTCTCAAACTTGTAGCACTTTCACTTTATTCTCCACGCTTGATTATTTCTCACTTGCTTAGTAGCTCACCATCTTCACTTTTTCATAGCTGTATCTCTTGTTTCAGGGAAAGCCATAATGTTTCGTGTAGCGGAAGAGATCCCCAAGCTAAAGACTCGGACACAGAAAACCGGAGGTGGTGATCAAACCATCCAGCAAGGAGAAGGTGGCAAGAAGAGCAAGAAGAAGAAGAAATGATGGACTTTGCAGATGAGTTAGAGCTGCGTTACGAAGCCCAGCTAAACCACCCTTCCAGACCTACACCATAAATGCAGCACAATCTCCAGGCTTAGTGTCACTCACTGGGTACAATTCATTTAATACTGAGTAGAAAAACACCTGTTTAGCCACTCCATTGTACCAGGTCGTGTGGGGAAACTGTTCCGTCACTGTTTTAGATTTGACATCACACAAGCAGAAAGCTGAAATAAAATTATTTTATAAATGGCCATATTTTCACAAGGATTATTCTAACAGCAAAGGATTTTATTTAATAAACTGCGGGAGAGCAGAATGTTTAGTTACTTCCTTCTAGACTCCATAAGTAGTAATATTAGCACCACTACTAGTATAACGTGTTCCTATGTCATTGTTGTAAGGCATAATCATTATGCAGTCACCAGACTGGTATATTGTTATTTTATGGCCGCTCTTATAAGTCTAAACATTTAATTTTTAAATTGTTCCGATGTTTAGTTAGCATCAGAATAGTGACTGTTAATGTGGGAGATTACTGGTAACTGATAATGGTGCAGAAGGGTCACATTGTGTTTGTAAACCTCTTGTATCAGACTAAATGGTGATGTTACATTGTGTTGCTTCATAAATGATTGTGTACATGGATGAAATGAAACACTCGACTTGTCTATTTAAATGAAAATAGAAATTAGGTTAAAAGGGATAATAATTTGACAGGATTTTTACATCAAAATATAATCTGTTTACAAGTTATGATGCTTAAGGGACTGATTTTGAGTCCGGAGAAAGTAAAAAAAAAATAACTGGGCACCTTGACAAATATGCTGCACTGCGTGGGGTGAAAAAGGGAGGTAGCCCTGTTTAACACCCATTAAATGAACGCACCTGTTAACCCGCTGGTTATAGGGTCATTTTTCTGTGTCTTTCAGTGGCAGGGGATCAATTAGCCAACGGTAAATAACAATGGCTAATATAATTCCCCCCTTTAGAAGTGAGACGGATGTAACATAGTAACTAAGGTTGAAAAAAAAAAAAGACAATTGTCTATCGAGTTCAACCTATTTGTGGTCTCCTATGCAGTCTTATTATAGGACTAGTTATTTTTATGTTAGAACTAGTTATATTAACTATAATGCGTGCCTACGCACCATAACCCTGAATATCTTTTCTCTATCGTCCTAAGTGGATGCTGGGGTTCCTGCAAGGATGCCTTTATTTGTGGAATTACGGGATAGCGTCAACTCGCTTAAGCAGTCGTTTGCCGACATGAGGCGGCCGGACACTCACTTAGTGCCTGTCCAGGCGCCTCAAACACCGTCAGGGGCTGTAAAACGCCCCTTGCCTCAGTCGGTCGACACAGACCCAGACACAGGCACTGATTCCGGTAGTGAAGGTGACGAATCAACCGTATTTTCCAAAAGGGCCACACGTTATATGATTTTGGCAATAAAGGAGATGTTACATTTAGCTGATACTACAGGTACCACTAAACAGGGTATTATGTGGGGTGTGAAAAAACTACCAGTAGTTTTTACCGAATCAGAAGAATTAAATGACGTGTGTGATGAAGCGTGGGGTGCCCCGATAAAAAACTGCTAATTTCAAAGAAGTTATTGGCTTTATACCCTTTCCCGCCAGAGGTTAGGGAGCGCTGGGAAACACCTCCTAGGGTGGACAAAGCGCTAACACGCTTATCAAAACAAGTGGCGTTACCCTCTCCTGAGACGGCCGCACTTGAAGATCCATCAGATAGGAGGATGGAAAATATCCAAAAAGGTATATACACACATGCAGGTGTTATACTACGACCAGCTATTGCGACTGCCTGGATGTGCAGTGCTGGGGTAGTTTGGTCAGAGTCCCTGATCGAAAATATTGATACCCTGGACAGGGACAATATTTTACTGTCGTTAGAACAAATAAAGGATGCATTTCTTTATATGCGTGATGCACAGAGAGATATCTGCACACTGGCATCACGGGTAAGTGCTATGTCCATTTCGGCCAGAAGAGCTTTATGGACACGACAGTGGACAGGCGATGCGTAGAGGAGTTATTTGGGGTCGGTCTATCGGATTTGGTGGCCACGGCTACGGCCGGGAAATCCACCTTTTCTACCTCAAGTCACTCCCCAACAGAAAAAGGCACCGACCTTTCAACCGCAGCCTTTTCGTTCCTTTAAAAATAAGAGAGCAAAGGGCTATTCATATCTGCCACGAGGCAGAGGACGAGGGAAGAGACAGCAACAGGCAGCTCCTTCCCAGGAACAGAAGCACTCCCCGGCTTCTACAAAAGCCTCAGCATGACGCTGGGGCTTCGCAAGCGGACTCGGGGGCGGTAGGCGGTCGTCTCAAGAATTACAGCGCGCAGTGGGCTCACTCGCAGGTAAATCCCTGGATCCTGCAGATAATATCTCAGGGGTACAGTTTGAAATTAGAGACAGAGCCACCTCGCCGTTTCCTGAAGTCTGCTTTACCAACGTCCCCCTCAGAAAGGGAGACGGTTTTGGAAGCCATTCACAAGCTGTATTCTCAGCAGGTGATAGTCAAGGTACCTCTTCTACAACAAGGGAAGGGGTATTATTCCACTCTTTTTGTGGTACCGAAGCCGGATGGCTCGGTAAGGCCTATTCTAAATCTGAAGTCCTTGAACCTGTACATAAAGAAGTTCAAGTTCAAGATGGAGTCACTCAGAGCAGTGATAGCGAACCTGGAAGAAGGGGACTTTATGGTATCCTTGGACATCAAGGATGCGTATCTCCACGTTCCAACTACCCCTCACACCAGGGGTACCTCAGGTTCGTTGTACAAAACTGTCACTATCAGTTTCAGACGCTGCCGTTTGGTTTGTCCACGGCACCTCGGGTCTTTACAAAGGTAATGGCCGAGATAATATTTCTTCTTCGAAGAAAAGGCGTATTAATTATCCCATACTTGGACGATCTCCTAATAAGGGCAAGGTCCAGAGAACAGCTAGAGATGGGTTTAGCAATATCTCAAGAGGTGCTAAAGCAGCACGGATGGATTCTGAATATTCCAAAATCCCAATTAATGCCGACAACTCGTCTGCTGTTCCTGGGGATGATTCTGGACACAGTTCAGAAAAGGTTTTTCTTCCCGAAGAAAAAGCCAAGGAGTTATCTGACCTGGTCAGGAACCTCCTAAAACCAGGAAAGGTGTCTGTACATCAATGCACAAGAGTCCTGGGAAAAAATGGTAGCTTCTTACGAAGCAATCCCTTTCGGCAGATTCCATGCAAAGGGATCTGTTGGACAAATGGTCAGGGTCGCATCTTCAGATGCACCTGCGGATAACCCTGTCGCCGAGGACAAGGGTATCCCTTCTGTGGTGGTTGCAGGAGGCTCATCTATTGGAGGGCCGCAGATTCGGCATGCAGGATTGGATCCTGGTGACCACGGGTGCCAGCCAGAGAGGCTGGGGAGCAGTCACACAGGGAAGAAATTTCCAGGGAGTGTGGTCGAGCCTGAAAAAGTCTCTTCACATAAGCATTCTGGAACTAAGAGCAATCTACAATGCTCTAAGCCAGGCGGAACCTCTGCTTCAAGGAAGACCGGTGTTGATCCAGTCGGACAACATCACGGCAGTCGCCCATGTAAACAGACAGGGCGGCACAAGAAGCAGGAGGGCAATGGCAGAAGCTGCCAGGATCCTTCGCTGGGCGGAGAATCACGTGATAGCACTGTCAGCAGTATTCATCCCGGGCGTGGACAACTGGGAAGCAGACTTCCTCAGCAGACACGACCTTCACCCGGGAGAGTGGAGACTTCATCCAGAAGTTTTCCACATGCTATTAAACCGTTGGGTAAAACCAATGGTGGACATGATGGCGTCTCGCCTCAACAAAACACTGGACAGGTATTGCGCCAGGTCAAGAGATCCGCAGGCAATAGTTGTGGACGCGCTGGTAACACCTTGGGTGTACCAGTCGGTATATGTGTTTCCTCCTCTGCCTCTCATACCAAAGGTATTGAGGATTATACGGCAAAGTGGAGTAAGACTAGTGGCTCCGGATTGGCCAAGAAGGACTTGGTACCCGGAACTTCAAGAGATGGTCACGGACGATCCGTGGCCTCTACTTCTGAGAAGGGACCTGCTTCAGCAGGGTACTTGTCTTTTTCAAGACTTACCGCGGCTGCGTTTGACGGCATGGCGTTTGAATGCCAGATCCTAAAAGGAAAAGGCATTCCAGAAGAAGTCATTCCTACCTTGATAAAGGCAAGGAAGGAAGTCACCGCGAAGCATTATCGCCGTATTTGGCAAAAATATGTTGCGTGGTGCGAGCAGCGGAGGGCTCCGATGGAGGAATTTCAACTGGGTCGTTTTCCTACATTTCCTGCAATCAGGATTGTCTATGGGTCTCAAATTGGGATCTATTAAGGTTCAAATTTCGGCCCTATCAATATTCTTCCAAAAAGAATTGGCCTCAGTCCCTGAGGTCCAGATTTTTATCAAAGGAGTACTGCATATACAGCCTCCTGTGGTGCCTAAGGTGGCACCGTGGGATCTAAATGTAGTTTTAGATTTCCTCAAATCAAATTGGTTTGAACCACTAAAGAAGGTGGATTTGAAATATCTCACATGGAAAGTGACTGTTACTGGCCCTGGCTTCGGCCGGGAGAGTATCTGAACTGGCGGCTTTGTTTTATAAAAGCCTTATTTAATTTTCCATTCGACATAGGGCAGAGCTGCGGACGCGTCCGCATTTTCTCCCTAAGGTGGTATCGGCGTTTCACCTGAACCAGCCTATTGTAGTGCCTGCGGCTACAGACGACTTGAAGGACTCCAAGTTGTTGGACGTTGTCAGAGCCTTAAAAATATACATTTAAAGGACGGCTGGAGTCAGAAAATCTGACTCGCTGTTTATACTGTATGCACCCAACAAGTTGGGTGCACCTGCTTCTAAGCAGTCGATAGCTCGTTGGATTTGTAACAAAATTCAACTTGTACATTCTGTGGCAGGCCTGCCACAGCCTAAATCTGTTAAGGCCCATTCCGCAAGGAAGGTGGGCTCATCTTGGGCGGCTGCCCGAGGGGTCTCGGCATTACTACTCTGCCGAGCAGCTACGTGGTCAGGGGAGAACACGTTTGTAAATTTTTACAAATTTGATACCCTGGCAAAGGAGGACCTGGAGTTCTCTCATTCGGTGTTGCAGAGTCATCCGCACTCTCCCGCCCGTTTGGGAGCTTTGGTATAATCCCCATGGTCCTTTCAGGAACCCCAGCATCCACTTAGGACGATAGAGAAAATAAGAATTTACTTACCGATAATTCTATTTCTCGGAGTCCGTAGTGGATGCTGGGCGCCCATCCCAAGTGCGGATTATCTGCAATACTTGTACATAGTTATTGTTAACTAATTCGGGTTATTGTTTAGGAAGCCATCTTTCAGAGGCTCCTCTGTTATCATACTGTTAACTGGGTTTAGATCACAAGTTGTACGGTGTGATTGGTGTGGCTGGTATGAGTCTTACCCGGGATTCAAAATCCTCCCTTATTGTGTACGCTCGTCCGGGCACAGTACCTAACTGGAGTCTGGAGGAGGGTCATAGGGGGAGGAGCCAGTACACACCACCTGACCTGTAAAAGCTTTACTTTTGTGCCCTGTCTCCTGCGGAGCCGCTATCCCCCCCCCCCCCCCCACACAAGCAGAAAGCTGAAATAAAATTATTTTATAAATGGCCATATTTTCACAAGGATTATTCTAACAGCAAAGGATTTTATTTAATAAACTGCGGGAGAGCAGAATGTTTAGTTACTTCCTTCTAGACTCCATAAGTAGTAATATTAGCACCACTACTAGTATAACGTGTTCCTATGTCATTGTTGTAAGGCATAATCATTATGCAGTCACCAGACTGGTATATTGTTATTTTATGGCCGCTCTTATAAGTCTAAACATTTAATTTTTAAATTGTTCCGATGTTTAGTTAGCATCAGAATAGTGACTGTTAATGTGGGAGATTACTGGTAACTGATAATGGTGCAGAAGGGTCACATTGTGTTTGTAAACCTCTTGTATCAGACTAAATGGTGATGTTACATTGTGTTGCTTCATAAATGATTGTGTACATGGATGAAATGAAACACTCGACTTGTCTATTTAAATGAAAATAGAAATTAGGTTAAAAGGGATAATAATTTGACAGGATTTTTACATCAAAATATAATCTGTTTACAAGTTATGATGCTTAAGGGACTGATTTTGAGTCCGGAGAAAGTAAAAAAAAAATAACTGGGCACCTTGACAAATATGCTGCACTGCGTGGGGTGAAAAAGGGAGGTAGCCCTGTTTAACACCCATTAAATGAACATGTTAACGAGATTATCGCACTGATTTCTTAAAAAGTTCCCAGATAAATGTGTGACCAGGGTTGCGGCACCTGTTAACCCGCTGGTTATAGGGTCATTTTTCTGTGTCTTTCAGTGGCAGGGGATCAATTAGCCAACGGTAAATAACAATGGCTAATATAATTCCCCCCTTTAGAAGTGAGACGGATGTAACATAGTAACTAAGGTTGAAAAAAAAAAAAGACAATTGTCTATCGAGTTCAACCTATTTGTGGTCTCCTATGCAGTCTTATTATAGGACTAGTTATTTTTATGTTAGAACTAGTTATATTAAATATAATGCGTGCCTACGCACCATAACCCTGAATATCTTTATCCAATAGGAATTTATCTAACCCATTCTTAAAGGTGTTGACTGAGTCTGCAGGTTCTACTCTCTCAGGCAGGGAATTCCAAACACGTATTGTCCTTACTGTGAAAAAACCTTTTTGCCTTAATGTGCGGAAACTCCTCTCCTCTAACCTAAGCGAGTGACCACGTGTTCTCTGTGCTGATCTTATAGAAAACAGGTCCCTCCCAAGCTCTGTGTATTGACCCCTTATATATTTGTAGATGTTGATCATGTCTCCTCTTTTCCAATGTAAACATGCCTAGCCTTGCAAGCCTTTCCTCGTATTCCAGTGTCTCCATGCCCTTGATTAGTTTGGTCGCCCGCCTCTGAGCCTTTTCTAGATCCAGGATATCCTTTTTGTAATATGGTGCCCAAAATTGCACACAGTATTCAAGATGAGGCCTCACTAGTGATTTATATAATGGGAGTATAATACTCCTGTCCCTTGCATCAATTCCCCGTTTTATGCATGCTAATATCTTATTAGCCTTCTTTGCTGCACTCCTACTTTGGGTACTGCTGCTTAATTTATCTATGTAAACACCTAAGTCTTTTTCCAGTACAGAGTCCCCTAAAATTACCCCATTTAGTATGTAGGTGTTATTTTTTGTCTTGCTCCCCATAGTGCATTACCTTACACTTGTCTGTGTTGAATCTCATTCTCCATTTTGCTGCCCATGCTTCCAGTTTAGTTAAGTCGTTCTGAAGAGACTCAGCATCCCCCTCCGTATTTATAACCTTACACAATTTGGTATCGTCTGCGAAAATTGATACCATGCTCTCTAGACCTACTGTTAGGTCGTTGATGAAAATGTTGAACAAAAGTGGTCCAAGTACAGACCCTTGTGGCACACCACTTAGTACTTTAGTCCAATTTGAAAATGATCCATTGACCACAACGTGCTGCTCCCAATTATCTAACCAATTACTGACCCAAGTGCATGTTGTGCTCCCTAGCCCTATTTCTTGTAGCTTGTAGATAAGACACATGTGTGGTACAGCTTCGAAAGCTTTGGCAAAGTCTAAAAAGATTATATCCACCTCCTTACCCTGATCCAGGTTCGCACTTACTGTTTCATAAAAGCCAAGTAAGTTGGTCTGACATGATCTGTCCTTCACAAATCCATGTTGGTTCCTTTAAATTACCTTATTTGCTTCAAGGAACTTTTGAATACTGTCCCTTAGAATACCTTCCAATATTTTTCCCACTATATATGTAAGACTAACTGGTCTGTAATTACTTGGTTCAGCTTTGCTCCCCTTTTTAAATATCATAGTAACTAAGGTTAAAAAAAAACTGTCCAAAGTCAATTAAATTGCAATGTACAAAATAAAGCTGTCAGTGTTTAGGGGCTTCGTGCAAAAGCAGCCAGTATTCACCCTGTGACAAAAAAATATAAATGTATTTGCTCCCCTTGTATTGCAACATGGGGGATCATTCTGAGTTGATCGCACGCTGCAACTTTTTGCAGCCCGTGCGATCAGATAGTCGCCGCCTATGGGGGAGTGTATTTTAGCTGGGCAAGTGTGTGAATTCTTGTGCAGGGGAGCGGTGCAAAAACATTTTGTGCAGTTTCTGAGTAGCTCTGAACTTAGCCGCTGCGATCACTTCAGCCTGTTAGGCCCTGGAATTGATGTCAGACACTTGCAAACGCCTGGACACACCTGCGTTTTCCTCTCCGCTCCCAGAAAACGGTCAGTTGCCGCCCCGGAATGCCTTCCTGCTGTCAGTCACCTTGCGATCGAAATTTTCGTTAGAACATTTGCTGCCTGGCGTTCCCGTTGCCGGGCAGCGACGTGCCTGCGAATTGCGGCCGCAGCACATGTGCATTCTGGACCCGATTGCATGGCTGTGACCCCCATGGTTTGTACCAGTTGCAAAGTTACTTACTTTTTTTTTTTTTTTTTCTTTACCTCCAATTCACAATACTGCAGCTGGTATTTCATGTACTACTTTGTGTAACTCTGTACCTGATCTAGGTAAAAATGCAAAGACTAGTTCCGATATGCACGAGGCATGGCACGATGGCTCAATGTATAATCTATGACTTTATACCATCTCCTCTGCAGCAGAAGTACTGATTTAGTGTGCCTGGTACACTGGAAGCGGCTTTGTATGCAGCTATAATGCACAATGTAGGGAAACGTACAAATCATGGCGCAGAATCTACAGATGTAGCAAGGTGCACTGGGCTGTGACTATTTACAGTCGGCAATCGCTCCATTAGGTATTAATGGAGTGATCGCCAGCTCCAAATAGTCGCAGCCTGGCATACAATGCAGCAAGCAGTGTTGCAGCATGCCGCATCGTAACAAAGATGAGCATGGCTATATCTGTAAGTCACGTCCTTCTCCATCTGACACAAAAACACTGTGGCTGGACACATCTGTATTCATCAAAAGTAAGGAACATGATTTTTGCAATGGTATTTCAGTTGTAATGTTTAGACCTTTTTAAATTTATATATTCTATAGGAAAGTCTTTCACATCTGAAATATCACAGCTTTAACTACTGTAGGCCTGGCCAACCTGTGGCTCTCCAGCTGTTGTGAAACTACAAGTCCCAGCATGCTTTAGAGGCTAATCATGGGAGGGTATGTTTGGAATGGTAGTTTCACAACAGCTGGGGAGCCACAGGTTGGCCAGGCCTGGTTCATGCTAGAGTTATACTCCCAGGATTACAAGGATAATTATGGTGCAGCGATTTCCCCACATCAGTAACCAGTCACAATCCTGCAGTTACACATCCTTGTATATGTGGACACATATACAGCAAGTATATACAAAGGCAAGAGATGCATGTCACCCAGTATATATGCCTGGACAGGAGGTGCATGTCACCCAATATATACCTGGACAGGAGATGCATGTCACCCAGTATATGCCTGAACAGGAGGTGCATGTCACCCAGTATATGCCTGGGCAAGAGATGCATGTCACCCAGTATATATGCCTGGACAGGAGGTGCATGTCACCCAATATATACATGGACAGGAGATGCATGTCACCCAGTATATGCCTGGGCAGGAGGTGCATGTCAAAAAAGTAAGGGCCTAATTCAGAGTTGATCGCAGCAGCAAATTTGTTAGCAGTTGGACAAAACCATGTGCACTGCAGAGGAGGAGGGGGGGGGGGGGCGGGGGCAGATATAACATGTGCAGAGAGAGATTTGGGTGGGGTGTGATCAAACTGAATTCTAAATTGCAGTGTAAAAATAAAGCAGCCAGTATTTTACCCTGCACAGAAACAAAATAACCCAGCCAAGTCTAAGGTTTAAATTTGTTTTACAAAGTCCAAGAGTCGGCATGGGAGGGGGAACCAACATTAATCTTGCCTCCGGGCAACTGGGATGAAGTTACGCCAATGCGCGGGAACACACACTGCTGTTCGCGGCCACCCTGGCATCCCTGGTAGTGCGCATAAAAACACCTTGGCAATGAGCATGACCCCCTGGACACATGCATGACATCCAGCTCATGAAATCTCTGGCAACAGGCATTACTCCTGAGCAACAAGCATGACACCCAGTGCATGAAACCCGTGGCAATGAGCTTGGCACCCAGCGCATGAAACCTCTGGCAACAAGCATAACACCCAATGCATGAAACCCCTGGCAGCGAGCATGAAACTCTGAGCATGAAAACCCCTGGCACTGTGCATGGAACCAAGATCATGAAACTCTTGGCAACGATCAGGTCATTTAAAAGTAATTAGAAGCCTTAATGTAGGGCTTAATGTGTAATGGGCATTGCGGTATGTGGCATAATATATAACGGGCATTGTATGTGGTATAATGTCTCGGGCATTGCAGTATGTGGCATAATTTATAACGGGCATTACGGTGTGTGGCATAATGTGTAATGGTCATGATGTGTAGCATAATGTGTAAGGGGCATTACTATAAGGAAGAAAAATGACAAATAATGTAAGTGGCATGAATCAGTGGTGGCCAATGTCTCGGCGTGCAGGTTGCAAAACTGGGGTATAAGGTAGTCTTTTCCCACAATGAAAAGCCGCTTTCAGTGAAGCTACACCCATTCTAGCAAGGCCATGCCCCTTTTCCCAGTGTGTGCCTGCGGTGAGCGCAAATTCATCACTTTTCTAGTGGTAATTATGGGCGCTAGAGAATTTTTTGGCTTGGGGGAGAAAAATTTCTAGTTACGCCACTGCACTCAGCACTGGAAGGGTGTATACTAGGGAAGCAGGTAATACTCAGCACTGGAAGGGTGTATACTAGAGATGCCGTTAAAACTCAGCACTAGAAGGGTGTATACTAAAGACGCTGGTAACACTCAGCACTGGAAGTTACTAGAGATGCCGGTAACACTCAGCACTTGAAAGGTGTATACTAGGGATGCAGGTAACACTAAGCACTGGAAAGGTGTATAGTAGGGATGCAGGTAACACTCAGCACTGGGTGTATACTAGAGGTGTCTGTAACACTCAGCAATGGAAGGGTGTATACTAGAGACGCCAGTAACTCAGCACTGGAAGGGTGTATACTAGAGACGCCAGTAACTCAGCACTGGAAGGGTGTATACTAGAGACACCGGTAACAACCAGCACTGGAAGGGTGTATATTAAAGACGTCAGTAACACTCAGCAAGGGTGTGTTAAGATAACACTCAGCACTGAAAGGGTGTATATTAACGATGCATGGAACACTAGAAGTGGCTTTGTATGCAGCTATAATGCACAATGTAGGGAAACGTACAAATCATGGCGCAGAATCTACAACTGTAGCCACGATGTGGCAAAGTGCACTGGGCTGTGACTATTTACAGCCGGCAATCTCTCCATTAATTCCATTAGGTATTAATGGAGTGATCGTCAGCTCCAAATAGTCGCAGCCTGGCATACAATGCAGTAAGCCGTGTTGCAGCATGCCCCATCGCAACAAAGATGAGCATGGCTATATCTGTAAATCATGTCCTTCTCCATCTGGCACAAAAACACTGTGGCTGGACACATCTGTATTCATCAAAAGCAAGGAACATGATTCAGCACTAGAAGGGTGTATATTAAAGACGCTGGTAACACTCAGCACTGGAAGTTACTAGAGACGCCGTTAACACTCAGCACTGGAAAGGTGTATACTAGGGATGCAGGTAACACTCAGCACTGGGTGTATACTAGAGGTGCCTGTAACACTCAGCAATGGAAGAGTATGCTAGAGGTGTCTGTAACACTCAGCAATGGAAGGGTGTATACTAGAGATGCCAGTAACTCAGCACTGGAAGGGTGTATACTAGAGACACCGGTAACAACCAGCACTGGAAGGGAGTATACTAGCAACTCTGGTAACAATCAGTATTGGAAGGGTGTATATTAGAGACATCAGTAACACTCAGCACTAAAAGGGTGTATATTAGGGAAGCAGGTAACACACAGCACTGACAGTAAGTATAGAGAGTGAATAAATAAGTATACTGCTGGGAAGCAGCACAGCCCTGCCTGGAGATTACTACAGAACACTGCAGGGAAAGCCGTTGACCTGTCTGCACAGCATCTGCAGTGTACGGTGAATGTACAGCTCACTATCTCTATATATTGCTTACTACGTCTCCTGTCCATAGTTATACCCGGGGGAGCTGCACAGCACAGCTGGCAGTAAGTATGTAGTGCACCTGCTGTAAGAAGCACAATGCAAGTGACACAAGGGCAGGACTTGCTGCATGTCAGAGACTTTCTCATCCAACTCCAAGTACACTCACACGGCGACATCAGGCATGTGAGGATGACCAGGAAGGAGCTAAGCACATTCCAGGGTAATGCGGGACAGCTCAAATCATTAAGCATCCACCCCAGCTGGTGCACCCCTTGCTGTCCACACACAGTACCTGCATGTAAATTGCCCCCATACAATCTGCTAGTATACAAACAATTGGGAAGGAGTTGGGTTTGGGAGACCGTCGGTCACCATACCGTCCCTGGGAGCCCGGTCTCCACATTGCCGGCGGAGGAGGGCTGATGAGATCCACAAAGTCCCTTGCAGGTGCCATAAAGCCCCTTGCATATAAAGGTTTCTTTTCGTGGGGGTATGCCTTCCTTATTTGTCTTCACCCTGCTTATTATTGTCACCACAGGGGTTAAGTGGAATCCGTGGAATAGGAGCATACCTAAACTTACAGGTTTAGATGTTCTCTTCATCATGTAAAGGTTTCTTTTCCCCATCTCATTTCTCCTCGTATAATAACAGAAGTCAGTGATATGCAGCAGAAGTAGTCATCAAATCACAGTGTCTCACAACAAGCTTGCTGCCTGTTTTCCCATGTACTGTAGTAAGCCGCTTACTACAGTACTTGGGAAAACAGGCAGCAAAACTGTCACGTATTTCTGCGATTATACGAGAAGTGAGACGGGGAGAACCCCAGGAAAAGAAACTTTGACACGATTAAGAGAACATCTAAATCCGTAAATTTAGGTATGCTCCTATTCCACCGCTTCCACATAACCCCTGTGGCGACCATAATAAGCACAGTGAAGGGAAAGAGGGAAGGCATACCCCCACAAAAAGAAACCTTTATACATGGAAGTTTTCATCCCCATCACCGAGAACGGTATGACACTCAATAAGCGCACTATAATGGAGGATCAGAATTTCTGACTATCCCTCATCTAGTCTGTGTTTACCACCAAGGGGGTTTGTTACCCCGTTTTTAAGACATATTACACTATTGTATTTCTTTTCCTCCTATCCTATGTTAATGATTGTCATGAGGAAAAGGACGTGCAGGACATTACTATCGAGCAGATGACAACTCAGACGGACATTATGAACATCATCTGATTAAGACTTTGTACTTGTGAACGCCGATCAATATGTGGTATTCATTTGTATTTGTGCTAATTTACTATGTAAATGGGTGTTTTACATGTATCACGTATAGACCTGCAGCTCCAGGTGTGCACAGGACCACTCATATTTTTCTCCATGTGTGCAGCCTCCACCCAGGCCCACTCCTCTCTCACCATCAGCGCAGTAGACAGAGCACTAGGGTCACTAGTAGAACCTAGCACTGTGCTAGAGTCTAGTACACATGCGCAGGTCACTGAGAAGATGGCATGGCAGCCATTTTCCTTGTGATTTTGCCACTGCACATGCGCAAAATACCAGGAAAATGGTGCAGCGGACATTTTTGATTTGTGCAGCGTTTGGGAGCAAATGGTCGATTGTCATTTGCTCTCATTCATTACCAGATTTTCATTCCAACCAGCCAGATCAGATAGATAATTGTATAGTGTATGTCCATCTTAGGACCACTCTTATTTGCAGGCAAGGAAATGGATAGCACTGCCTTGGAAAGTGTGAGTGGTTATGCAAATTAGCAACCTGCATACATGGTTGCGGTTTATCAGGATTTTAACTGGATATATGTTGGGAATATATTAAATTGTTATGCACAGTGATATTCTAACACTAACATTTGCCTGTGGTTCCACTTGCGTAGTGTCGGTTATTACTCAGCGGAACTAATTTTACAAATATAGTAGTGCCATCTAAGTCTGTGATGTATATTTATTATATTGGCCACATTGATCACAAAATTTAATTGTAATATTTGCAGTTTTTCTTTCAGGGATTAACACAAAAAGATGTTTGGGGCTACTAACTCTTGAGCATTTGCCCCTGCTACTGGTTGATTATCATAGTGAAGCAGATACTTACGGGAAACTGCAGGCACTTAAATTATATGTGGTATAAACATAGTCTCACCTGCACCACATCCCGTTAGAATCTCTGCCTCAGTAAGGTTGCCCTGCAGAGCAGTGGCTAAGTCAGGTTCTGTTGCATAACTTGGGTGGTCAAGGCCTGCAGAAGCATGATCGAAACATCAACTTTCAGTGCGCCGAATGTCCAGCGTCTGGTTTTCACTTTATTGCTCCTCTTCCTGATGTCACATCGAGATCATACATACCTCAGTTTCTTTTTAGGTCACTTAGCTATACAATAGTGAAAACATGATCCAAGTGCATCCAGTAGTTTTTGCGTGATTCCGGAACTCCTTCTCCATAGTTCGTAAACAGTCCCTAGAAGTAGATTTTTCTACAAAAATTGCTATGTACAGACAAAACCCTTACAGTATTATTATATGTATAGATTTATTTATTAAAAATAATATTGCATGTAAATACCTCACGTTTCTACAACTACATATTGCAATATATATTTGTAATACAGTAATACAGTATTAATTTGTATTGCAATATGCCACATATATGCTAATACAGCTCATATGGTAGCGTTCAACTATCTCGCTGGCCTTTAGGCTAGTCTGTTGTTCAATTCTCGTAAGTTGTAAACTTGCAATCTACTATATATGTTTTGTTATACATGGGATAAATCAGGATGGTGAATAGTATCACGGGGAGATGGATTGAGGCGCTAGTCTGATGATTTTTGCACTACTGTCATCATATTACATATTGTCACATAAGAGTCATCAGAAATATACTGAAATCACACTTGTTTAATAAACTTAAATATTTACTATAAAATGACATTCACCACAGCTAACTTGCAAAAGGGGGGGGGTTCCGGTATGAATGGTCGACCATGTTATGGTCGACAGTCATTAGGTTGACCACTATTGGTCGACATTGACATGGTCGACATGGACATATGGTCGACACATGAAAGGTCGACATGTGAAAAGGTCGACATGGTTTTTTTTACTTTTTTTGGTGTCGTTTTTTGCGTAAAGTGACTGGGAACCCCAATTAGTGCACCGCGTCCCGCTTCGCTCGGCACACTTTACCGTTCCAATCGTAGTCCATGTGGGTCGTAAAGTATGGAAAAGTTCCCCAAAAGAAAAAAAAAGTTAAAAAACTCATGTCGACCTTTTCATATGTCGACCTTTCATGTGTCGACCATTTCCATGTGTCGACCATGTGTCCATGTCGACCATGTCAATGTCGACCAATAGTGGTCGAACTAATGTCTGTCGACCATAACATAGTCGACCATGTGAACGGATACCGGGGGGGAGACGGGCTAGAGACAAAGAGGGTCCATGGTAGATGTATTAAGCCTGGAGAAGTAATAAAGTAGAAGGATAATGCACCAGCCAATCAGCTCCTGTCAAGCTACAGGCTGGGCTTGAAAAATGACAGTTAGGAGCTGGCTGGCTGGTGCCTTATCTTCCACTGTATCACTTCTCCAGGCTTAAACCATCTGCCCCAGTGTAACTGGTTGAACAGAAAAGTGTGAATTAGATATGGGGTAAGTGAGAAAATAAGAGAAGACCTAATATAACACACAATAGAGACCACTTCCATGCTGGAAATAAAATCACAGGATAGAAGGCTGGTGGCGCAGGTAGATGCACATGCGCATTTTGTAGGTGTGTTGGTTGTGTTTAGGGTTAAGTGAGTTGGGTATTGCATCAAACTGTTGTTATCCATCTCCCCCTCCTGTTTTCTTTGTTATCCCCTGATATCCTTTTCCCCCTTTTTGGGGCATATGCACAAAGGCCATTCTTCCTTTGGATAAAATTCTTCCTATATGTGGGGAGCTGCTGTGGTTGTTTTGAGAGCTGTCTAGACCCTCTAGCAGATCATTTTGGATAATCCCAGCTCTGTGAGTATGAAGTGGAGCTGAGTGAAGAGACGGAAGTGGGATTAAGGATAAGATTTAGGAATATAATGGAATCTGTGTAAATACAGCAGATATACAGTAAATGTACCAACAAGATGTGAGTGTGCAAGAGGTTAGTGGTCAGGGAACATTATAGTCTGGAAGAAAGTCCTGCTGTGTGGGGAGCCCATTCCGCAGAATGGTTACAGCCAGAGCCGGCCCTAACCAATATGATGCCCTAAGCAAGATTTTTGCTGGTGCCCCTAAGCATTGCTGCTAGTTCTGCCTCTGACCCTGCGTCCCTTTCCCACAACCATCACCCCTCACCCATAGCAGTCCTCATTTTGGTGTTCCTACTCCCTATATTTTAAATAGGAGCAGTGCTGACATTCGGCACACAGCTCAAAAAGGAGTGTGTTCTTGCTGGGAAGGAGCATGGCCACACAATAGTACCCCCAATTCAAATTACGTCACACAGTATTGCAACTTTATTCACATTATATCATGCGATAGTGTCCCTTCTTCACGCTACATTACCCAGTAGTACCACTTAAACTTATAAACGTTACTCCTCACAGTTGTGCTCCTTATTCACATTACATCACACTGAATTGCTCCTTATTCACATTACACCACACCATATTGCTCTTTATTCACATTAGACCACACTGTAGTACCCTTTCTACTGTATATGTTACGCCACACAGTAGAGCACCTTATACACATAATGCCACACGACTAATGCCTTTATACACATAATACCACACAGTAATGCCCCTTACACATATGACACACATTACTAATGTCCTTATAAACATAATGCGCCTTACATATTAAGCCGCACATTATTAATGCCGTTATACACATAATGACACACATAGTGCCCATCACACATATGCGGAACACTACTTCACAACCAACCCTCCCATACACAGCACTCACCTGACCGCTGACAATGTGACCTCTGCCTCTGCTTGGATACAGATGTGTCCACATACATCTTGCCCTAATATGCCATGAAGCAGGAGTTTCCTGGCATGGGTCAGCAGGCAGCTCTGCTAACGTCGGGCACCCTTTTTGATAAAAAAATGCATCTTATTTGCATTGCTAATGGCTAGGATGACAAGCAGCTTCTGCTGTTTAAAATGATATGAAGCATGCCTATATTCTGTGTGTGACTGTGGATGTATCTGCATACGAAATGCTATGTTACAGTGATTTCCAGGAATACACTAACATTTCATTTTGTATGCAGAAACAGCCGCAGTCACACACAGAATATAGGCATGCCGCATATCATTTTAATCAGCAGAAGCTGCTTGTGCCCCTAAATGCACTAGGCAATTGCCTAGTTTGCCTATACCTAAGGCCGGCTCTGTCTGTGCAGCAGGGTTACTTCTGTCCTACAGCACCACTCTCTGCTCTGGCTGCTGCAGCACCTCTCTCTACACTGTTGCTGCAGCACCACTCTCTGCCCTGGCTGCTGCAGCACCTCTCTCTACACTGATGCAGCACCTCCCTCTGTCCCTCAGGCTGCTGCAGCACCCCTCTCTGCCCGCCCTCTTTATATGTCTCACTGTTGTCTTGTAGCTGTGCAGCAGGGTTACGTCTGTCCTGCAGCACCTCCCTCTGCCCTGGCTGTTGCAGCACCTCTCTCTGCCCTGGCTGCTACAGCACCACTCTCTGCCCTGGCTGCTGCAGCATCACTCTCTTTCATGGAAGCTGCAGCACATCTCTATTTAAAATGTTGCAGCACCTTTCTCTGCCCCATCACCTCTCTTTGCAGCAGCTGCTGCAGCACCTCTTTCTGTCCTGGAAACTTTTGCTCTGATCTCCACAAGGTCTAGAACCGGCCCTGTCACTAATTTAGTATTTTTATATATTGTTTCTTTTCAAATGTAACATGTCACCATATGTTGACTAGGCCCCAATTCAGTACAGGGGAGGGGGGCGCCAAAACATACGCTTGCTCCGGGCAATATGGCGCCTCGCTACACCTCTGCCTGTGTAGTGTATCAGCACACACAGGGAATTCAAGAGGTATATGGTGACTAAAAATCACAGAGAAAAATACACACTGAGTATATCCTGTGAACTGCCTATATTATGATAAACCTGACACAGCCCCCTCAGGTTATAGAATATAGGGATAGCAATCTGAGTGAGAGACACGAAATGGAGGCCACACAGCAGCTATACGCACACACACAGAGTCACAGTTTGTACAATGCAGAAATTATGACATGCAATAAAACTGCCCTGGACTAGCAATACAGAGTAGTACTATGTATAGCTATACACTTAATTAGATATAACAATGCACAGTAAAGACTGGATTTATATCACAGGATACTTGTACTAAATAACCCTGACTAAATGCACTTTTTCTTAACTAACACTGTCAGCAGACATGTAGAATACTTAAGTGTCCTGTAAAATGCACAGCGCTGACAGGCAGGCGGCTTTACAGTGGAGAATTTGCCCAAACAGTCCCAGGAACAGTGCTGCTCTGTGTAATGGTGCCCAAACACTGACTAGGAGTGAGGGAGAGAGAGATATGCAGCTCCAGGGTGGGAACATTTACCCTAAATGGCACCCTGGGGCTGGGGGAGGGGCTACAGGTCAAAGCCTTATCCCCTGCTGGATTTCACCACCGGGTACTGGGGGCTTAATAAAATGGTTTTGTGAGAGAAAACCGACCTGTGCCCATGCCCTGGTGGTCTAGTGGTGTCTCTGGACTGCCACAGTGTCCACGCCAGCGCGCGTGGCCCACCTCCCACTGGCCGCGCAGGATCGTGATTTACAGCGGGTCCCGGTGAGGGGACCCCTTACCTCCTCTCTGTAGTGCGGCCACACGACCCGGGAGAACAGCGGCCATGTGTGTGACTAACATTAGAAGAAAACTGGAGCCTCCGCTGTAGGTACCCGGCAACCAGGGCGCGGGAGTGTACAGCGCCGCTGGGGGAGGTGATGGAACTGCAGCAGGAGATGTCTCACTGACATCTAACACTGCTAGTGTCTCTACTGCAGCCCTTGAAGTCTTCAATTTTATTTAAAAGCTTCTTTTAGGGCTGCCGTTAAGTGCCTGCTTTCTGCATGGCACCAACTACAAAACTGAGCTCTTGTGCACGGAGGTGGGGCTACAGAGGAAGCAGCGCTAGGCATTCTGGGAACAGTCAAAGCTTTGAGCCTGTTGGTGCCTCGGATCAAGATCCTACTCTACACCCCAATGTCATTCCCTGTGGAGCCCAGTGTACCCCGCAGCAGAAATCCATTATAAATGCTAGTATGATTCACTATCAAGGCATTCTCTATCATTTAACAATAGGATGCATTGGAAAATGTGGTGTGGACTATGACATTAATCAGTTCAATGCAATCACTACTGGGAACTCCACTTTGAGGCCTGGCACAGAGAATAGAGATGAGCGGGTTCGGTTTCTCTGAATCCGAACCCGCCCGAACTTCATGTTTTTTTTCACGGGTCCGAGCGACTCGGATCTTCCCGCCTTGCTCGGTTAACCCGAGCGCGCCCGAACGTCATCATGACGCTGTCGGATTCTCGCGAGGCTCGGATTCTATCGCGAGACTCGGATTCTATATAAGGAGCCGCGCGTCGCCGCCATTTTCACACGTGCATTGAGATTGATAGGGAGAGGACGTGGCTGGCGTCCTCTCCATTTAGATTAGGGTTGAGAGAGAGAGAGAGAGATTGACCTGAGGCTGTGATACTGTAGAAGAGAGTGCAGAGTTTAGTGACTGACGACCACAGTGACCACCAGACAGTGCAGTTGTTTGTTTTATTTAATATATCCGTTCTCTGCCTGAAAAAAACGATACACACAGTGACTCAGTCACATACCATATCTGTGTGCACTGCTCAGCCCAGTGTGCTGCATCAATGTATATATATATCTGACTGTGCTCAGCTCACACAGCTTATAATTGTGGGGGAGACTGGGGAGCACTGCAGTGCCAGTTATAGGTTATAGCAGGAGCCAGGAGTACATAATATTATATTAAAATTAAACAGTGCACACTTTTGCTGCAGGAGTGCCACTGCCAGTGTGACTAGTGACCAGTGACCTGACCACCAGTATATATAATATTAGTAGTATACTATCTCTTTATCAACCAGTCTATATTAGCAGCAGACACAGTACAGTGCGGTAGTTCACGGCTGTGGCTACCTCTGTGTCGGCACTCGGCAGCCCGTCCATAATTGTATATACCACCTAACCGTGGTTTTTCTTTCTTTCTTTATACATACATACTAGTTACGAGTATACTATCTCTTTATCAACCAGTCTATATATTAGCAGCAGACACAGTACAGTGCGGTAGTTCACGGCTGTGGCTACCTCTGTGTCGGCACTCGGCAGCCCGTCCATAATTGTATATACCACCTAACCGTGGTTTTTTTTTCTTTCTTTATACATACATACTAGTTACGAGTATACTATCTCTTTATCAACCAGTCTATATATTAGCAGCAGACACAGTACAGTGCGGTAGTTCACGGCTGTGGCTACCTCTGTGTCGGCACTCGGCAGCCCGTCCATAATTGTATATACCACCTAACCGTGGTTTTTTTTTCTTTCTTTATACATACATACTAGTTACGAGTATACTATCTCTTTATCAACCAGTCTATATATTAGCAGCAGACACAGTACAGTGCGGTAGTTCACGGCTGTGGCTACCTCTGTGTCGGCACTCGGCAGCCTGTCCATAATTGTATATACCACCTAACCGTGGTTTTTTTTTTCTTTCTTTATACATACATACTAGTTACGAGTATACTATCTCTTTATCAACCAGTCTATATTAGCAGCAGACACAGTACAGTGCGGTAGTTCACGGCTGTGGCTACCTCTGTGTCGGCACTCGGCAGCCCGTCCATAATTGTATATACCACCTAACCGTGGTTTTTTTTTCTTTCTTTATACATACATACTAGTTACGAGTATACTATCTCTTTATCAACCAGTCTATATATTAGCAGCAGACACAGTACAGTGCGGTAGTTCACGGCTGTGGCTACCTCTGTGTCGGCACTCGGCAGCCCGTCCATAATTGTATATACCACCTAACCGTGGTTTTTTTTTTCTTTCTTTATACATACATACTAGTTACGAGTATACTATCTCTTTATCAACCAGTCTATATATTAGCAGCAGACACAGTACAGTGCGGTAGTTCACGGCTGTGGCTACCTCTGTGTCGGCACTCGGCAGCCCGTCCATAATTGTATATACCACCTAACCGTGGTTTTTTTTTCTTTCTTTATACATACATACTAGTTACGAGTATACTATCTCTTTATCAACCAGTCTATATATTAGCAGCAGACACAGTACAGTGCGGTAGTTCACGGCTGTGGCTACCTCTGTGTCGGCACTCGGCAGCCCGTCCATAATTGTATATACCACCTAACCGTGGTTTTTCTTTCTTTCTTTATACATACATACTAGTTACGAGTATACTATCTCTTTATCAACCAGTCTATATTAGCAGCAGACACAGTACAGTACGGTAGTTCACGGCTGTGGCTACCTCTGTGTCTGCACTCGGCAGGCAGTCCATAATTGTATACTAGTATCCATCTCCATTGTTTACCTGAGGTGCCTTTTAGTTGTGCCTATTAAAATATGGAGAACAAAAATGTTGAGGTTCCAAAATTAGGGAAAGATCAAGATCCACTTCCACCTCGTGCTGAAGCTGCTGCCACTAGTCATGGCCGAGACGATGAAATGCCAGCAACGTCGTCTGCCAAGGCCGATGCCCAATGTCATAGTACAGAGCATGTCAAATCCAAAACACCAAATATCAGAAAAAAAAGGACTCCAAAACCTAAAATAAAATTGTCGGAGGAGAAGCGTAAACTTGCCAATATGCCATTTACCACACGGAGTGGCAAGGAACGGCTGAGGCCCTGGCCTATGTTCATGGCTAGTGGTTCAGCTTCACATGAGGATGGAAGCACTCAGCCTCTCGCTAGAAAAATGAAAAGACTCAAGCTGGCAAAAGCAGCACAGCAAAGAACTGTGCATTCTTCGAAATCCAAAATCCACAAGGAGAGTCCAATTGTGTCGGTTGCGATGCCTGACCTTCCCAACACTGGACGTGAAGAGCATGCGCCTTCCACCATTTGCACGCCCCCTGCAAGTGCTGGAAGGAGCACCCGCAGTCCAGTTCCTGATAGTCAGATTGAAGATGTCAGTGTTGAAGTACACCAGGATGAGGAGGATATGGGTGTTGCTGGCGCTGGGGAGGAAATTGACCAGGAGGATTCTGATGGTGAGGTGGTTTGTTTAAGTCAGGCACCCGGGGAGACACCTGTTGTCCGTGGGAGGAATATGGCCGTTGACATGCCAGGTGAAAATACCAAAAAAATCAGCTCTTCGGTGTGGAGGTATTTCACCAGAAATGCGGACAACAGGTGTCAAGCCGTGTGTTCCCTTTGTCAAGCTGTAATAAGTAGGGGTAAGGACGTTAACCACCTCGGAACATCCTCCCTTATACGTCACCTGCAGCGCATTCATAATAAGTCAGTGACAAGTTCAAAAACTTTGGGTGACAGCGGAAGCAGTCCACTGACCAGTAAATCCCTTCCTCTTGTAACCAAGCTCACGCAAACCACCCCACCAACTCCCTCAGTGTCAATTTCCTCCTTCCCCAGGAATGCCAATAGTCCTGCAGGCCATGTCACTGGCAATTCTGACGAGTCCTCTCCTGCCTGCGATTCCTCCGATGCATCCTTGCGTGTAACGCCTACTGCTGCTGGCGCTGCTGTTGTTGCCGCTGGGAGTCGATGGTCATCCCAGAGGGGAAGTCGTAAGCCCACTTGTACTACTTCCAGTAAGCAATTGACTGTTCAACAGTCCTTTGCGAGGAAGATGAAATATCACAGCAGTCATCCTACTGCAAAGCGGATAACTGAGGCCTTGACAAGTATGTTGGTGTTAGACGTGCGTCCGGTATCCGCCGTTAGTTCACAGGGAACTAGACAATTTATTGAGGCAGTGTGCCCCCGTTACCAAATACCATCTAGGTTCCACTTCTCTAGGCAGGCGATACCGAGAATGTACACGGACGTCAGAAAAAGACTCACCAGTGTCCTAAAAAATGCAGTTGTACCCAATGTCCACTTAACCACGGACATGTGGACAAGTGGAGCAGGGCAGGGTCAGGACTATATGACTGTGACAGCCCACTGGGTAGATGTATGGACTCCCGCCGCAAGAACAGCAGCGGCGGCACCAGTAGCAGCATCTCGCAAACGCCAACTCTTTCCTAGGCAGGCTACGCTTTGTATCACCGCTTTCCAGAATACGCACACAGCTGAAAACCTCTTACGGCAACTGAGGAAGATCATCGCGGAATGGCTTACCCCAATTGGACTCTCCTGTGGATTTGTGGCATCGGACAACGCCAGCAATATTGTGTGTGCATTAAATATGGGCAAATTCCAGCACGTCCCATGTTTTGCACATACCTTGAATTTGGTGGTGCAGAATTTTTTAAAAAACGACAGGGGCGTGCAAGAGATGCTGTCGGTGGCCAGAAGAATTGCGGGACACTTTCGGCGTACAGGCACCACGTACAGAAGACTGGAGCACCACCAAAAACTACTGAACCTGCCCTGCCATCATCTGAAGCAAGAAGTGGTAACGAGGTGGAATTCAACCCTCTATATGCTTCAGAGGTTGGAGGAGCAGCAAAAGGCCATTCAAGCCTATACAATTGAGCACGATATAGTAGGTGGAATGCACCTGTCTCAAGCGCAGTGGAGAATGATTTCAACGTTGTGCAAGGTTCTGATGCCCTTTGAACTTGCCACACGTGAAGTCAGTTCAGACACTGCCAGCCTGAGTCAGGTCATTCCCCTCATCAGGCTTTTGCAGAAGAAGCTGGAGACATTGAAGGAGGAGCTAACACGGAGCGATTCCGCTAGGCATGTGGGACTTGTGGATGGAGCCCTTAATTCGCTTAACAAGGATTCACGGGTGGTCAATCTGTTGAAATCAGAGCACTACATTTTGGCCACCGTGCTCGATCCTAGATTTAAAGCCTACCTTGGATCTCTCTTTCCGGCAGACACAAGTCTGCTGGGGTTGAAAGACCTGCTGGTGACAAAATTGTCAAGTCAAGCGGAACGCGACCTGTCAACATCTCCTCCTTCACATTCTCCCGCAACTGGGGGTGCGAGGAAAAGGCTCAGAATTCCGAGCCCACCCGCTGGCGGTGATGCAGGGCAGTCTGGAGCGACTGCTGATGCTGACATCTGGTCCGGACTGAAGGACCTGACAACGATTACGGACATGTCGTCTACTGTCACTGCATATGATTCTCTCAACATTGATAGAATGGTGGAGGATTATATGAGTGACCGCATCCAAGTAGGCACGTCACACAGTCCGTACTTATACTGGCAGGAAAATGAGTCAATTTGGAGGCCCTTGCACAAACTGGCTTTATTCTACCTAAGTTGCCCTCCCACAAGTGTGTACTCCGAAAGAGTGTTTAGTGCCGCCGCTCACCTTGTCAGCAATCGGCGTACGAGGTTACATCCAGAAAATGTGGAGAAGATGATGTTCATTAAAATGAATTATAATCAATTCCTCCGCGGAGACATTGACCAGCAGCAATTGCCTCCACAAAGTACACAGGGAGCTGAGATGGTGGATTCCAGTGGGGACGAATTGATAATCTGTGAGGAGGGGGATGTACACGGTGATATATCGGAGGGTGATGATGAGGTGGACATCTTGCCTCTGTAGAGCCAGTTTGTGCAAGGAGAGATTATTTGCTTCTTTTTTGGGGGGGTCCAAACCAACCCGTCATATCAGTCACAGTCGTGTGGCAGACCCTGTCACTGAAATGATGGGTTGGTTAAAGTGTGCATGTCCTGTTTTGTTTATACAACATAAGGGTGGGTGGGAGGGCCCAAGGACAATTCCATCTTGCACCTCTTTTTTCTTTTCTTTTTCTTTGCATCATGTGCTGATTGGGGAGGGTTTTTTGGAAGGGACATCCTGCGTGACACTGCAGTGCCACTCCTAAATGGGCCCGGTGTTTGTGTCGGCCACTAGGGTCGCTAATCTTACTCACACAGTCAGCTACCTCATTGCGCCTCTTTTTTTCTTTGCGTCATGTGCTGTTTGGGGAGGGTTTTTTGGAAGGGACATCCTGCGTGACACTGCAGTGCCACTCCTAGATGGGCCCGGTGTTTGTGTCGGCCACTAGGGTCGCTAATCTTACTCACACAGCTACCTCATTGCGCCTCTTTTTTTCTTTGCGTCATGTGCTGTTTGGGGAGGGTTTTTTGGAAGGGACATCCTGCGTGACACTGCAGTGCCACTCCTAGATGGGCCCGGTGTTTGTGTCGGCCACTAGGGTCGCTAATCTTACTCACACAGCTACCTCATTGCGCCTCTTTTTTTCTTTGCGTCATGTGCTGTTTGGGGAGGGTTTTTTGGAAGGGCCATCCTGCGTGACACTGCAGTGCCACTCCTAGATGGGCCCGGTGTTTGTGTCGGCCACTAGGGTCGCTAATCTTACTCACACAGCTACCTCATTGCGCCTCTTTTTTTCTTTGCGTCATGTGCTGTTTGGGGAGGGTTTTTTGGAAGGGACATCCTGCGTGACACTGCAGTGCCACTCCTAGATGGGCCCGGTGTTTGTGTCGGCCACTAGGGTCGCTTATCTTACTCACACAGCGACCTCGGTGCAAATTTTAGGACTAAAAATAATATTGTGAGGTGTGAGGTATTCAGAATAGACTGAAAATGAGTGTAAATTATGGTTTTTGAGGTTAATAATACTTTGGGATCAAAATGACCCCCAAATTCTATGATTTAAGCTGTTTTTTAGTGTTTTTTGAAAAAAACACCCGAATCCAAAACACACCCGAATCCGACAAAAAAAATTCGGTGAGGTTTTGCCAAAACGCGTTCGAACCCAAAACACGGCCGCGGAACCGAACCCAAAACCAAAACACAAAACCCGAAAAATTTCAGGCGCTCATCTCTAACAGAGAAGTAGTGTGTAACCTAACAATTTCCAAACTAATACAGTAAGCATAATACCTGTAATGTATTAGACTCTTACTCACGTTGTCCCTAACTGTACAAGCACTTGTTACATTTTAAAAAGATCACCACCAGATAACCGGTTTGTACAACTTCCAAGAAAATGACTTGATTTTTCAGCTATGCCTTTTGTATCATCAGGCTAAGCAACTTATTTATGGGAATTCTTTTTTTTTTTTTTTTGTACACAGACATGGGTTTTTTATGTTTATACATGTGAATGAAGTATATTTGTGTATTCTTTTCTAACTCTCGGCAGCAATACGTTTGTAAACATGATGTTCAAAGTGGGCCATATAAAGAGTTAACAATGTTTTTGTCATTTAAAAATGATGCGGCCTTATAAGAATAATTAAATGGAATTTCTAAACATCTTCCTGGGAATGGGTAAATGACAAACATTAGGAAACCATGTCAATATCCATGTACACGCAGTGTCCTATCTTGTTCATTCCACTGTTTTTCAAAGTTTTAATATGCGGACCTAAGGCAGCTCCACAAGCCTTAGCCATTTTTTTTTAGCAAACTGAAAGTGAGCGGTTGCAGTGGCCGGTTCACAATCTCGAAGAAGATAAAACACCTTAAAGATTCAAATGAGAACTTTATCATCACTGATCTCTCTTAGGCCCAACCTTTCATTGCTTTAAAACACATGGCGGCTTTCCCAGAATCCTGCATGCTATTACATTTGGGTCCTAAGCTGGGTACACACTAGGCTCATGGATAGTGCATACACATTTATTGATCATCGTTGTGTTGTGCCTGACATCACAACTGGGCAGGCATTTACATGTGCTCACCCAGTTGTGCTGTCAGCCACCTGTAGCCTCTGCAACATAAGGGCAGGTCAGCAAAGTGCTTAAAACACTTACATACAGCAAGAAACCACAATGTTTTTCTACAGCAAGGACACAATCACTAAATATATAATGAATATGAAGGGAGAACACAGTTCTCAATTCACCTTTCATGATATGCTGAGTGTATAATTTCTTCAAAACACCATAGGTTCCTGGTCAGAAATGAAAGGGGTGCATGTATGCCCGGCCGTGCCTATAGGCATATATGAGGAAGCAGACCAACAGATATTGCCGAGGGTCTTTAATAACTTCACAGTCGCAAATTCTAACTGGCATTTGGTTAATAATTCACACAGATATGTCATTGTAGCCTAGGTATACAAAACTCTGCCAAGTGTATTACAGAGCACTAAAATGACCTGATACAATTATGTACAGCAGACTGGTGAGCAGCTCACAGTGCCTTCCTCCATTAGACCATTAGAAGGGATATAGCCTGTAAGCAGTGCTGTAACTAGACATTTTAGCGCTGTGTGCAAGAAACAGGCATCGGCGCCCCCCCAACCCCCCAATATTTAAAACAGGGCCAGCGCGTGGCAAAGTTATAGGGGTGTGGCTTCATGGTGAAGGGGCGCAGCCACAAAATAATGGCAATTCATTTTACGCTGCACAGAAGTCTCCATTATTCAAGTTACGCCACACAGTAGTGCCACTTACACACATTACGCCAGGTAGAGCCCCATTTTACATATTACAGCAGATAGAGTCCCTTTTTGCACATTATGCCAGGTAGAACCCTTTTACAGGTTACTACATGTACAGCTCTTATACATGTTACGCCAGGTACAGTCCCCTCCAATGCCTGCCAATACACTGCTCTGCCTACACGACACACAGAGCAGCCCACATGAAGGATGACTCTCCCACTACGCAGCACTGCCTGCTGTTAACTACACAGTGGCCAGTGCTGCACCGTTCACATACAGATGTAGCACTATATAAACACAGTATCTGCTAAGAACATAGTAATTTGTACATCTCTATATTTTAATTATAAATACTTGAGAATTGTATGTATTGTATGGCAGCCTGAACGCACCAGTAGGAGATACTATGGTACTGAGGAGCCTCTGTGGGATGCTTCCAGAGACCATGCGCAGAGTATGGGGGACCCACACGACAGAGGTGGGAAAAAGGGGTGCCGTGCGGCCACTCTCAGTGGAATATATAAGTACCCCCAGCTGTTACAGAGACCAGACTGCGGCTCCCCTTGAGTGCGCTCACATCACTCTAGCTGCCTGCACTGCTAGCAAGAGAGTTAAGCTGTAAACGGCCGCAAGAGCTGTGGGGGATAGTGAATACAGAGCTGGGCAGCAGCACGTCCTTCAGGGAGAGGTTGGCGGCGCTGGTACCTGTGATAGCTCTGGGAAGCTGGTCCCCTGGGTGGCTGTCACGGCGGCATCTGCAAGAGAGACCAGTTGATGCCGCTCAGGTAGCTGGTGAGGGGAGAGCTGAGCTGGAGCAGTGAGCAGAGCACCCGAAAGTGAAAGCAGTATTGAGAGACCAGCCAATCCTGGGCCAGCTCTAAGTGGCTAATTTGGGGAATGACAGCCTGAGATGGGGACTAAGCAGCGCTGCAGCAGTGAGGAGTTTCCGAGATTGTAAGTGTGATCTATGGCGGGCAGGCGGACAATACTAGTGAGGCGCGGGTGGCCCTGCGGGTGTTGCCAGCGGTTCTGCGCCCACAGTGCATATGCGCTGTGTGCCAAGCACCGCTGGCACACACCTAGTTATGGCCCTCATGACAAGATTTAGCCCAGATAAAGCCCATGCTATGAGGCCCCTTCCCAAGCTACTGGTACTTGAGCAGATCTATGTAGCATTGCAATTGAGCAGATCTATGTAGTGTGCAGCCACACATCCAATCCCTTGCAGCCACACACTACATACAGTAGATCTGCTCAGCCACAATGCTGATCATTTTTCACAACTAAAAGGAAAGCTACAAATAGTTTGGTCTATCTTAGAATTATCTACCTTTCTATGCAAGGGCAGATAGCTCAATGAATAGATTGTCTGACTGCAATGCCACAGGCAATGGGTTTGAATCCTGGGTATGTCAGCATCTTGAAATGTAATAAAGGACAGTGTGACTGAATAAATACGAAATCTTAAGTTGAGTTCATGAATGTTGTATAGGTGTATTAGTGACAGAAGGGGTCAGGGTAGGAGACAGCGGTAGTCAGGAGATACTAGGCTTCAAAGAGGGGTAAAGCTGCAAGTAAAAGTAATTAAAACAGATGATAACTGACAAGTGCTGCCAACAGCGCCCCCTACCCTGCAGCGCTCTGTGCGGTGCCCCTTCCGCACACACCTAGTTACGGCCCTGCCTGTAAGACAGATGACTGGAAGAGTCTTACCTCTGTACATTTCACCATTTTATCATGAGATTCAAAATCAGTTTCCTGACAAATCCTTTCACTTGCAATTCCTTCCATCAATAGGGCTTATGATCCTATAAAACAAATACTCAACAATCACCAAATAGCAGGGAATGAAAAAGCCACCAGTATTCACAGACGTCGGGCCTAATTCAGACCTGATCGCTAGGTCTGCGATCAGATAGCCGCCACCCATAGATAGTGAAAACCCGCCCCATGCAAGTGTGCGAATGCATGCTTATGCCGCGTGAAAACTTTGCCAGACAGCAGACATCTGCAAATCCATTCACAACTCACTCATCATCGAATGATATTTCCAGTCTGTACATGGCCCGGGACTTACTCCTACAGTGCAGTACAAACAGGCTGATCGGGGCAGGAGCGGACATCACACGCCCTCCCAGAAAATGGCCAGTTACCACCCCCAAACGTCCGCTTCCTGTCAATCAGCCTGCGTACGCCTAGCGATCTAAATGATTATTTTAGAGTTTCGCCTTGCGCCTGCGTATTGCGATCCATAAGCATGCGCAGTCGTTCGATAATTGCCCGTAATGCAAAATCACACAACAGCAACAGTGCAGGATTAAGGCCCTGGCTGGAGCTGCTGCTCAGCATCCAGAGACGATTCTGCCCATCTCCAGGCTCCACGATCAGCAGCAGTGACAGCTGCTGTTGCCAGCGGAGCCTCATGAGTAGAATCATCGCCAATGCCTGCAGTAGTGCACCCGTGTCTGTACGGCAGCACCTTCATCCCATTCGCCGAAAGTACCATCCTACTCACAGTCTACACTCCGGTGGCGGCGGCAGCAACAAGCAGACAATGCTGCTGAAGCGCAAAGAGGTTGAAGCTGCCTCTATGTCTATGCTGCGACACGCCATTCAGTTCAGTGAGTTAATTATGTAAATATACTGTATGAGAGGAGAAATTCATTAAATAGATTTTATATGGTGAGGGTGAGAAGTTCATTAAATCTAAAAAGGGTGAGGGAAGGATAGTTAAATATATAACGAGCAGGGGAGAGAGTTGGGTAATTAAATGTATGAGGGGCTTTGGGGAGGGAGAGGATTAAATATTTAACATGAATGGTGAAAAGACCATTAAATATAATGTATAAGTGGTGGGGGGTCATTAAATACTGTATATTATACAAGGGATGGCGGTGATGAGTTGCGGGGGAAGGGGGGGGGGGACAGAGAACATGAGGCGGCACTTATGCTGTTGTAAGGCCACTTTGTTCAGTTGCCAGGAGTGCTGCACATTTGCATTGTATGTTGATTGATTTCTGCGGGCACCCGGCGCTATTGGATGTTATACTGGGAGATCCGGACCATGATGCTGTTCCCTAACCTCCCACCCAATCCCCGCAGCCTAACCCTAACTTCCCACAGCCAAACCTTAACCCTCCTTTCCCGCAACCTAACCCTAACCTACCCCTGAGACTTACATTCAGGATGTCGGCTGTTGGGATTCCAAAGTCTGTATTCTGACAGGTGCTGATATGAGGGAGAGGGCCCCCCTGTATTAAGTGCACTGGGCCCTCCGAAGGCTTAATCTGGCCCTGAACAGCGATCAGGTCTGAATTAGGCCCATTGTTATGAGGGGAGAGAATTTGCTGTACCATAAAAGCAGAATATGGCAAAAGCTCTGTAGAAAGAATGGGGTGGTCTTCAGTATGCCGAATGTCGGGATCCCGGGGGCACAGTATACCGGCGCCGGAATCCCGACACCCGGCATACCGACAGGTATTCTCCCTCGTGGGGGTCCACAACCCCCCTGGAGGGAGAATAAAATAGCGTGGCGCGCGTGGCATGCGTAGCGAGCGCAGCGAGCCCGCAAGGGGCTCATTTGCGCTCGCTACACTGTCGGTATGCCGGCGGTCGGGCTCCCGGCGCCGGTATGCTGGTCGCCGGGAGCCCGGCTGCCGGCAAACTATACTACACCCGAAAGAATGGCATAGAACAAAGAGATGGAGAAGACTCTACCAAAGGGCCTTTAAATTGACCCCATAATAGCTATGAAGAAAGGGCGTTAGACATACAATATACTGTACATTAGATATTATACCAGTAAAACATAATACATTTACTGGAATGGAGACTGGAAATTATAAAAGTCATAAAGCATATACAAAAAAGGTATTATAGGTTTAGATTTTACTCAGAAAAATAGGGATAACATGATCCAATAAGAATTTGCTGTGATCCCTTGTGGATTGTTTTCAGATGGATGAAAATCTCGACTTTTAGTTATGAAAGCAAAAACATTCTGCAATGACTTTAAAATAATAAAGTTTTTTTTTTATTGAGTTACTTCAAAGCAACGTTTGTATTTGTTGTAACACTTGTAGCCAATCATAAAAGCAGAATTATCACATTTCCAGTTGTGTAATGGTGTAATGTGACAAGCGCAGTGCCATAATGTGGTGAGGAGCAGTATGGCAGCAAGTGGGAATTTATTTAGACACTAATCATTAAATAGTATAAGGAATCGCTCCCTGTTATGTGCTAGGCAATGTTGTGGAAGAAACTCTTGGGGGTATATTTACTAAAGTGCAGGTTTATAGAAGTGGAGATGTTGCCCATAGTAGCCAATCAGATTTTACTTATTTATCCAGCACAGTGATTTTCAACCTTTTTTAACTCGTGGCACACCGAACAATATTTTTAAATTGCCAAGGCACACCATCAGTCCCCCATGGGGAAAAAAACAAAGACGTTGGCCCCCCACAGTAAAACAAAAAGCCCCCCCCCCCCACCCCACCCCACACACACACACATTGGCCTCCACAGAAAAAAACGATTACATTATTCCCCATAGAAAAAACAATCACATTTCACCCTACATAAACCATTTTGCTCCCCACATAAATTACATTGCTCCCTACATACAATATATTCCTCCCCAAATAAGTTACATTGCCCCCCACATACATTGCTCCCCACATAAGTTACATTGCCCCCCCATACTTTATTCCCCACAAATATTAGCCCCTACCGTCATCTGTCCTCCGCCTTGTCTGTGCCTCAATGGCGGGGGTTGCATACAGTGCTGTGAGCACTGAGCAGCAGGCGGGCAGCTGTGGGTGCCTGATTGCGGGCGGGCGGGCGGCAGGTGCGGATGCGGGAGGGTGGCGGGCAGGAGGCAGGGCAGGTGTGGATGCAGGAGCGTGGCGGGCAGGAGCGAGGGTAGGTGTGGATGTGGGTGGGCGGGCTGCCTGGCTTGTGGAATGCGGCGGGCGTGACCTATGATGTCACCGCTGCATCTCCATGGCATAGGTCACGACCCATGCACGCTTAAGTCTGTGCCTCCCAGAGGATCCCAGCGCTCCTGCTGCCTGGGCTCACAGTTTGTTTTGAAGGTGCGGCAGCGGTTCTGGCTCCGCAGCACACCGTACAACCAGTCACGGCACACTAGTGTGCCGCGGCACACCGGTTGAAAATGCCTGATCTAGCACCTTCTAAAAGATAATAGCTAAAATTTGATTGAATGCTATGGGCAACATCTCCACTTCCATAAACCCACACTTTAGTAAATATACCCCTCGGAGGCAAAAGCAATGCTACAGAAAACAAAACATCCAGTACTGGCCTGTCTGGTGGGGAGTGTGAGGCCATGCTGTGATGTCATAATGGTGGCAGCCTAGATCAAGGCTGTGCTGTTGCTGCATCACTCATACACAGATCACCAACCAAAAGAGATACTCGCATAAGGTTAGTGACTGTACAGATATAAGGGCAGATTAGTGTGATGTGACGGCAGACTTGGGAAGTGACTACTGTAATATATGACTTATTACCTTGAGGACAGTACAGTATTGGATAAAAACAAAATCTCACACCTACTGGGGCAGTACCATATTCAGCAGCTACTAGGGCTGCATCTGGGATCTCTGTTTGGAAATGTTAGGAGAATATGTCTGGATGGCACAATATGTCCCTTATCTGAGACATCTGTTTTGATATGTTTCATGAGCTCTGGATGGCACTATGTCCCATTATGCGGACTGTTCCAGTTTTTTTAGTGTGCAGAGGTGTGATAGATGTATATTGTGCTTTAGCCATTACTTTTGTTTTTCAAAAACTCAGAAAGCATATTAAAAAAGGTATAATAGGTTTATATTTGACACCGAAAAATAGGGATAACATGATCCAATAAGAATTTGCTGTGATACCTTGTGGATTGTTTTCAGATCTTGATTTATTTATGAAAGCAAAAACATTCTGAAATTACTTTAAAATAATAAAAAGTTTTTTTTTTAGTTTCTTCAGAGCAACGTTTGTATTTGTTATAACAACTGTAGCCAATCATAAAAGTAGAATTATCACAGCAGCACAAAGCATTACTGGAGAGAAGTGTATCAATAATGTAATGGGCAGGGCAGTGACATTTCCAGTTGTGTAGACAGGGCTACATGTGACAAGGGCAGTGCCATAGTGTAGAAAAGCAAAGTTGAGGCTGCGCTATATTAAGTCAGTATAACAACAATCATAATAGTGTATCTGATATTAAATATAACACCATTTATTATGTAAAATTAATAATATATATACTTCAAATTAAAATTGGATACACCATAAAAATGCATGCATATCAATAATTAAAAATATATAATTCATACAATGATGAAAGTTTAGGTTACCCAATCAGCCGGGAACTTGGTGGAAATATAGTGTGAGGGGGTTTGTTCCAAAATTATTCCCCTATATTTATGGAGTCCAGTAAGAACAAAGTCTCGGAAGGTAAGCAATGTCCAATTGGATGACTAAATTACCGTTAGAGGATGGTATGCTTTGGTGGTGAGCTTCTCATGCAATACGGTGAGTACACTTCCTTGGTGCGACTTGCTATTTTAAAGTCCTCCAAGTATAGATGGGTTCATTTAATAAATGGTAATTTAGTCATCCAATGGACATTGCTTACATTCCGAGACTCTGGGAGAGATTCCATCATTGTATGAATTATAAATTTTTAATTATTGATATTCATGCATTTCTATGGTGTATCCAATTTTAATTTGAAGTATATATATTATTAATTTTACATTATAAATTGTGTTATATTTAATACCAGATACACTATTATGATTGTTGTTATACTGACCTAATATAGCGCAGCCTCAACTTTGCTTTTCTATAATATACTGTGGGAGTGACTTCCCTCTTCTAGAGGCCGCTGCTTGGCGGAACATCCCATACCTAAAGTGCCCGAGCACCCTTGGGTAATCTACTTCTTTTCAGTGCCATAATGTGGAGAGGAGGAGTATAGCAGCAAGTGGGAATTTAGATACTAAATATAAATAGTATAAGGAATCGCTCCCTGTTATGTGCTAGGCAATGTTGTGAAGGAAACTCTTTGGGGTATATTTACTAAAGTGCAGGTTTATAGAAGTGGAGATGTTGCCCATAACAACCAATCAGATATTACTTATCATTTATTTAGCACCTTCTAAAAGATAATAGCTAAAATTTGATCGGTTGCTGTGGGCAACATCTCCACTTCCATAAATCCTCACTTTAGTAAATATACTCCCTGGAGTCAAAAGCAATGCTACAGAAGACAAAACATCCAAGTCATTCGTTTAACTTACCTCATTATGTCGCTTTGAAGGTATCTTTATGTAGTTTTTTTTCCATTTCCATGTGAATTACCAAACCATCTACATGTGGTATTGTATACTGGTCATTTCTAAGGTGCTAAGAAAACACAATTAAAAAAAAAAAAAAAAACACATTGCGTTAGTACACTAAATAGGTCACTGTCACAATGGCACTTATATAAACATCAATATAGAGCAAAAGTATGCCCAAAAAATGTATATACATTTACTTACCGATAACAAGTTAATGATAGTGTGTTCTATCTCCCCAAATACAGATCTTCGATATCTGTGGCTTGTTGTAGGACAAGGATATACTAGAGGAATCAAAGCTAAAGAATAAAAACATTATAGTATAGCCAGGGATGGCACCAGACATATTGGGGCCCCATACACTGATATCTCTGGGGGCCCCCACCCCCTCGATGTGTATATATATTTATTGTTAGGTGGTAAATCAGCTGCACCTTCAGTGTTCTATAGTGACAGGGTATCCTTAAGTAGTAACAAAATATGCGTACCAGACACACAAATTAGTGATCACATCTCGCAATTTTCTTTGAAACGACTGTCTCCCTCCTTATTCACATCCTCCTCTTATATCCACCCGGATATCAACATGATGTTCCTCGCGTGGGGGGGGGGGGTAATGGAAAACAGTAGACCAGTGTAGTGCACAGATCTAGCTAAAGTGATACTGTGCTGTGTGTGTAAGTTTAGTGCAAAAAAAGTGCAATAAAGTACTAGTAGTGCTTAGTTTGTGCCAAGGTGGTTATTATACCAATACCCTTCTGGTAATTGTGCTTGTTTACCAATTATAAGGGTGTAGGCAGCAGGCCGCACAGTCACCAGCTCCCTCTCCGCTGTAGCACACCAGTGGCCCTCACAGATCTCTGCTGCCGCAGCGCTAGCCATCTGACAGAGACACCCCAGAGACCATTACAGGAGGTATTCTGGTTTATTGTATGTTTTTGTTGGCTCCATCCGGTCATATGATACCTTTATAAACGTAAGTGCTGCCATGGTATTTTAATTTGGTTTGGTGCTACACCCTTATAAATGTATATACATACATATACATACACACACACACAGGTTGAGTATCCCTTATCCAAAATGCTTGAGACCAGAGGTATTTTGGATATCGGATTTTTCCATATTTTGGAATAATTGCATACCATAATGAGATATCATGGTGATGGGACCTAAATCTAAGCACAGAATGCATTTATGTTACATATACACCTTATACACACAGCCTGAAGGTCATTTTAGCCAATGTGTTTAATAACTTTGTGCATTAAACAAAGTGTGTGTACATTCACACAATTCATTTATGTTTCATATACACCTTATACACACAGCCTGAAGGTCATTTAATACAATATTTTTAATAACTTTGTGTATTAAACAAAGTTTGTGTATATTAAGCCATCAGAAAATGAAGGTTTCACTATCTCACTCAAAATATTACGTAATATTTGGATATGGGATACTCAACCTGTATATTATATATACATATATATATATATACAAAACCACTTTACCCGGCACTCCTATGTGTTCCCTCCGTCAGATATAGCTGCTCCCGTGCCCTCTTAGACGAGAGTACATCCTCCCGTACATAAATCCTCCATGAAAGCGGCACTGGGAGACTTGGTTAAAGTGAAGAAAAACGGTGCTTTTATTGTAGCATAATCGATCTACGTATCGGGGTCGCAGCCCCTTCGTCAGGATAAATGCTTACATCAAATAAAGTGCTTAAATACCTGGTGTGTAACAGAGTCCTCCCTGCTGCTCCCTGTCACGCTGCCCGGTTTCCGGTCCTGTATTCACTACACCCCGGAAGTGACACAGCTCCGGTCCGTCCGGCTAACGTGCTGGGGCTGTGGAGAGTAACCATAGCAACCATAAACAACTCTAGTAAAACATCAAGTGTTCAATGTTACGAATGTAACAAAATCAATCACATTGTAACTTAGTATAAGACATGGTGAACAAAATGAAACACAGAATAAATGTAACAAACAGCTGCCATATTCAATTGTTCCAACAGAATAAAACTTGTTATACATCTTAATGCAATTAATAAACATACTAAAATCTTCTATAAAAAACATCTTAGATTTAAAGACTCGTTTAGGCCCTTCGGATATTGAGTATCCAACTCAAATATCCATTTGGCCTCAATCTGGAGAAGTTTTTTAGACCGGTTACCACCCCTGAGATTTTTGGGAACATGATCTATGGTTTTATAACGCAAAGTCGCCATACTATGCCTTGCTTGGACAAAATGGCGAGCAACCGGTTGTTCGCTATTACCAGTTTTTAATGCCTCTCGTATGGCATACCGGTGTTGTGCCATCCTGGTTTTAAATTCACAGTCGGTCTTGCCGACATATACCAGTCCACATGGACATGTTAATAAATAAATTATGAATCGTGAACTACATGTGAGAGGATAATTGATGTTATATTTCCTCCCTGTATGAGGATGCTAGAATGAATTCCCTGGAGTTAAGTAGCTACAGGTAGTGCATCCACTACATCTGTAGCAACCATTTCTGCGTTTCAAAAAACTCTTAGTATCAGTACCTGTAGAAAAGCCTGAAATATCAGTCTTGACCACAAAGTCTCTGACACTACGTTTCTTTGAATAACTAGACAGAAGTTTTGTCTGATATGCTTCTCCCAAATCTCTGTCAGTAGCTACTATTGGCCACAACTGACGTGCCTTTTTAGCTATATATGAGCTACTAGTATTATATTCTGTAACCCATGGGAATCGCCCTTTTAGTGATTTTTGTTTATGCGGTTTAAGTAGTTGTTGCCTTGTTATTTTTAATGCTTTATCCCGTGCCATCCTAAGCTCTTTCAACGGATAACCTCTCTGTAAAAATTTATCCTGCATTTCGTCTAACTGAGCATCTCTGGTTAATTCCTGATTATTAATACGACATACACGAATAAATTGTGAAAAAGGGAGGCCTTTGACAGTAGATCTTGGATGGAAGCTGTCAAATTTAAGCAAGTTGTTTCTATCAGTGTGTTTCGTAAACATACTAGTACTAATATTACCATCTTTAATTTTCACTAGTATGTCCAGAAAGTGAATCTGTGTCTTATGAGTCTCCATTGTGAATTTAATCGGACTGTCTGTGCTGTTATGTTGTTCTACCAGAGAGATAAGATCAGATTCTTGTCCCAACCAGAATATTAACACGTCATCTATGTATCTCTGATATAGTTGCAGCTGTGTAGATACATGGATGTCTTGTAAAAAGATCTCTCGTTCAATTTCCCACATAAACGAATTAGCAAATGCCGGGGCTACAGCCGACCCCATGGCACAGCCAGTGCGTTGTATATAAAACTTTTTATCATACAAAAAATTATTATGAGAAAGAGAAAACTCTAGGAGAGATAGAAAAAAATCAATATCTGGGCCTGTATACAAAGGGTTATTTGTAATCAAGTGTCTGACTGCAGCCATCAGAAAATGAAGGTTTCACTATCTCACTCAAAATATTACGTAATATTTGGATATGGGATACTCAACCTGTATATTATATATATATACACACACATATACATACACACACACACACACACCATGTCTATATGTGTGTGTAAATATATCATCGAAAAAATGGCTGCGCCACGTGGAGTCTTAACCACACATAGTGTATTTAAAAATTCACAAGCTCCAACGTTTTGGGGCTGTCTTGCCCCTTTGTCAAGGTGTGTAACAAAGATTAAACAGAAAAAACCTACCTAAATACCTGGAGAAGCCTGCCAAGTGCTCAGCACCGGCCAGAGTCCGGTGTCTCCGTCCCAGTATCCGGCACCTTCCATGCGTTTCTTCGGTTGTGCCACTTCAGGTCGTCATGGTAACCAGGATGCCCAGTGCGGCTCACATCATGCGCTGGAATAAGAAACAAGTGACCTGATACAGACCCCTTTCAGCCAACTTCTACATATCAGTGTTATAAAAGACTTGACATAAAATCAAACATGGCTATATACATCTTAGAAGGGTAGTGTGAGGTCCCCATGTTTACTAATACATCAGATGTTAACGAAACTTATATACAACTACCACAGTGGACAGATATATCAAACTTCAAACAGTGTCAGCCCGTTCACCATCTATCCACAACCACCTAATAAGGTTCCGTATTGGTGTAGCAATAAGATATACTATAAGGAATAGAAAATATCATGATGCATGATAGTGTTCGCAGTGATATATTTTATATTAAGTGATTCGGGCCCTCATTCCGAGTTGTTCGCTCGCTAGCTCTTTTTAGCAGGCGTGCAAACGCTAAGCCGCGGCGCCACCCTCTGGGAGTGTATCTTAGCAGAAGTGCGAACGAAAGGATCACTGCGCTGCTACAAAAAAAGATTGTGTCGTTTCAGAGTAGCTCCAGACCTACTCCTAGCTTGCGAACACTTCAGACAGTTCTGTTTTGATGTCACAAACACGACCTGCGTTCGGCCAGCCACGCCCGCGTTTCCCCAGGCACGCCTGCGTTTGTATCTGACACGCCTGCGTTTTTACACAGACTCCCCAAAAACGGTCAGTTACCTCCCAGAAACACCCACTTCCTGTCAATCACTCAGCGGCTAGTAGTGAGACTGATAAGCGTCGCTAGATCTTGTGTGAAACTGCATCGGTGTCAGGAATCGGCGCGCTGATGCGTCTTACTTACCAGCGCGCTGGTGTGCAGGCCTCCGGAGGTCGTGGCCCCAGTTGCGGCTGCGTGAGTGCAGTGGCCGCGAGCGTCATCTTCCGCATTGCTGAGTACCCCTGAGTCTGGTCCTGTGTGGGTTTTGCTGCGTGCCGGTGTCCGGCCTGTGTGGACGTTGCCATGACACCTGCAGTCAGCTGATCCTGGTGTTCAATCCAGCGCTGTGTCTCCGCCTGCAGCTCTGTGTCCAATCACTGCTGAGCAGGGGGTTTAACTTCCAGTCCGTGGCTCTCTCACATTGCCTCAGACAACGAGTCACATACCGTGTGCCTAAGTTCTCCTGGTTCCTGTGTTCCTGTTTCCAGCGTTCCCCGTGGTTATTTCCATTGTTCCAGTTTTCTCCTTCACAGCTCTCCTGTTACTCCGGACTTCAATTACAACCAGCCACAATCCACCAGCAGCAGAGACTCTCCTCAGGTGTTCGTATTACCATCTTACCTGTGCACTTGCTATCAGTATTCCATCTGTGCATTCCAGCAGTATAACAACTAGTTGCTTAGAGACTGTCTCCTGCTTGAGCCTAGTAAGGCTACCTGGACTTGTGCTTTATAGAGACTGTGTGTTTCTTATGCATATCGGAGTTCTGCTTTTCAATTTACTTTATCTTATGTTATACCGAGACTGTGTGCTATCAAGTACTACTGGACTTTAGTTGATATCATCTGCCTTCAGTATATGTTGTTTCATATTTCCTTTACAAGAGACATCAGTTATTCAAATTCCGTTATCAAGCATTGTCATTCCATTACCGGTTTTCTGTTCACTCTGTGTTATCCCATCTGCTCAGTTATAATAAAACATCAGCGCCTATGCGCAGGACTTTTATATTGCCTCCACATTTTATCCATCATACCAACACTGACCCACTAGCGCCCCCGCCGGGGACAGACAAACCTAGAGACCTGACAGTCGGCTTTTGTGAAAGCACGTTGCGCGTGCGCATTGAGCCGCATGCGCAGAAGTGCCGATTTTTAGCCTGATCGCTGTGCTGCAAACAACGGCAGCTAGCGATCAACTCAGAATGAGGGCCGCAGACTCTAAAATCCTAAGGTGACCCTATGGTATTTACAGGCAGCCCCGAAACGTTGGAGCTTATGTGAATTTTTAAATACACTGTACGTGGTTAAGACCCTGAGTGCCGCAGCCATTTTTTTGATGTTGTAGTTACTACTTACTGAGGGCACCAGAGCAGATTGATTCCATGTGAGGGAGTAACAGTCTGTGAAAGAACAGATAAATATATATATATATATATATATATATATATATATATATACACATATATATATATACACCTACACACACAGATAAACTTCCACATATACAAATATATATAATATAATATATATACTTGTATATATACTACAGACAAACACACACACACACACACACACACACACACACACAAACATACCCGTCGGATCAAGATCAAGAGGACCCGTCGGATCAAGAGGACCCCGTCGGATCAAGAGGACCCGTCGGATCAAGAGGAGCCATCGGATCAAGATCAAGAGGACCCGTCGGATCAAGATCAAGAGGACCCATCGGATCAAGATCAAGAGGACCCCGTCGGATCAAGAGGACCCGTCGGATCAAGATCAAGAGGACCCGTTGGATCAAGATCAAGAGGACCCCGTTGGATCAAGAGGACCCCGTCGGATCAACAGGACCCCGTCGGATCAAGATCAAAAGGACCCGTCGGATCAAGATCAAGCGGACCCGTTGGATCAAGAGGACCCGTCGGATCAAGAGGACCCCGTTGGATCAAGAGAACCCCGTCGGAACAAGAGAACCCTGTCGGATCAATAGGACCCCGTCGGATCAAGAGGACCCGTTGGATCAAGAGGACCCGTCGGATCAAGAGGACCCATCGGATCAAGATCAAGGGGACCCGTTGGATCAAGAGGACCCGTCGGTCAAGATCAAGAGTACCCGTCGGATCAAGATCAAGAGGACCCCGTCGGATCAAGAGGACCCGTCGGATCAAGAGGACCCCGTTAGATCAAGAGAACCCCTTCGGATCAAGAGGACCCCGTCGGATCAAGAGGACCCGTCGGATCAAGAGGACCCGTTGGATCAAGATCAAGAGTACTCTGCACAGGATATCGTGCGCGATTTGCGAGATCTTGCGCATAGCAGTTCAGCCGGCCAGGCAGGGAGACAGTGCATCAGCACTGACCAAGAGGAGCAATTGGACCAAGAGGACCCATTGGATCAAGAGGACCCCGTCGGATCAAGAGGACCCCTTCGGATCAAGATCAAGATGACCCCGATGGATCAAGAGGACCCCGTCGGATCAAGAGGACCCCGTCGGAACAAGATCAAGAGGACACATTGGATCAAGATCAAGAGGACCCCGTCAGATCAAGAGGACCCCGTTGGATCAAGAGGACCCCATCGGATCAAGAGGACCCCGTCGGATCGAGAGGACCCGTCGGATCAAGAGGACCCCATCAGATCAAGATCAAGAGGACCCGTCGGATCAAGAGGACCCCGTCGGATCAAGAGGACCCCGTCAGATCGAGAGGACTCGTCGGATCAAGAGGACCCCATCAGATCAAGATCAAGAGGACCCCGTCAGATCAAGAGGACCCGTCGGATCAAGAGGACCCCGTCGGATCAATATCAAGAGGAACCGTCGGATCAAGAGGACCCCGTCGGATCAATATCAAAAGGACCTGTCGGATCAAGAGAACCCGTCGGATCAAGAGGACCCGTCGGATCAAGATCAAGAGGACCCCGTCGGATCAAGATCAAGAGGACCCCGTCGAATCAAGAGGACCCATCGGATCAAGATTAAGAGGACCCGTCAGATCAAGAGGACCCGTTGGAACAAGTGGACCCGTCGGATCAAGAGGACCCGTCAGATCAAGAGGACCCGTTGGATCAAGATCAAGAGGACCCCGTTGGATCAAGAGGACCCGTCGGATCAAGAGGACTCCGTCGGATCAAGATCAAGAGGACTCCGTCGGATCAAGAGGACCCCGTCGGATCAAGATGGCCCGTCAGATCAGGAGGACCCGTTGGATCAAGTGGACCCGTCGGATAGAGAGGACCCGTCGGATCAAGATCAAGAGGATCCCGTCGGATCAAGAGGATCCCGTCGGATCAAGAGGACCCAACGGATCAAGATCAAGAGGACACCGTCGGATCAAGAGGACCCCGTCGGATCAAGAGGACCCCGTCGGATCAAGAGGACCCCGTCGGATCAAGATCAAAAAGACCCATCAGATCAAGATCAAGAGGACCCGTCGGATCAATAGGACCCGTCGGATCAAGAGGACCCCGTCGGATCAAGAGGACCCCGTCGGATCAAGAGGACCCATCAGATCAAGAGGACCCCATCGGATCAAGAGGACCCACTGGATTAGGATCAAGGGGACCCCGTCGGATCAAGAGGACCCCGTTGGATCAAGAGGACCCCGTCGGATCAAGAAGACCCCGTCGGAAAAGATCAAGAGGACCCGTCAGATCTATATCAGGAGGACCTGTCGGATCAAGAGGACCCGTCAGATCAAGAGGACCCCGTCGGATCAAGAGGACCCCGTCGGATCAAGAGGACCCATCAGATCAAGATAAAGAGGACCCGTCGGATCAAGATCAAGAGGACCCCGTCGGATCAAGAGGACCCCATCGGATCCAGATCAAGAGGACCCGTCAGATCAAGATCAAGAGGACCCCATTGGATCAAGAGGACCCCGTCGGATCAAGAGGACCCCGTCGGATCAAGATCAAAATGACCCATCAGATCAAGATCAAGAGGACCCCGTCGAATCAAGAGGACCCATCGGATAAAGATTAAGAGGACCCGTCAGATCAAGAGGACCTGTTGGAACAAGTGGACCCGTCGGATCAAGAGGACCCGTCAGATCAAGAGGACCCGTTGGATCAAGATCAAGAGGACCCCGTTGGATCAAGAGGACCCGTCGGATCAAGAGGACCCGTCGGATCAAGATCAAGAGGACTCCGTCGGATCAAGAGGACCCCGTCGGATCAAGATGGCCCGTCAGATCAGGAGGACCCGTTGGATCAAGTGGACCCGTCGGATAGAGAGGACCCATCGGATCAAGATCAAGAGGATCCCGTCGGATCAAGAGGACTCGTCGGATCAAGAGGACCCAACGGATCAAGATCAAGAGGACCCCGTCGGATCAAGAGGACCCCGTCGGATCAAGATCAAAATGACCCATCAGATCAAGATCAAGAGGACCCGTCGGATCAATAGGACCCGTCGGATTAAGAGGACCCCGTCGGATCAAGAGGACCCTGTCGGATCAAGAGGACCCATCAGATCAAGAGGACCCCATCGGATCAAGAGGACCCACTGGATTAGGATCAAGGGGACCCCGTCGGATCAAGAGGACCCCGTTGGATCAAGAGGACCCCGTCGGATCAAGAAGACCCCGTCGGAAAAGATCAAGAGGACCCGTCAGATCTATATCAGGAGGACCTGTCGGATCAAGAGGACCCGTCAGATCAAGAGGACCCCGTCGGATCAAGAGGACCCCGTCGGATCAAGAGGACCCATCAGATCAAGATAAAGAGGACCCGTCGGATCAAGATCAAGAGGACCCCGTCGGATCAAGAGGACCCCATCGGATCCAGATCAAGAGGACCCGTCAGATCAAGATCAAGAGGACCCCATTGGATCAAGAGGACCCCGTCGGATCAAGAGGACCCCGTCGGATCAAGATCAAAATGACCCATCAGATCAAGATCAAGAGGACCCGTCGGATCAATAGGACCCGTCGGATCAAGAGGACCCCGTCGGATCAAGAGGACCCCGTCGGATCAAGAGGACCCATCAGATCAAGAGGACCCCATCGGATCAAGAGGACCCACTGGATTAGGATCAAGGGGACCCCGTCGGATCAAGAGGACCCCGTTGGATCAAGAGGACCCCGTCGGATCAAGAAGACCCCGTCGGAAAAGATCAAGAGGATCCGTCAGATCTATATCAGGAGGACCTGTCGGATCAAGAGGACCCGTCAGATCAAGAGGACCCCGTCGGATCAAGAGGACCCCGTCGGATCAAGAGGACCCATCAGATCAAGATAAAGAGGTCCCGTCGGATCAAGATCAAGAGGACCCCGTCGGATCAAGAGGACCCCATCGGATCCAGATCAAGAGGACCCGTCAGATCAAGATCAAGAGGACCCCATCGGATAAAGAGGACCCCGTCGGATCAAGAGGACCCGGTCGGATCAAGATCAAAAGGACCCGTCGGATCAAGATCAAGAGGACCCATCGGATCAAGTGGACCCGTCGGATCAAGAGGACCCGTCGGATCAAGAGGAGCCATCGGATCAAGATCAAGAGGACCCGTCGGATCAAGATCAAGAGGACCCATCGGATCAAGATCAAGAGGACCCCGTCAGATCAAGAGGACCCGTGGGATCAAGAGGACCCGTTGGATCAAGATCAAGAGGACCCCTTTGGATCAAGAGGACCCCGTCGGATCAACAGGACCCCGTCGGATCAAGATCAAAAGGACCCGTCGGATCAAGATCAAGAGGACCCGTCGGATCAAGAGGACCCGTCGGATCAAGAGGACCCGTCGGATCAAGAGGACCCCGTTGGATCAAGAGAACCCCGTCGGAACAAGAGAACCCCGTCGGATCAATAGGACCCCGTCGGATCAAGAGGACCCGTTGGATCAAGAGGACCCGTCGGATCAAGAGGACCCATCGGATCAAGATCAAGGGGACCCGTTGGATCAAGAGGACCCGTCGGTCAAGATCAAGAGTACCCGTCGGATCAAGATCAAGAGGACCCCGTCGGATCAAGAGGACCCGTCGGATCAAGAGGACCCTGTTAGATCAAGAGAACCCCTTCGGATCAAGAGGACCCCGTCGGATCAAAAGGACCCGTCGGATCAAGAGGACCCGTCGGATCAAGAGGACCCGTTGGATCAAGATCAAGAGGACTCTGCACAGGATATCGTGCGCGATTTGCGAGATCTTGCGCATAGCAGTTCAGCCGGCCAGGCAGGGAGACAGCGCATCAGCACTGACCAAGAGGAGCAATTGGACCAAGAGGACCCATTGGATCAAGAGGACCCCGTCGGATCAAGAGGACCCCTTCGGATCAAGATCAAGAGGACCCCGATGGATCAAGAGGACCCCGTCGGATCAAGAGGACCCCGTCGGAACAAGATCAAGAGGACACATTGGATCAAGATCAAGAGGACCCCGTCAGATCAAGAGGACCCCGTCAGATCAAGAGGACCCCGTTGGATCAAGAGGACCCCATCGGATCAAGAGGACCCCGTCGGATCGAGAGGACCCGTCGGATCAAGAGGACCCCATCAGATCAAGATTAAGAGGACCCATCGGATCAAGAGGACCCCGTCGGATCAAGAGGACCCGTTGGATCAAGAGGACCCGTCGGATCAAGAGGACCCATCGGATCAAGATCAAGGGGACCCGTTGGATCAAGAGGACCCGTCGGTCAAGATCAAGAGTACCCGTCGGATCAAGATCAAGAGGACCCCGTCGGATCAAGAGGACCCGTCGGATCAAGAGGACCCCGTTAGATCAAGAGAACCCCTTCGGATCAAGAGGACCCCGTCGGATCAAGAGGACCCGTCGGATCAAGAGGACCCGTTGGATCAAGATCAAGAGTACTCTGCACAGGATATCGTGCGCGATTTGCGAGATCTTGCGCATAGCAGTTCAGCCGGCCAGGCAGGGAGACAGTGCATCAGCACTGACCAAGAGGAGCAATTGGACCAAGAGGACCCATTGGATCAAGAGGACCCCGTCGGATCAAGAGGACCCCTTCGGATCAAGATCAAGATGACCCCGATGGATCAAGAGGACCCCGTCGGATCAAGAGGACCCCGTCGGAACAAGATCAAGAGGACACATTGGATCAAGATCAAGAGGACCCCGTCAGATCAAGAGGACCCCGTTGGATCAAGAGGACCCCATCGGATCAAGAGGACCCCGTCGGATCGAGAGGACCCGTCGGATCAAGAGGACCCCATCAGATCAAGATCAAGAGGACCCGTCGGATCAAGAGGACCCCGTCGGATCAAGAGGACCCCGTCAGATCGAGAGGACTCGTCGGATCAAGAGGACCCCATCAGATCAAGATCAAGAGGACCCCGTCAGATCAAGAGGACCCGTCGGATCAAGAGGACCCCGTCGGATCAATATCAAGAGGAACCGTCGGATCAAGAGGACCCCGTCGGATCAATATCAAAAGGACCTGTCGGATCAAGAGAACCCGTCGGATCAAGAGGACCCGTCGGATCAAGATCAAGAGGACCCCGTCGGATCAAGATCAAGAGGACCCCGTCGAATCAAGAGGACCCATCGGATCAAGATTAAGAGGACCCGTCAGATCAAGAGGACCCGTTGGAACAAGTGGACCCGTCGGATCAAGAGGACCCGTCAGATCAAGAGGACCCGTTGGATCAAGATCAAGAGGACCCCGTTGGATCAAGAGGACCCGTCGGATCAAGAGGACTCCGTCGGATCAAGATCAAGAGGACTCCGTCGGATCAAGAGGACCCCGTCGGATCAAGATGGCCCGTCAGATCAGGAGGACCCGTTGGATCAAGTGGACCCGTCGGATAGAGAGGACCCGTCGGATCAAGATCAAGAGGATCCCGTCGGATCAAGAGGATCCCGTCGGATCAAGAGGACCCAACGGATCAAGATCAAGAGGACACCGTCGGATCAAGAGGACCCCGTCGGATCAAGAGGACCCCGTCGGATCAAGAGGACCCCGTCGGATCAAGATCAAAAAGACCCATCAGATCAAGATCAAGAGGACCCGTCGGATCAATAGGACCCGTCGGATCAAGAGGACCCCGTCGGATCAAGAGGACCCCGTCGGATCAAGAGGACCCATCAGATCAAGAGGACCCCATCGGATCAAGAGGACCCACTGGATTAGGATCAAGGGGACCCCGTCGGATCAAGAGGACCCCGTTGGATCAAGAGGACCCCGTCGGATCAAGAAGACCCCGTCGGAAAAGATCAAGAGGACCCGTCAGATCTATATCAGGAGGACCTGTCGGATCAAGAGGACCCGTCAGATCAAGAGGACCCCGTCGGATCAAGAGGACCCCGTCGGATCAAGAGGACCCATCAGATCAAGATAAAGAGGACCCGTCGGATCAAGATCAAGAGGACCCCGTCGGATCAAGAGGACCCCATCGGATCCAGATCAAGAGGACCCGTCAGATCAAGATCAAGAGGACCCCATTGGATCAAGAGGACCCCGTCGGATCAAGAGGACCCCGTCGGATCAAGATCAAAATGACCCATCAGATCAAGATCAAGAGGACCCCGTCGAATCAAGAGGACCCATCGGATAAAGATTAAGAGGACCCGTCAGATCAAGAGGACCTGTTGGAACAAGTGGACCCGTCGGATCAAGAGGACCCGTCAGATCAAGAGGACCCGTTGGATCAAGATCAAGAGGACCCCGTTGGATCAAGAGGACCCGTCGGATCAAGAGGACCCGTCGGATCAAGATCAAGAGGACTCCGTCGGATCAAGAGGACCCCGTCGGATCAAGATGGCCCGTCAGATCAGGAGGACCCGTTGGATCAAGTGGACCCGTCGGATAGAGAGGACCCATCGGATCAAGATCAAGAGGATCCCGTCGGATCAAGAGGACTCGTCGGATCAAGAGGACCCAACGGATCAAGATCAAGAGGACCCCGTCGGATCAAGAGGACCCCGTCGGATCAAGATCAAAATGACCCATCAGATCAAGATCAAGAGGACCCGTCGGATCAATAGGACCCGTCGGATTAAGAGGACCCCGTCGGATCAAGAGGACCCTGTCGGATCAAGAGGACCCATCAGATCAAGAGGACCCCATCGGATCAAGAGGACCCACTGGATTAGGATCAAGGGGACCCCGTCGGATCAAGAGGACCCCGTTGGATCAAGAGGACCCCGTCGGATCAAGAAGACCCCGTCGGAAAAGATCAAGAGGACCCGTCAGATCTATATCAGGAGGACCTGTCGGATCAAGAGGACCCGTCAGATCAAGAGGACCCCGTCGGATCAAGAGGACCCCGTCGGATCAAGAGGACCCATCAGATCAAGATAAAGAGGACCCGTCGGATCAAGATCAAGAGGACCCCGTCGGATCAAGAGGACCCCATCGGATCCAGATCAAGAGGACCCGTCAGATCAAGATCAAGAGGACCCCATTGGATCAAGAGGACCCCGTCGGATCAAGAGGACCCCGTCGGATCAAGATCAAAATGACCCATCAGATCAAGATCAAGAGGACCCGTCGGATCAATAGGACCCGTCGGATCAAGAGGACCCCGTCGGATCAAGAGGACCCCGTCGGATCAAGAGGACCCATCAGATCAAGAGGACCCCATCGGATCAAGAGGACCCACTGGATTAGGATCAAGGGGACCCCGTCGGATCAAGAGGACCCCGTTGGATCAAGAGGACCCCGTCGGATCAAGAAGACCCCGTCGGAAAAGATCAAGAGGATCCGTCAGATCTATATCAGGAGGACCTGTCGGATCAAGAGGACCCGTCAGATCAAGAGGACCCCGTCGGATCAAGAGGACCCCGTCGGATCAAGAGGACCCATCAGATCAAGATAAAGAGGTCCCGTCGGATCAAGATCAAGAGGACCCCGTCGGATCAAGAGGACCCCATCGGATCCAGATCAAGAGGACCCGTCAGATCAAGATCAAGAGGACCCCATCGGATAAAGAGGACCCCGTCGGATCAAGAGGACCCGGTCGGATCAAGATCAAAAGGACCCGTCGGATCAAGATCAAGAGGACCCATCGGATCAAGTGGACCCGTCGGATCAAGAGGACCCGTCGGATCAAGAGGAGCCATCGGATCAAGATCAAGAGGACCCGTCGGATCAAGATCAAGAGGACCCATCGGATCAAGATCAAGAGGACCCCGTCAGATCAAGAGGACCCGTGGGATCAAGAGGACCCGTTGGATCAAGATCAAGAGGACCCCTTTGGATCAAGAGGACCCCGTCGGATCAACAGGACCCCGTCGGATCAAGATCAAAAGGACCCGTCGGATCAAGATCAAGAGGACCCGTCGGATCAAGAGGACCCGTCGGATCAAGAGGACCCGTCGGATCAAGAGGACCCCGTTGGATCAAGAGAACCCCGTCGGAACAAGAGAACCCCGTCGGATCAATAGGACCCCGTCGGATCAAGAGGACCCGTTGGATCAAGAGGACCCGTCGGATCAAGAGGACCCATCGGATCAAGATCAAGGGGACCCGTTGGATCAAGAGGACCCGTCGGTCAAGATCAAGAGTACCCGTCGGATCAAGATCAAGAGGACCCCGTCGGATCAAGAGGACCCGTCGGATCAAGAGGACCCTGTTAGATCAAGAGAACCCCTTCGGATCAAGAGGACCCCGTCGGATCAAAAGGACCCGTCGGATCAAGAGGACCCGTCGGATCAAGAGGACCCGTTGGATCAAGATCAAGAGGACTCTGCACAGGATATCGTGCGCGATTTGCGAGATCTTGCGCATAGCAGTTCAGCCGGCCAGGCAGGGAGACAGCGCATCAGCACTGACCAAGAGGAGCAATTGGACCAAGAGGACCCATTGGATCAAGAGGACCCCGTCGGATCAAGAGGACCCCTTCGGATCAAGATCAAGAGGACCCCGATGGATCAAGAGGACCCCGTCGGATCAAGAGGACCCCGTCGGAACAAGATCAAGAGGACACATTGGATCAAGATCAAGAGGACCCCGTCAGATCAAGAGGACCCCGTCAGATCAAGAGGACCCCGTTGGATCAAGAGGACCCCATCGGATCAAGAGGACCCCGTCGGATCGAGAGGACCCGTCGGATCAAGAGGACCCCATCAGATCAAGATTAAGAGGACCCATCGGATCAAGAGGACCCCGTCGGATCAAGAGGACCCCGTCGGATCGAGAGGACTCGTCGGATCAAGAGGACCCCATCAGATCAAGATCAAGAGGACCCCGTCAGATCAAGAGGACCCGTCGGATCAAGAGGACCCCGTCGGATCAATATCAAGAGGACCCGTCGGATCAAGAGGACCCCTTCGGATCAATATCAAAAGGACCTGTTGGATCAAGAGAACCCGTCGGATCAAGAGGACCCGTTGGATCAAGATCAAGAGGACCCCGTCGGATCAAGATCAAGAGGACCCCGTCGAATCAAGAGGACCCATCGGATCAAGATTAAGAGGACCCGTCAGATCAAGAGGACCCGTTGGAACAAGTGGACCCGTCGGATCAAGAGGACCCGTCAGATCAAGAGGACCCGTTGGATCAAGATCAAGAGGACCCCGTTGGATCAAGAGGACCCGTCGGATCAAGAGGACCCGTCGGATCAAGATCAAGAGGACTCCGTCAGATTAAGAGGACCCCGTCAGATCAAGATGGCCCGTCAGATCAGGAGGACCCGTTGGATCAAGTGGACCCGTCGGATAGAGAGGACCCGTCGGATCAAGATCAAGAGGATCCCGTCGGATCAAGAGGACTCGTCGGATCAAGAGGACCCAACGGATCAAGATCAAGAGGACACCGTCGGATCAAGATCAAAATGACCCATCAGATCAAGATCAAGAGGACCCGTCGGATCAATAGGACCCGTCGGATCAAGAGGACCCCGTCGGATCAAGAGGACCCCGTCGGATCAAGAGGACCCATCAGATCAAGAGGACCCCATCGGATCAAGAGGACCCACTGGATTAGGATCAAGGGGACCCCGTCGGATCAAGAGGACCCCGTTGGATCAAGAGGACCCCGTCGGATCAAGAAGACCCCGTCGGAAAAGATCAAGAGGACCCGTCAGATCTATATCAGGAGGACCTGTCGGATCAAGAGGACCCGTCAGATCAAGAGGACCCCGTCGGATCAAGAGGACCCCGTCGGATCAAGAGGACCCATCAGATCAAGATAAAGAGGACCCGTCGGATCAAGATCAAGAGGACCCCGTCGGATCAAGAGGACCCCATCGGATCCAGATCAAGAGGACCCGTCAGATCAAGATCAAGAGGACCCCATCGGATCAAGAGGACCCCGTCGGATCAAGAGGACCCGGTCGGATCAAGATCAAAAGGACCCGTCGGATCAAGATCAAGAGGACCCATCGGATCAAGTGGACCCGTCGGATCAAGAGGACCCGTCGGATCAAGAGGAGCCATCGGATCAAGATCAAGAGGACCCGTCGGATCAAGATCAAGAGGACCCATCGGATCAAGATCAAGAGGACCCCGTCGGATCAAGAGGACCCGTCGGATCAAGATCAAGAGGACCCGTTGGATCAAGATCAAGAGGACCCCGTTGGATCAAGAGGACCCCGTCGGATCAACAGTACCCCGTCGGATCAAGATCAAAAGGACCCGTCGGATCAAGATCAAGAGGACCCATCGGATCAAGATCAAGAGGACCCCGTCGGATCAAGAGGACCCGTCGGATCAAGAGGACCCGTCGGATCAAGATCAAGAGGACCCGTTGGATCAAGATCAAGAGGACCCCGTTGGATCAAGAGGACCCCGTCAGATCAACAGGACCCCGTCGGATCAAGATCAAAAGGACCCGTCGGATCAAGATCAAGAGGACCCGTCGGATCAAGAGGACCCGTCGGATCAAGAGGACCCGTCGGATCAAGAGGACCCCGTTGGATCAAGAGAACCCCGTCGGAACAAGAGAACCCCGTCGGATCAATAGGACCCCGTCGGATCAAGAGGACCCGTTGGATCAAGAGGACCCGTCGGATCAAGAGGACCCATCGGATCAAGATCAAGGGGACCCGTTGGATCAAGAGGACCCGTCGGATCAAGAGGACCCGTCGGATCAAGAGGACCCCGTTGGATCAAGAGAACCCCGTCGGAACAAGAGAACCCCGTCGGATCAATAGGACCCCGTCGGATCAAGAGGACCCGTTGGATCAAGAGGACCCGTCGGATCAAGAGGACCCATCGGATCAAGATCAAGGGGACCCGTTGGATCAAGAGGACCCGTCGGTCAAGATCAAGAGTACCCGTCAGATCAAGATCAAGAGGACCCCGTCGGATCAAGAGGACCCGTCGGATCAAGAGGACCCCGTTAGATCAAGAGAACCCCTTCGGATCAAGAGGACCCCGTCGGATCAAGAGGACCCGTCGGATCAAGAGGACCCGTCGGATCAAGAGGACCCGTCGGATCAAGATCAAGAGGACTCTGCACAGGATATCGTGCGCGATTTGCGAGATCTTGCGCATAGCAGTTCAGCCAGCCAGGCAGGGAGACAGCGCATCAGCACTGACCAAGAGGAGCAATTGGACCAAGAGGACCCATTGGATCAAGAGGACCCCGTCGGATCAAGAGGACCCCTTCGGATCAAGATCAAGAGGACCCCGATGGATCAAGAGGACCCCGTCGGATCAAGAGGACCCCGTCGGAACAAGATCAAGAGGACACATTGGATCAAGATCAAGAGGACCCCGTCAGATCAAGAGGACCCCGTTGGATCAAGAGGACCCCATCGGATCAAGAGGACCCCGTCGGATCGAGAGGACCCGTCGGATCAAGAGGACCCCATCAGATCAAGATCAAGAGGACCCGTCGGATCAAGAGGACCCCGTCGGATCAAGAGGACCCCGTCGGATCGAGAGGACTCGTCGGATCAAGAGGACCCCATCAGATCAAGATCAAGAGGACCCCGTCAGATCAAGAGGACCCGTCGGATCAAGAGGACCCCGTCGGATCAATATCAAGAGGACCCGTCGGATCAAGAGGACCCCGTCGGATCAATATCAAAAGGACCTGTCGGATCAAGAGAACCCGTCGGATCAAGAGGACCCGTCGGATCAAGATCAAGAGGACCCCGTCGGAACAAGATCAAGAGGACCCCGTCGAATCAAGAGGACCCATCGGATCAAGATTAAGAGGACCCATCAGATCAAGAGGACCCGTTGGAACAAGTGGACCCGTCGGATCAAGAGGACCCGTCAGATCAAGAGGACCAGTTGGATCAAGATCAAGAGGACCCCGTTGGATCAAGAGGACCCCGTCAGATCAAGATGGCCCGTCAGATCAGGAGGACCCGTTGGATCAAGTGGACCCGTCGGATAGAGAGGACCCGTCGGATCAAGATCAAGAGGATCCCGTCGGATCAAGAGGACTCGTCGGATCAAGAGGACCCGTCGGATCAAGATCAAGAGGACCCCGTCGGATCAAGAGGACCCCATCGGATCCAGATCAAGAGGACCCGTCAGATCAAGATCAAGAGGACCCCATCGGCTCAAGAGGACCCCGTCGGATCAAGAGGACCCGGTCGGATCAAGATCAAAAGGACCCGTCGGATCAAGATCAAGAGGACCTATCGGATCAAGTGGACCCGTCGGATCAAGAGGACCCGTCGGATCAAGAGGAGCCATCGGATCAAGATCAAGAGGACCCGTCGGATCAAGATCAAGAGGACCCATCGGATCAAGATCAAGAGGACCCCGTCGGATCAAGAGGACCCGTCGGATCAAGAGGACCCGTCGGATCAAGATCAAGAGGACCCGTTGGATCAAGATCAAGAGGACCCCGTTGGATCAAGAGGACCCCGTCGGATCAACAGGACCCCGTCGGATCAAGATCAAAAGGACCCGTCGGATCAAGATCAAGAGGACCCGTCGGATCAAGAGGACCCGTCGGATCAAGAGGACCCGTCGGATCAAGAGGACCCCGTTGGATCAAGAGAACCCCGTCGGAACAAGAGAACCCCGTCGGATCAATAGGACCCCGTCGGATCAAGAGGACCCGTTGGATCAAGAGGACCCGTCGGATCAAGAGGACCCATTGGATCAAGATCAAGAGGACCCCGTCAGATCAAGAGGACCCCGTCAGATCAAGAGGACCCCGTTGGATCAAGAGGACCCCATCGGATCAAGAGGACCCCGTCGGATCGAGAGGACCCGTCGGATCAAGAGGACCCCATCAGATCAAGATCAAGAGGACCCATCGGATCAAGAGGACCCCGTCGGATCAAGAGGACCCCGTCGGATCAAGAGGACCCCGTCGGATCGAGAGGACTCGTCGGATCAAGAGGACCCCATCAGATCAAGATCAAGAGGACCCCGTCAGATCAAGAGGACCCGTCGGATCAAGAGGACCCGTCGGATCAAGAGGACCCCGTCGGATCAATATCAAAAGGACCTGTCGGATCAAGAGAACCCGTCGGATCAAGAGGACCCGTTGGATCAAGATCAAGAGGACCCCGTCGGATCAAGATCAAGAGGACCCCGTCGAATCAAGAGGACCCATCGGATCAAGATTAAGAGGACCCGTCAGATCAAGAGGACCCGTTGGAACAAGTGGACCCGTCGGATCAAGAGGACCCGTCAGATCAAGAGGACCCGTTGGATCAAGATCAAGAGGACCCCGTTGGATCAAGAGGACCCGTCGGATCAAGAGGACCCGTCGGATCAAGATCAAGAGGACTCCGTCGGATTAAGAGGACCCCGTCAGATCAAGATGGCCCGTCAGATCAGGAGGACCCGTTGGATCAAGTGGACCCGTCGGATAGAGAGGACCCGTCGGATCAAGATCAAGAGGATCCCGTCGGATCAAGAGGACTCGTCGGATCAAGAGGACCCAACGGATCAAGATCAAGAGGACACCGTCGGATCAAGATCAAAATGACCCATCAGATCAAGATCAAGAGGACCCGTCGGATCAATAGGACCCGTCGGATCAAGAGGACCCCGTCGGATCAAGAGGACCCCGTCGGATCAAGAGGACCCATCAGATCAAGAGGACCCCATCGGATCAAGAGGACCCACTGGATTAGGATCAAGGGGACCCCGTCGGATCAAGAGGACCCCGTTGGATCAAGAGGACCCCGTCGGATCAAGAAGACCCCGTCGGAAAAGATCAAGAGGACCCGTCAGATCTATATCAGGAGGACCTGTCGGATCAAGAGGACCCGTCAGATCAAGAGGACCCCGTCGGATCAAGAGGACCCCGTCGGATCAAGAGGACCCATCAGATCAAGATAAAGAGGACCCGTCGGATCAAGATCAAGAGGACCCCGTCGGATCAAGAGGACCCCATCGGATCCAGATCAAGAGGACCCGTCAGATCAAGATCAAGAGGACCCCATCGGATCAAGAGGACCCCGTCGAATCAAGAGGACCCCGTCGGATCAAGATCAAAATGACCCATCAGATCAAGATCAAGAGGACCCGTCGGATCAATAGGACCCGTCGGATCAAGAGGACCCCGTCGGATCAAGAGGACCCCGTCGGATCAAGAGGACCCATCAGATCAAGAGGACCCCATCGGATCAAGAGGACCCACTGGATTAGGATCAAGGGGACCCCGTCGGATCAAGAGGACCCCGTTGGATCAAGAGGACCCCGTCGGATCAAGAAGACCCCGTCGGAAAAGATCAAGAGGACCCGTCAGATCTATATCAGGAGGACCTGTCGGATCAAGAGGACCCGTCAGATCAAGAGGACCCCGTCGGATCAAGAGGACCCCGTCGGATCAAGAGGACCCATCAGATCAAGATAAAGAGGACCCGTCGGATCAAGATCAAGAGGACCCCGTCGGATCAAGAGGACCCCATCGGATCCAGATCAAGAGGACCCGTCAGATCAAGATCAAGAGGACCCCATTGGATCAAGAGGACCCCGTCGGATCAAGAGGACCCCGTCGGATCAAGATCAAAATGACCCATCAGATCAAGATCAAGAGGACCCCATCGAATCAAGAGGACCCATCGGATCAAGATTAAGAGGACCCGTCAGATCAAGAGGACCCGTTGGAACAAGTGGACCCGTCGGATCAAGAGGACCCGTCAGATCAAGAGGACCCGTTGGAACAAGTGGACCCGTCGGATCAAGAGGACCCGTCAGATCAAGAGGACCAGTTGGATCAAGATCAAGAGGACCCCGTTGGATCAAGAGGACCCCGTCAGATCAAGATGGCCCGTCAGATCAGGAGGACCCGTTGGATCAAGTGGACCCGTCGGATAGAGAGGACCCGTCGGATCAAGATCAAGAGGATCCCGTCGGATCAAGAGGACTCGTCGGATCAAGAGGACCCGTCGGATCAAGATCAAGAGGACCCCGTCGGATCAAGAGGACCCCATCGGATCCAGATCAAGAGGACCCGTCAGATCAAGATCAAGAGGACCCCATCGGATCAAGAGGACCCCGTCGGATCAAGAGGACCCGGTCGGATCAAGATCAAAAGGACCCGTCGGATCAAGATCAAGAGGACCTATCGGATCAAGTGGACCCGTCGGATCAAGAGGACCCGTCGGATCAAGAGGAGCCATCGGATCAAGATCAAGAGGACCCGTCGGATCAAGATCAAGAGGACCCATCGGATCAAGATCAAGAGGACCCCGTCGGATCAAGAGGACCCGTCGGATCAAGAGGACCCGTCGGATCAAGATCAAGAGGACCCGTTGGATCAAGATCAAGAGGACCCCGTTGGATCAAGAGGACCCCGTCGGATCAATAGGACCCCGTCGGATCAAGATCAAAAGGACCCGTCGGATCAAGATCAAGAGGACCCGTCGGATCAAGAGGACCCGTCGGATCAAGAGGACCCGTCGGATCAAGAGGACCCCGTTGGATCAAGAGAACCCCGTCGGAACAAGAGAACCCCGTCGGATCAATAGGACCCCGTCGGATCAAGAGGACCCGTTGGATCAAGAGGACCCGTCGGATCAAGAGGACCCATTGGATCAAGATCAAGAGGACCCCGTCAGATCAAGAGGAGCCCGTCAGATCAAGAGGACCCCGTTGGATCAAGAGGACCCCATCGGATCAAGAGGACCCCGTCAGATCGAGAGGACCCGTCGGATCAAGAGGACCCCATCAGATCAAGATCAAGAGGACCCATCGGATCAAGAGGACCCCGTCGGATCAAGAGGACCCCGTCGGATCGAGAGGACTCGTCGGATCAAGAGGACCCCATCAGATCAAGATCAAGAGGACCCCGTCAGATCAAGAGGACCCGTCGGATCAAGAGGACCCCGTCGGATCAATATCAAGAGGACCCGTCGGATCAAGAGGACCCCGTCGGATCAATATCAAAAGGACCTGTCGGATCAAGAGAACCCGTCGGATCAAGAGGACCCGTTGGATCAAGATCAAGAGGACCCCGTCGGATCAAGATCAAGAGGACCCCGTCGAATCAAGAGGACCCATCGGATCAAGATTAAGAGGACCCGTCAGATCAAGAGGACCCGTTGGAACAAGTGGACCCGTCGGATCAAGAGGACCCGTCAGATCAAGAGGACCCGTTGGATCAAGATCAAGAGGACCCCGTTGGATCAAGAGGACCCGTCGGATCAAGAGGACCCGTCGGATCAAGATCAAGAGGACTCCGTCGGATTAAGAGGACCCCGTCAGATCAAGATGGCCCGTCAGATCAGGAGGACCCGTTGGATCAAGTGGACCCGTCGGATAGAGAGGACCCGTCGGATCAAGATCAAGAGGATCCCGTCGGATCAAGAGGACTCGTCGGATCAAGAGGACCCAACGGATCAAGATCAAGAGGACACCGTCGGATCAAGATCAAAATGACCCATCAGATCAAGATCAAGAGGACCCGTCGGATCAATAGGACCCGTCGGATCAAGAGGACCCCGTCGGATCAAGAGGACCCCGTCGGATCAAGAGGACCCATCAGATCAAGAGGACCCCATCGGATCAAGAGGACCCACTGGATTAGGATCAAGGGGACCCCGTCGGAACAAGAGGACCCCGTTGGATCAAGAGGACCCCGTCGGATCAAGAAGACCCCGTCGGAAAAGATCAAGAGGACCCGTCAGATCTATATCAGGAGGACCTGTCGGATCAAGAGGACCCGTCAGATCAAGAGGACCCCGTCGGATCAAGAGGACCCCGTCGGATCAAGAGGACCCATCAGATCAAGATAAAGAGGACCCGTCGGATCAAGATCAAGAGGACCCCGTCGGATCAAGAGGACCCCATCGGATCCAGATCAAGAGGACCCGTCAGATCAAGATCAAGAGGACCCCATCGGATCAAGAGGACCCCGTCGAATCAAGAGGACCCCGTCGGATCAAGATCAAAATGACCCATCAGATCAAGATCAAGAGGACCCGTCGGATCAATAGGACCCGTCGGATCAAGAGGACCCCGTCGGATCAAGAGGACCCCGTCGGATCAAGAGGACCCATCAGATCAAGAGGACCCCATCGGATCAAGAGGACCCACTGGATTAGGATCAAGGGGACCCCGTCGGATCAAGAGGACCCCGTTGGATCAAGAGGACCCCGTCGGATCAAGAAGACCCCGTCGGAAAAGATCAAGAGGACCCGTCAGATCTATATCAGGAGGACCTGTCGGATCAAGAGGACCCGTCAGATCAAGAGGACCCCGTCGGATCAAGAGGACCCCATCGGATCAAGAGGACCCATCAGATCAAGATAAAGAGGACCCGTCGGATCAAGATCAAGAGGACCCCGTCGGATCAAGAGGACCCCATCGGATCCAGATCAAGAGGACCCGTCAGATCAAGATCAAGAGGACCCCATCGGATCAAGAGGACCCCGTCGGATCAAGAGGACCCGGTCGGATCAAGATCAAAAAGACCCGTCGGATCAAGATCAAGAGGACCCCGTTGGATCAAGAGGACCCCGTCGGAACAAGAGAACCCCGTCGGATCAATAGGACCCCGTCGGATCAAGAGGACCCGTTGGATCAAGAGGACCCGTCGGATCAAGAGGACCCATCGGATCAAGATCAAGGGGACCCGTTGGATCAAGAGGACCCGTCGGTCAAGATCAAGAGTACCCGTCAGATCAAGATCAAGAGGACCCCGTCGGATCAAGAGGACCCGTCGGATCAAGAGGACCCCGTTAGATCAAGAGAACCCCTTCGGATCAAGAGGACCCCGTCGGATCAAGAGGACCCGTCGGATCAAGAGGACCCGTCGGATCAAGAGGACCCGTCGGATCAAGATCAAGAGGACTCTGCACAGGATATCGTGCGCGATTTGCGAGATCTTGCGCATAGCAGTTCAGCCAGCCAGGCAGGGAGACAGCGCATCAGCACTGACCAAGAGGAGCAATTGGACCAAGAGGACCCATTGGATCAAGAGGACCCCGTCGGATCAAGAGGACCCCTTCGGATCAAGATCAAGAGGAACCCGATGGATCAAGAGGACCCCGTCGGATCAAGAGGACCCCGTCGGAACAAGATCAAGAGGACACATTGGATCAAGATCAAGAGGACCCCGTCAGATCAAGAGGACCCCGTTGGATCAAGAGGACCCCATCGGATCAAGAGGACCCCGTCGGATCGAGAGGACCCGTCGGATCAAGAGGACCCCATCAGATCAAGATCAAGAGGACCCGTCGGATCAAGAGGACCCCGTCGGATCAAGAGGACCCCGTCGGATCGAGAGGACTCGTCGGATCAAGAGGACCCCATCAGATCAAGATCAAGAGGACCCCGTCAGATCAAGAGGACCCGTCGGATCAAGAGGACCCCGTCGGATCAATATCAAGAGGACCCGTCGGATCAAGAGGACCCCGTCGGATCAATATCAAAAGGACCTGTCGGATCAAGAGAACCCGTCGGATCAAGAGGACCCGTCGGATCAAGATCAAGAGGACCCCGTCGGATCAAGATCAAGAGGACCCCGTCGAATCAAGAGGACCCATCGGATCAAGATTAAGAGGACCCATCAGATCAAGAGGACCCGTTGGAACAAGTGGACCCGTCGGATCAAGAGGACCCGTCAGATCAAGAGGACCAGTTGGATCAAGATCAAGAGGACCCCGTTGGATCAAGAGGACCCCGTCAGATCAAGATGGCCCGTCAGATCAGGAGGACCCGTTGGATCAAGTGGACCCGTCGGATAGAGAGGACCCGTCGGATCAAGATCAAGAGGATCCCGTCGGATCAAGAGGACTCGTCGGATCAAGAGGACCCGTCGGATCAAGATCAAGAGGACCCCGTCGGATCAAGAGGACCCCATCGGATCCAGATCAAGAGGACCCGTCAGATCAAGATCAAGAGGACCCCATCGGATCAAGAGGACCCCGTCGGATCAAGAGGACCCGGTCGGATCAAGATCAAAAGGACCCGTCGGATCAAGATCAAGAGGACCTATCGGATCAAGTGGACCAGTCGGATCAAGAGGACCCGTCGGATCAAGAGGAGCCATCGGATCAAGATCAAGAGGACCCGTCGGATCAAGATCAAGAGGACCCATCGGATCAAGATCAAGAGGACCCCGTCGGATCAAGAGGACCCGTCGGATCAAGAGGACCCGTCGGATCAAGATCAAGAGGACCCGTTGGATCAAGATCAAGAGGACCCCGTTGGATCAAGAGGACCCCGTCGGATCAACAGGACCCCGTCGGATCAAGATCAAAAGGACCCGTCGGATCAAGATCAAGAGGACCCGTCGGATCAAGAGGACCCGTCGGATCAAGAGGACCCGTCGGATCAAGAGGACCCCGTTGGATCAAGAGAACCCCGTCGGAACAAGAGAACCCCGTCGGATCAATAGGACCCCGTCGGATCAAGAGGACCCGTTGGATCAAGAGGACCCGTCGGATCAAGAGGACCCATTGGATCAAGATCAAGAGGACCCCGTCAGATCAAGAGGACCCCGTCAGATCAAGAGGACCCCGTTGGATCAAGAGGACCCCATCGGATCAAGAGGACCCCGTCGGATCGAGAGGACCCGTCGGATCAAGAGGACCCCATCAGATCAAGATCAAGAGGACCCATCGGATCAAGAGGACCCCGTCGGATCAAGAGGACCCCGTCGGATCGAGAGGACTCGTCGGATCAAGAGGACCCCATCAGATCAAGATCAAGAGGACCCCGTCAGATCAAGAGGACCCGTCGGATCAAGAGGACCCCGTCGGATCAATATCAAGAGGACCCGTCGGATCAAGAGGACCCCGTCGGATCAATATCAAAAGGACCTGTCGGATCAAGAGAACCCGTCGGATCAAGAGGACCCGTTGGATCAAGATCAAGAGGACCCCGTCGGATCAAGATCAAGAGGACCCAGTCGAATCAAGAGGACCCATCGGATCAAGATTAAGAGGACCCGTCAGATCAAGAGGACCCGTTGGAACAAGTGGACCCGTCGGATCAAGAGGACCCGTCAGATCAAGAGGACCCGTTGGATCAAGATCAAGAGGACCCCGTTGGATCAAGAGGACCCGTCGGATCAAGAGGACCCGTCGGATCAAGATCAAGAGGACTCCGTCGGATTAAGAGGACCCCGTCAGATCAAGATGGCCCGTCAGATCAGGAGGACCCGTTGGATCAAGTGGACCCGTCGGATAGAGAGGACCCGTCGGATCAAGATCAAGAGGATCCCGTCGGATCAAGAGGACTCGTCGGATCAAGAGGACCCAACGGATCAAGATCAAGAGGACACCGTCGGATCAAGATCAAAATGACCCATCAGATCAAGATCAAGAGGACCCGTCGGATCAATAGGACCCGTCGGATCAAGAGGACCCCGTCGGATCAAGAGGACCCCGTCGGATCAAGAGGACCCATCAGATCAAGAGGACCCCATCGGATCAAGAGGACCCACTGGATTAGGATCAAGGGGACCCCGTCGGATCAAGAGGACCCCGTTGGATCAAGAGGACCCCGTCGGATCAAGAAGACCCCGTCGGAAAAGATCAAGAGGACCCGTCAGATCTATATCAGGAGGACCTGTCGGATCAAGAGGACCCGTCAGATCAAGAGGACCCCGTCGGATCAAGAGGACCCCGTCGGATCAAGAGGACCCATCAGATCAAGATAAAGAGGACCCGTCGGATCAAGATCAAGAGGACCCCGTCGGATCAAGAGGACCCCATCGGATCCAGATCAAGAGGACCCGTCAGATCAAGATCAAGAGGACCCCATCGGATCAAGAGGACCCCGTCGAATCAAGAGGACCCCGTCGGATCAAGATCAAAATGACCCATCAGATCAAGATCAAGAGGACCCGTCGGATCAATAGGACCCGTCGGATCAAGAGGACCCCGTCGGATCAAGAGGACCCCGTCGGATCAAGAGGACCCATCAGATCAAGAGGACCCCATCGGATCAAGAGGACCCACTGGATTAGGATCAAGGGGACCCCGTCGGATCAAGAGGACCCCGTTGGATCAAGAGGACCCCGTCGGATCAAGAAGACCCCGTCGGAAAAGATCAAGAGGACCCGTCAGATCTATATCAGGAGGACCTGTCGGATCAAGAGGACCCGTCAGATCAAGAGGACCCCGTCGGATCAAGAGGACCCCATCGGATCAAGAGGACCCATCAGATCAAGATAAAGAGGACCCGTCGGATCAAGATCAAGAGGACCCCGTCGGATCAAGAGGACCCCATCGGATCCAGATCAAGAGGACCCGTCAGATCAAGATCAAGAGGACCCCATCGGATCAAGAGGACCCCGTCGGATCAAGAGGACCCGGTCGGATCAAGATCAAAAAGACCCGTCGGATCAAGATCAAGAGGACCCCGTTGGATCAAGAGAACCCCGTCGGAACAAGAGAACCCCGTCGGATCAATAGGACCCCGTCGGATCAAGAGGACCCGTTGGATCAAGAGGACCCGTCGGATCAAGAGGACCCATCGGATCAAGATCAAGGGGACCCGTTGGATCAAGAGGACCCGTCGGTCAAGATCAAGAGTACCCGTCAGATCAAGATCAAGAGGACCCAGTCGGATCAAGAGGACCCGTCGGATCAAGAGGACCCCGTTAGATCAAGAGAACCCCTTCGGATCAAGAGGACCCCATCGGATCCAGATCAAGAGGACCCGTCAGATCAAGATCAAGAGGACCCCATCGGATCAAGAGGACCCCGTCGGATCAAGAGGACCCGGTCGGATCAAGATCAAAAAGACCCGTCGGATCAAGATCAAGAGGACCCATCGGATCAAGTGGACCCGTCGGATCAAGAGGACCCGTCGGATCAAGAGGAGCCATCGGATCAAGATCAAGAGGACCCGTCGGATCAAGATCAAGAGGACCCATCGGATCAAGATCAAGAGGACCCCGTCGGATCAAGAGGACCCGTCAGATCAAGAGGACCCGTCGGATCAAGATCAAGAGGACCCGTTGGATCAAGATCAAGAGGACCCCGTTGGATCAAGAGGACCCCGTCGGATCAACAGGACCCCGTCGGATCAAGATCAAAAGGACCCGTCGGATCAAGATCAAGAGGACCCGTCGGATCAAGAGGACCCGTCGGATCAAGAGGACCCGTCGGATCAAGAGGACCCGTCGGATCAAGAGGACCCCGTTGGATCAAGAGAACCCCGTCGGAACAACAGAACCCCGTCGGATCAATAGGACCCCGTTGGATCAAGAGGACCCGTCGGATCAAGAGGACCCATCGGATCAAGATCAAGGGACCCGTTGGATCAAGAGGACTCGTCGGTCAAGATCAAGAGTACCCGTCGGATCAAGATCAAGAGGACCCCGTCGGATCAAGAGGACCCATCGGATCAAGAGGACCCCGTTAGATCAAGAGAACCCCTTCGGATCAAGAGGACCCCGTCGGATCAAGAGGACCCGTCGGATCAAGAGGACCCGTCGGATCAAGAGGACCCGTCGGATCAAGATCAAGAGGACTCTGCACAGGATATCGTGCGCGATTTGCGAGATCTTGCGGATAGCAGTTCAGCCGGCCAGACAGGGAGACAGCGCATCAGCACTGACCAAGAGGAGCAATTGGACCAAGAGGACCCATTGGATCAAGAGGAACCCGTCGGATCAAGAGGACCCCTTCGGATCAAGATCAAGAGGACCCCGATGGATCAAGAGGACCCCGTCGGATCAAGAGGACCCCGTCGGAACAAGATCAAGAGGACACATTGGATCAAGATCAAGAGGACCCCGTCAGATCAAGAGGACCCCGTTGGATCAAGAGGACCCCATCGGATCAAGAGGACCCCGTCGGATCGAGAGGACCCGTCGGATCAAGAGGACCCCATCAGATCAAGATCAAGAGGACCCGTCGGATCAAGAGGACCCCGTCGGATCAAGAGGACCCCGTCGGATCGAGAGGACTCGTCGGATCAAGAGGACCCCATCAGATCAAGATCAAGAGGACCCCGTCAGATCAAGAGGACCCGTCGGATCAAGAGGACCCCGTCGGATCAATATCAAGAGGACCCGTCGGATCAAGAGGACCCCGACGGATCAATATCAAAAGGACCTGTCGGATCAAGAGAACCCGTCGGATCAAGAGGACCCGTCGGATCAAGATCAAGAGGACCCCGTCGGATCAAGATCAAGAGGACACCGTCGAATCAAGAGGACCCATCGGATCAAGATTAAGAGGACCCATCAGATCAAGAGGACCCGTTGGAACAAGTGGACCCGTCAGATCAAGAGGACCAGTTGGATCAAGATCAAGAGGACCCCGTTGGATCAAGAGGACCCCGTCAGATCAAGATGGCCCGTCAGATCAGGAGGACCCGTTGGATCAAGTGGACCCGTCGGATAGAGAGGACCCGTCGGATCAAGATCAAGAGGATCCCGTCGGATCAAGAGGACTCGTCGGATCAAGAGGACCCAACGGATCAAGATCAAGAGGACACCGTCGGATCAAGAGGACCCCGTCGGATCAAGAGGACCCTGTCGGATCAAGATCAAAATGACCCATCAGATCAAGATCAAGAGGACCCGTCGGATCAATAGGACCCGTCGGATCAAGAGGACCCCGTCGGATCAAGAGGACCCCGTCGGATCAAGAGGACCCATCAGATCAAGAGGACCCCATCGGATCAAGAGGACCCACTGGATTAGGATCAAGGGGACCCCGTCGGATCAAGAGGACCCCGTTGGATCAAGTGGACCCCGTCTGATCAAGAAGACCCCGTCGGAAAAGATCAAGAGGACCCGTCAGATCTATATCAGGAGGACCTGTCGGATCAAGAGGACCCGTCAGATCAAGAGGACCCCGTCGGATCAAGAGGACCCCGTCGGATCAAGAGGACCCATCAGATCAAGATAAAGAGGACCCGTCGGATCAAGATCAAGAGGACCCCGTCGGATCAAGAGGACCCCATCGGATCCAGATCAAGAGGACCCGTCAGATCAAGATCAAGAGGACCCCATCGGATCAAGAGGACCCCGTAGGATCAAGAGGACCCGGTCGGATCAAGATCAAAAGGACCCGTCGGATCAAGATCAAGAGGACCCATTGGATCAAGTGGATCCGTCGGATCAAGAGGACCCGTCGGATCAAGAGGACCCCGTCGGATCAAGAGTACCCTGTCGGAACAAGAGAACCCCCGTCGGATCAGGAGGACCCCGTCGGATCAAGAGGACCCTGTCGGATCAAGAGGACCCTTTAGCTCAAGAGGACCTGTCGGATCGAGAGGACCCCGTCGGATCAAGAGGACCCGTCGGATCAAGAGGACCCGTCGGATCAAGATCAAGAGGACCCGTCGGATCAAGATCAAGAGGACCCCGTCGGATCAAGAGGACCCCATCGGATCCAGATCAAGAGGACCCATCGGATCAAGATCAAGAGGACCCCATCGGATCAAGAGGACCTTGTCGGATCAAGAGGACCCCGTCGGATCAAGATCAAAAGGACCCGTCGGATCAAGAGGACTCGTCGGATCAAGATCAAAAGGACCCATCGGATCAAGATCAAGAGGACCCGTCGGATCAAGATCAAGAGGACCCGTTGGATCAAGATCAAGAGGACCCCATCGGATCAAGAGGACCCCGTCGGATCAAGAGGACCCCGTTGGATCAAGAGAACCCCGTCGGAACAAGAGAACCCCATCGGATCAATAGGACCCCGTCTGATCAAGAGGACCCGTTGGATCAAGAGGACCCGTCGGATCAAGAGGACCCATCGGATCAAGATCAAGGGGAGCCGTCAGATCAAGAGGACCCGTCGGTCAAGATCAAGAGTACCCTTCGGATCAAGATCAAGAGGACCCCGTCGGATCAAGAGGACCCCGTTAGATCAAGAGAACCCCTTCGGATCAAGAGGACCCCGTCGGATCAAGAGGACCCGTCGGATCAAGAGGACCCGTCGGATCAAGATCAAGAGGACCCTGCACAGGATATCGTGCGTGATTTGCGAGATCTTGCGCATAGCAGTTCAGCCGGCCAGGCAGGGAGACAGCGCATCAGCACTGACCAAGAGGAGCCATTGGACCAAGAGGACCCATTGGATCAAGAGGACCCCGTCGGATCAAGAGGACCCCTTCGGATCAAGATCAAGAGGACCCCGATGGATCAAGAGGACCCTGTCGGATCAAGAGGACCCCGTCGGAACAAGATCAAGAGGACACGTTGGATCAAGATCAAGAGGACCCCGTCGGATCAAGAGGACCCCGTTGGATCAAGAGGACCCCATCGGATCAAGAGGACCCCGTCGGATCGAGAGGACCCGTCGGATCAAGAGGACCCCATCAGATCAAGAGGACCCGTCCGATCAAGAGGACCCCGTCGGATCAAGAGGCCCACGTCAGATCGAGAGGACCCCGTCGGATCGAGAGGACTCGTCGGATCAAGAGGACCCCATCAGATCAAGATCAAGAGGACCCAAACAGATCAAGAGGACCCCGTCGGATCAATATCAAGATGACCCTTCGGATCAAGAGGACCCCGTCGGATCAATATCAAGAGGACCCGTCGGATCAAGAGAACCCGTCGGATCAAGAGGACCCGTCGGATCAAGATCAAGAGGACCCTGTCAGATCAAGATCAAGAGGACCCCGTCGAATCAAGAGGACCGATCGGATCAAGATTAAGAGGACCCGTCAGATCAAGAGGACCCGTTGGAACAAGTGGACCCGTCGGATCAAGAGGACCCGTCAGATCAAGAGGACCCGTCGGATCAAGATCAAGAGGACCCCGTTGGATCAAGAGGACCCGTCGTATCAAGATCAAGAGGACTCCGTCGGATCAAGAGGACCCCGTCAGATCAAGATGGCCCGTCAGATCAGGAGGACCCGTCGGATCAAGAGGACCCCGTTGGCTCAAGAGGACCCCGTTGGATCAAGAGGACCCCGTCGGATCAAGATCAAAATGACCCATCAGATCAAGATCAAGAGGACCCGTCGGATCAATAGGACCCGTCGGATCAAAAGGACCCCGTCGGATCAAGAGGACCCCGTCGGATCAAGAGGACCCATCAGATCAAGAGGACCCCATCGGATCAAGAGGACCCCACTGGATTAGGATCAAGGGGACCCCGTCGGATCAAGAGGACCCCGTTGGATCAAGAGGACCCCGTCGGATCAAGAAGACCCCGTCGGAAAAGATCAAGAGGACCCGTCAGATCTATATCAGGAGGACCTGTCGGATCAAGAGGACCCGTCAGATCAAGATAAAGAGGACCCGTCGGATCAAGATCAAGAGGACCCCGTCGGATCAAGAGGACCCCATCGGATCCAGATCAAGAGGACCCGTCAGATCAAGATCAAGAGGACCCCATCGGATCAAGAGGACCCCGTCGGATCAAGAGGACCCGGTCGGATCAAGATCAAAAGGACCCGTCGGATCAAGATCAAGAGGACCCATCGGATCAAGTGGACCCGTCGGATCAAGAGGACCCGTCGGATCAAGAGGACCCCGTGGGATCAAGAGTACCCCGTCGGAACAAGAGAACCCCCGTCGGATCAGGAGGACCCCGTCGGATCAGGAGGACCCCGTCGGATCAAGAGGACCCTGTCGGAACAAGAGGTCCCTTTAGATCAAGAGGACCTGTCGGATCGAGAGGACCCCGTTGGATCAAGAGGACCCGTCGGATCAAGAGGACCCGTCGGATCAAGATCAAGAGGACCCGTCGGATCAAGATCAAGAGGACCCCGTCGGATCAAGAGGACCCCATCGGATCCAGATCAAGAGGACCCATCGGATCAAGATCAAGAGGACCCCATCGGATCAAGAGGACCTTGTCAGATCAAGAGGACCCCGTCGGATCAAGATCAAAAGGACCCGTCGGATCAAGAGGACTCGTCGGATCAAGATCAAAAGGACCCATCGGATCAAGATCAAGAGGACCCGTCGGATCAAGATCAAGAGGACCCGTTGGATCAAGATCAAGAGGACCCCATCGGATCAAGAGGACCCCGTCGGATCAAGAGGACCCCATTGGATCAAGAGAACCCCGTCGGAACAAGAGAACCCCATCGGATCAATAGGACCCCGTCGGATCAAGAGGACCCGTTGGATCAAGAGGACCCGTCGGATCAAGAGGACCCATCGGATCAAGATCAAGGGGAGCCGTCAGATCAAGAGGACCCGTCGGTCAAGATCAAGAGTACCCTTCGGATTAAGATCAAGAGGACCCCGTCGGATCAAGAGGACCCGTCGGATCAAGAGGACCCCGTTAGATCAAGAGAACCCCTTCGGATCAAGAGGACCCCGTCGGATCAAGAGGACCCGTCGGATCAAGAGGACCCGTCGGATCAAGATCAAGAGGACCCTGCACAGGATATCGTGCGTTATTTGCGAGATCTTGCGCATAGCAGTTCAGCCGGCCAGGCAGGGAGACAGCGCATCAGCACTGACCAAGAGGAGCCATTGGACCAAGAGGACCCATTGGATCAAGAGGACCCCGTCGGATCAAGAGGACCCCTTCGGATCAGGATCAAGAGGACCCCGTCGGATCAAGAGGACCCCGTCGGAACAAGATCAAGAGGACACGTTGGATCAAGATCAAGAAGACCCCGTCGGATCAAGAGGACCCCGTTGGATCAAGAGGACCCCATCGGATCAAGAGGACCCCGTCGGATCGAGAGGACCCGTCTAATCAAGAGGACCCCATCAGATCAAGAGGACCCGTCCGATCAAGAGGACCCCGTCGGATCAAGAGGCCCACGTCGGATCAAGAGGCCCACGTCGGAACGAGAGGACCCCGTCGGATCGAGAGGACTCGTCGGATCAAGAGGACCCCATCAGATCAAGATCAAGAGGACCCCATCAGATCAAGAGGACCCCGTCGGATCAATATCAAGATGACCCTTCGGATCAAGAGGACCCCGTCGGATCAATATCAAGAGGACCCGTCGGATCAAGAGAACCCGTCGGATCAAGAGGACCCGTCGGATCAAGATCAAGAGGACCCTGTCGGATCAAGATCAAGAGGACCCCGTCGAATCAAGAGGACCGATCAGATCAAAATTAAGAGGACCCGTCAGATCAAGAGGACCCGTTGGAACAAGTGAACCCGTCGGATCAAGAGGACCCGTCAGATCAAGAGGACCCGTCGGATCAAGATCAAGAGGACCCCGTTGGATCAAGAGGACCCGTCGGATCAAGATCAAGAGGACTCCGTCGGATCAAGAGGACCCCGTCAGATCAAGATGGCCCGTCAGATCCGGAGGACCCGTCGGATCAAGAGGACCCCGTTGGATCAAGAGGACCCCGTCGGATCAAGAAGACCCCGTCGGAAAAGATCAAGAGGACCCGTCACATCAATATCAGGAGGACCTGTCGGATCAAGAGGACCCGTCAGATCAAGAGGACCCCGTCGGATCAAGAGGACCCCGTCGGATCAAGAGGACCCATCAGATCAAGATAAAGAGGACCCGTCGGATCAAGATCAAGAGGACCCCGTCGGATCAAGAGGACCCCATCGGATCCAGATCAAGAGGACCCGTCAGATCAAGATCAAGAGGACCCCATCGGATCAAGAGGACCCTGTCGGATCAAGAGGACCCGGTCGGATCAAGATCAAAAGGACCCGTCGGATCAAGATCAAGAGGACCCATCGGATTAAGTGGACCCGTCGGATCAAGAGGACCCGTCGGATCAAGAGGACCCCGTCGGATCAAGAGAACCCCGTCGGAACAAGAGAACCCCGTCGGATCAAGAGGACCCCGTCGGATCAAGAGGACCCTGTCGGATAAAGAGGACCCTTTAGATCAAGAGGACCTGTCGGATCAAGAGGACACATCGGATCAAGATCAAGGGGACCCGTCGGATCAAGAGGACCCGTCGGATCAAGATCAAGAGGACCCCGTCGGATCAAGATCAAGAGGACCCGTCGGATCAAGATCAAGAGGACCCCGTCGGATCGAGAGGACCCCGTCGGATCAAGAGGACCCCGTCGGATCAAGAGGACCCGTCGGATCAAGAGGACCCGTCGGATCAAGAGGACCCGTCGGATCAAGATCAAGAGGACCCGTCGGATCAAGAGGACCCGTCGGATCAAGAGGACCCGTCGGATCAAGATCAAGAGGACCCCGTCAGATCAAGAGGACCCCATCGGATCCAGATCAAAAGGACCCATCGGATCAAGATCAAGAGGACCCCATCGGATCAAGAGGACCCCGTCGGATCAAGAGGACCCCGTCGGATCAAGATCAAAAGGACCCGTCGGATCAAGAGGGCCCCGTCGGATCAAGAGGACTCGTCGGATCAAGAGGACCCGTCGGATCAAGAGGACCCGTCGGATCAAGATCAAGAGGACCCGTCGGATCAAGATCAAGAGGAGCCGTCGGATCAAGAGGACCCCGTCGGATCAAGAGGACCCCGTCGGATCGAGAGGACTCGTCGGATCAAGAGGACCCCATCAGATCAAGATCAAGAGGACCCCGTCAGATCAAGAGGACCCCGTCGGATCAAGAGGACCCCGTCGGATCAATATCAAGAAGACCCGTCGGATCAAGAGGACCCCGTCGGATCAATATCAAGAGGACCCGTCAGATCAAGAGAACCCGTCGGATCAAGAGGACCCGTCGGATCAAGATCAAGAGGACCCCGTCGGATCAAGATCAAGAGGACCCCGTCAAATCAAGAGGACCCATCGGATCAAGATTAAGAGGACCCGTCAGATCAAGAGGACCCGTTGGAACAAGTGGACCCGTCGGATCAAGAGGACCCGTCAGATCAAGAGGACCCCGTTGGATCAAGAGGACCCGTCGGATCAAGAGGACCTGTCGGATCAAGATCAAGAGGACTCCGTCGGATCAAGAGGACCCCGTCAGATCAAGATGGCCCGTCAGATCAGGAGGACCCGTTGGATCAAGTGGACCCGTTGGATCAAGAGGACCTGTCGGATCAAGATCAAGAGGGCCCCGTCGGATCAAGAGGACTCGTCGGATCGAGAGGGCCCAGCGGATCAAGATCAAAAGGACCCCGTCGGATCAAGAGGACCCCGTCGGATCAAGAGGACCCCGTCGGATCAAGATCAAAATGACCCATCAGATCAAGATCAAGAGGACCCGTCGGATCAATTGGACCCGTCAGATCAAGAGGACCCCGTCGGATCAAGAGGACCCCGTCGGATCAAGAGGACCCATCAGATCAAGAGGACCCCATCGGATTAAGAGGACCCCATTGGATTAGAATCAAGGGGACCCTGTCGGATCAAGAGGACCTCGTTGGATCAAGAGGACCCCGTTGGATCAAGAAGACCCGTCAGATCAATATCAGGAGGACCTGACGGATCAAGAGGACCCGTCAGATCAAGAGGACCCCGTCGGATCAAGAGGACCCTGTCGGATCAAGAGGACCCATCAGATGAAGAAAAAGAGGACCCGTCGGATCAAGATCAAGAGGACCCCGTCGGATAAAGAGGACCCCATCGGATCCAGATCAAGAGGACCCGTCAGATCAAGATCAAGAGGACCCCATCGGATCAAGAGGACCTTGTCGGATCAAGAGGACACCGTCGGATCAAGATCAAAAGGACCCGTCGGATCAAGAGGACTCGTCGGATCAAGATCAAAAGGACCCATCGGATCAAGATCAAGAGGACCCGTCGGATCAAGATCAAGAGGGCCCGTTGGATCAAGATCTAGAGGACCCGTCGGATCAAGAGAACCCGTCGGATCAAGAGGACCCGTCGGATCAAGAGGACAAGTCGGATCAAGATCAAGAGGACCCGTCGGATCAAGAGGACCCGTCGGATCAAGAGGACCCGTCGGATCAAGATCAAGAGGACCCGTCGGATCAAGATCAAGAGGACCCCGTCGGATCAAGAGGACCCCATCGGATCCAGATCAAGAGGACCCATCTGATCAAGATCAAGAGGACCCCATCGGATCAAGAGGACCCTGTCGGATCAAGAGGACCCGGTCGGATCAAGATCAAAAGGACCCGTCGGATCAAGATCAAGAGGACCCATCGGATTAAGTGGACCCGTCGGATCAAGAGGACCCGTCGGATCAAGAGGACCCCGTCGGATCAAGAGAACCCCGTCGGAACAAGAGAACCCCGTCGGATCAAGAGGACCCCGTCGGATCAAGAGGACCCTGTCGGATCAAGAGGACCCTTTAGATCAAGAGGACCTGTCGGATCAAGAGGACACATCGGATCAAGATCAAGGGGACCCGTCGGATCAAGAGGACCCGTCGGATCAAGATCAAGAGGACCCCGTCGGATCAAGATCAAGAGGACCCGTCGGATCAAGATCAAGAGGACCCCGTCGGATCGAGAGGACCCCGTTGGATCAAGAGGACCCCGTCGGATCAAGAGGACCCGTCGGATCAAGAGGACCCGTCGGATCAAGAGGACCAGTCGGATCAAGATCAAGAGGACCCGTCGGATCAAGAGGACCCGTCGGATCAAGAGGACCCGTCGGATCAAGATCAAGAGGACCCCGTCAGATCAAGAGGACCCCATCGGATCCAGATCAAAAGGACCCATCGGATCAAGATCAAGAGGACCCCATCGGATCAAGAGGACCCCGTCGGATCAAGAGGACCCCGTCGGATCAAGATCAAAAGCACCCGTCGGATCAAGAGGGCCCCGTCGGATCAAGAGGACTCGTCGGATCAAGAGGACCCGTCGGATCAAGAGGACCCAGTCGGATCAAGATCAAGAGGACCCGTCGGATCAAGATCAAGAGGAGCCGTCGGATCAAGAGGACCCCGTCGGATCAAGAGGACCCCGTCGGATCGAGAGGACTCGTCGGATCAAGAGGACCCCATCAGATCAAGATCAAGAGGACCCCGTCAGATCAAGAGGACCCCGTCGGATCAAGAGGACCCCGTCGGATCAATATCAAGAAGACCCGTCGGATCAAGAGGACCCCGTCGGATCAATATCAAGAGGACCCATCAGATCAAGAGAACCCGTCGGATCAAGAGGACCCGTCGGATCAAGATCAAGAGGACCCCGTCGGATCAAGATCAAGAGGACCCCGTCAAATCAAGAGGACCCATCGGATCAAGATTAAGAGGACCCGTCAGATCAAGAGGACCCGTTGGAACAAGTGGACCCGTCGGATCAAGAGGACCCGTCAGATCAAGAGGACCCCGTTGGATCAAGAGGACCCGTCGGATCAAGAGGACCTGTCGGATCAAGATCAAGAGGACTCCGTCGGATCAAGAGGACCCCGTCAGATCAAGATGGCCCGTCAGATCAGGAGGACCCGTTGGATCAAGTGGACCCGTTGGATCAAGAGGACCTGTCGGATCAAGATCAAGAGGACCCCGTCGGATCAAGAGGACTCGTCGGATCGAGAGGGCCCAGCGGATCAAGATCAAAAGGACCCTGTCGGATCAAGAGGACCCCGTCGGATCAAGAGGACCCCGTCGGATCAAGATCAAAATGACCCATCAGATCAAGATCAAGAGGACCCGTCGGATCAATTGGACCCGTCAGATCAAGAGGACCCCGTCGGATCAAGAGGACCCCGTCGGATCAAGAGGACCCATCAGATCAAGAGGACCCCATCGGATTAAGAGGACCCCATTGGATTAGAATCAAGGGGACCCTGTCGGATCAAGAGGACCTCGTTGGATCAAGAGGACCCCGTTGGATCAAGAAGACCCGTCAGATCAATATCAGGAGGACCTGACGGATCAAGAGGACCCGTCAGATCAAGAGGACCCCGTCGGATCAAGAGGACCCTGTCGGATCAAGAGGACCCATCAGATGAAGAAAAAGAGGACCCGTCGGATCAAGATCAAGAGGACCCCGTCGGATAAAGAGGACCCCATCGGATCCAGATCAAGAGGACCCGTCAGATCAAGATCAAGAGGACCCCATCGGATCAAGAGGACCTTGTCGGATCAAGAGGACACCGTCGGATCAAGATCAAAAGGACCCGTCGGATCAAGAGGACTCGTCGGATCAAGATCAAAAGGACCCATCGGATCAAGATCAAGAGGACCCGTCGGATCAAGATCAAGAGGGCCCGTTGGATCAAGATCTAGAGGACCCGTCGGATCAAGAGAACCCGTCGGATCAAGAGGACCCGTCGGATCAAGAGGACAAGTCGGATCAAGATCAAGAGGACCCGTCGGATCAAGAGGACCCGTCGGATCAAGAGGACCCGTCGGATCAAGATCAAGAGGACCCGTCGGATCAAGATCAAGAGGACCCCGTCGGATCAAGAGGACCCCATCGGATCCAGATCAAGAGGACCCATCTGATCAAGATCAAGAGGACCCCATCGGATCAAGAGGACCCTGTCGGATCAAGAGGACCCGGTCGGATCAAGATCAAAAGGACCCGTCGGATCAAGATCAAGAGGACCCATCGGATTAAGTGGACCCGTCGGATCAAGAGGACCCGTCGGATCAAGAGGACCCCGTCGGATCAAGAGAACCCCGTCGGAACAAGAGAACCCCGTCGGATCAAGAGGACCCCGTCGGATCAAGAGGACCCTGTCGGATCAAGAGGACCCTTTAGATCAAGAGGACCTGTCGGATCAAGAGGACACATCGGATCAAGATCAAGGGGACCCGTCGGATCAAGAGGACCAGTCGGATCAAGATCAAGAGGACCCGTCGGATCAAGAGGACCCGTCGGATCAAGAGGACCCGTCGGATCAAGAGGACCCGTCGGATCAAGATCAAGAGGACCCCGTCAGATCAAGAGGACCCCATCGGATCCAGATCAAAAGGACCCATCGGATCAAGATCAAGAGGACCCCATCGGATCAAGAGGACCCCGTCGGATCAAGAGGACCCCGTCGGATCAAGATCAAAAGGACCCGTCGGATCAAGAGGGCCCCGTCGGATCAAGAGGACTCGTCGGATCAAGAGGACCCGTCGGATCAAGAGGACCCGTCGGATCAAGATCAAGAGGACCCGTCGGATCAAGATCAAGAGGAGCCGTCGGATCAAGAGGACCCCGTCGGATCAAGAGGACCCCGTCGGATCGAGAGGACTCGTCGGATCAAGAGGACCCCATCAGATCAAGATCAAGAGGACCCCGTCAGATCAAGAGGACCCCGTCGGATCAAGAGGACCCCGTCGGATCAATATCAAGAAGACCCGTCGGATCAAGAGGACCCCGTCGGATCAATATCAAGAGGACCCGTCAGATCAAGAGAACCCGTCGGATCAAGAGGACCCGTCGGATCAAGATCAAGAGGACCCCGTCGGATCAAGATCAAGAGGACCCCGTCAAATCAAGAGGACCCATCGGATCAAGATTAAGAGGACCCGTCAGATCAAGAGGACCCGTTGGAACAAGTGGACCCGTCGGATCAAGAGGACCCGTCAGATCAAGAGGACCCCGTTGGATCAAGAGGACCCGTCGGATCAAGAGGACCTGTCGGATCAAGATCAAGAGGACTCCGTCGGATCAAGAGGACCCCGTCAGATCAAGATGGCCCGTCAGATCAGGAGGACCCGTTGGATCAAGTGGACCCGTTGGATCAAGAGGACCTGTCGGATCAAGATCAAGAGGACCCCGTCGGATCAAGAGGACTCGTCGGATCGAGAGGGCCCAGCGGATCAAGATCAAAAGGACCCCGTCGGATCAAGAGGACCCCGTCGGATCAAGAGGACCCCGTCGGATCAAGATCAAAATGACCCATCAGATCAAGATCAAGAGGACCCGTCGGATCAATTGGACCCGTCAGATCAAGAGGACCCCGTCGGATCAAGAGGACCCCGTCGGATCAAGAGGACCCATCAGATCAAGAGGACCCCATCGGATTAAGAGGACCCCATTGGATTAGAATCAAGGGGACCCTGTCGGATCAAGAGGACCTCGTTGGATCAAGAGGACCCCGTTGGATCAAGAAGACCCGTCAGATCAATATCAGGAGGACCTGACGGATCAAGAGGACCCGTCAGATCAAGAGGACCCCGTCGGATCAAGAGGACCCTGTCGGATCAAGAGGACCCATCAGATGAAGAAAAAGAGGACCCGTCGGATCAAGATCAAGAGGACCCCGTCGGATAAAGAGGACCCCATCGGATCCAGATCAAGAGGACCCGTCAGATCAAGATCAAGAGGACCCCATCGGATCAAGAGGACCTTGTCGGATCAAGAGGACACCGTCGGATCAAGATCAAAAGGACCCGTCGGATCAAGAGGACTCGTCGGATCAAGATCAAAAGGACCCATCGGATCAAGATCAAGAGGACCCGTCGGATCAAGATCAAGAGGGCCCGTTGGATCAAGATCTAGAGGACCCGTCGGATCAAGAGAACCCGTCGGATCAAGAGGACCCGTCGGATCAAGAGGACAAGTCGGATCAAGATCAAGAGGACCCGTCGGATCAAGAGGACCCGTCGGATCAAGAGGACCCGTCGGATCAAGATCAAGAGGACCCGTCGGATCAAGAGGACTCGTCGGATCGAGAGGGCCCAGCGGATCAAGATCAAAAGGACCCCGTCGGATCAAGAGGACCCCGTCGGATCAAGAGGACCCCGTCGGATCAAGATCAAAATGACCCATCAGATCAAGATCAAGAGGACCCGTCGGATCAATTGGACCCGTCAGATCAAGAGGACCCCGTCGGATCAAGAGGACCCCGTCGGATCAAGAGGACCCATCAGATCAAGAGGACCCCATCGGATTAAGAGGACCCCATTGGATTAGAATCAAGGGGACCCTGTCGGATCAAGAGGACCTCGTTGGATCAAGAGGACCCCGTTGGATCAAGAAGACCCGTCAGATCAATATCAGGAGGACCTGACGGATCAAGAGGACCCGTCAGATCAAGAGGACCCCGTCGGATCAAGAGGACCCTGTCGGATCAAGAGGACCCATCAGATGAAGAAAAAGAGGACCCGTCGGATCAAGATCAAGAGGACCCCGTCGGATAAAGAGGACCCCATCGGATCCAGATCAAGAGGACCCGTCAGATCAAGATCAAGAGGACCCCATCGGATCAAGAGGACCCCGTCGGATCAAGAGGACCTGTCGGATCAAGAGGATCCGTCGGATCAAGATCAAGAGGACCCCGTCGGATCAAGATCAAGAGGACGCGTCGGATCAAGATCAAGAGGACCCCGTCGGATCGAGAGGACCCCGTCGGATCAAGAGGACCCTGTCGGATCAAGAGGACCCATCGGATCAAGAGGACCCCGTTAGATCAAGAGAACCCCTTTGGATCAAGAGGACCCCGTCGGATCAAGAGGACCCGTCGGATCAAGAGTACCCGTCGGATCAAGAGGACCTGTCGGATCAAGAGGACAAGTCGGATCAAGATCAAGAGGACCCGTCGGATCAAGAGGACCCGTCAGATCAAGAGGACCCGTCGGATCAAGAGGACCCGTCGGATCAAGAGGACCCGTCGGATCAAGATCAAGAGGACCCGTCGGATCAAGATCAAGAGGACCCGTCGGATCAAGATCAAGAGGACCCCGTCGGATCAAGAGGACCCCATCGGATCCAGATCAAGAGGACCCATCTGATCAAGATCAAGAGGACCCCATCGGATCAAGAGGACCTTGTCGGATCAAGAGGACCCCGTCGGATCAAGATCAAAAGGACCCGTCGGATCAAGAGGACTCGTCGGATCAAGATCAAAAGGACCCATCGGATCAAGATCAAGAGGACCCGTCGGATCAAGATCAAGAGGGCCCGTTGGATCAAGATCTAGAGGACCCCATCGGATCAAGAGGACCCCGTCGGATCAAGATCAAAAGGACCCGTCGGATCAAGAGGACCCGTCAGATCAAGAGGACCCGTCGGATCAAGAGGACCCCGTCGGATCAAGAGAACCCCGTCGGAACAAGAGAACCCCGTCGGATCAATAGGACCCCGTCAGATCAAGAGGACCCGTTGGATCAAGAGGACCCGTCGGATCAAGAGGACCCCGTCGGATCAAGAGAACCCCGTCGGAACAAGAGAACCCCGTCGGATCAATAGGACCCCGTCGGATCAAGAGGACCCGTTGGATTAAGAGGACCCGTCGAATCAAGAGGACCCATCGGATCAAGATCAAGGGGACCCGTCGGATCAAGAGGACCCGTCGGATCAAGATCAAGAGTACCCGTCGGATCAAGATCAAGAGGACCCCATCGGATCAAGAGGACCCCGTCGGATCAAGAGGACCCCATCGGATCAAGAGGACACGTCGGATCAAGAGGACCCCGTTAGATCAAGAGAACCCCTTCGGATCAAGAGGACCCCGTCGGATCAAGAGGACCCATCGGATCAAGAGGAACTGTCGGATCAAGAGGACCCGTCAGATCAAGATCAAGAGGACCCGTCGGATCAAGAGGACCCGTCGGATCAAGAGGACCCGTCGGATCAAGATCAAGAGGACCCGTCGGATCAAGAGGACCCCGTCGGATCAAGAGGACCCCGTCGGATCAAGATCAAAATGACCCATCAGATCAAGATCCAGAGGACCCGTCGGATCAATAGGACCCGTCGGATCAAGAGAACCCCATCGGATCAAGAGGACCCCGTCGGATCAAGAGGACCCATCGGATCAAGAGGACCCCATCGGATCAAGAGGACCCCGTTGGATCAGGATCAAGGGGACCCCGTCGGATCAAAAGGACCCCGTTGGATCAAGATCAAGAGGACCCGTCAGATCAAGATCAAGAGGACCCCATCGGATCAAGAGGACCCCGTCGGATCAAGAGGACCCGTCGGATCAAGAGCACCCGTCGGATCAAGAGGACCCGTCGGATCAAGAGGACCCCGTCGGATCAAGAGGACCCCGTCGGAACAAGAGAACCCCGTCGGATCAAGAGGACCCCGTCGGATCAAGAGGACCCTGTCGGATCAAGAGGACCTGTCGTATCAAGAGGACACATCGGATCAAGATCAAGGGGACCCGTCGGATCAAGAGGACCCGTCGGATCAAGATCAAGAGGACCCCGACGGATCAAGATCAAGAGGACGCATCGGATCAAGATCAAGAGGACCCCGTCGGATCGAGAAGACCCCGTTGGATCAAGAGGACCCCGTCGGATCAAGAGGATACATCGGATCAAGAGGACCCCGTTAGATCAAGAGAACCCCTTTGGATCAAGAGGACCCCGTCGGATCAAGAGGACCCGTCGGATCAAGAGTACCAGTTGGATCAAGAGGACCCGTCGGATCAAGAGGACCAGTCGGATCAAGATCAAGAGGACCCGTCGGATCAAGAGGAGCCGTCGGATCAAGAGGACCCGTCGGATCAAGATCAAGAGGACCCGTCGGATCAAGATCAAGAGGACCCCGTCGGATCAAGAGGACCCCATCGGATCCAGATCAAGAGGACCCATCGGATCAAGATCAAGAGGAATCCATCGGATCAAGAGGACCTTGTCGGATCAAGAGGGCCCCGTCAGATCAAGATCAAAAGGACCCGTCGGATCAAGAGGACTCGTCGGATCAAGATCAAAAGGACCCATCGGATCAAGATCAAGAGGACCCGTCGGATCAAGATCAAGAGGACCTGTTGGATCAAGATCAAGAGGACCCCGTCGGATCAAGAGGACCCCGTCGGATCAAGAGGACCCCGTCGGATCAAGATCAAAAGGACCCGTCGGATCAAGATCAAGATGACCCGTCGGATCAAGAGGACCCCGTCGGATCAAGAGAACCCCGTCGGAACAAGAGAACCCCGTCGGATCAATAGGACCCCGTCGGATCAAGAGGACCCGTTGGATCAAGAGGACCCGTCGGATCAAGAGGACCCATCGGATCAAGATCAAGGGGACCCGTCGGATCAAGAGGACCCGTCGGATCAAGATCAGAGTACCCGTCGGATCAAGATCAAGAGGACCCCATCGGATCAAGAGGACCCCGTCGGAACAAGAGGACACGTCGGATCAAGAGGACCCCGTTAGATCAAGAGAACCCCTTCGGATCAAGAGGACCCCTTCGGATCAAGAGGACCCATCGGATCAAGAGGAACTGTCGGATCAAGAGGACCCGTCGGATCAAGATCAAGAGGACCCGTCGGATCAAGAGGACCCGTCGGATCAAGAGGACCCGTCGGATCAAGAGGACCCGTCGGATCAAGATCAAGAGGACCCGTCGGATCAAGAGGACCCCGTCGGATCAAGATCAAAATGACCCATCAGATCAAGATCCAGAGGAGCCGTCGGATCAATAGGACCCGTCGGATCAAGAGGACCCCATCGGATCAAGAGGACCCTGTCGGATCAAGAGGACCCATCGGATCAAGAGGACCCAATCGGATCAAGAGAACCCCGTTGGTTTAGGATCAAGGGGAACCCGTTGGATCAAAAGGACCCCGTTGGATCAAGAGGACCCCGTCGGATCAAGAGGATCACGTCGGATCAATATCAAGAGGACCTGTCAGATCAAGATCAAGAGGACCCCATCGGATCAAGAGGACCCCGTCGGATCAAGAGGACCCGTCGGATCAAGAGGACCCGTCGGATCAAGAGGACCCCATCGGATCAAGAGAACCCCGTTGGAACAAGAGAACCCCGTCGGATCAAGAGGACCCCGTCGGATCAAGAGGACCCTGTCGGATCAAGAGGACCCTTTAGATCAAGAGGACCTGTCGGATCAAGAGGACACATCGGATCAAGATCAAGGGGACCCATCGGATCAAGAGGACCCGTCGGATCAAGATCAAGAGGACCCCGTCGGATCAAGATCAAGAGGACCCGTCGGATCAAGATCAAGAGGACCCCGTCGGATCAAGATCAAGAGGACCCCGTCGGATCAAGAGGACCCCATCGGATCAAGAGGACCCATCAGATCAAGAGGACCCCGTTAGATCAAGAGAACCCCTTCGGATCAAGAGGACCCCGTCGGATCAAGAGGACCCGTTGGATCAAGAGGACCCGTCAGATCAAGAAGACCCGTCGGATCAAGATCAAGAGGACCCCATCGGATCAAGAGGACCCCATTGGATTAGGATCAAGGGGACTCCGTCGAATCAAGAGGACCCCGTTGGATCAAGAGGATCCCGTCGGATCATGAAGACCCCGTTGGAAAAGATCAAGAGGACCCGTCAGATCAATATCAGGAGGACCTGTCGGATCAAGAGGACCTGTCAGATCAAGAGGACCCCGTCGGATCAAGAGGACCCCGTCGGATCAAGAGGACCCATCAGATCAAGATAAAGAGGACCCGTCGGATCAAGATCAAGAGGACCCCGTCGGATCAAGAGGACCCGTCAGATCAAGATCAAGAGGACCCCATCGGATCAAGAGGAACCCGTCGGATCAAGAGGACCCGGTCGGATCATGATCAAAAGGACCCGTCGGATCAAGATCAAGAGGACCCATCGGATCAAGTGGACCCGTCGGATCAAGAAGACCCGTCGGATCAAGAGGACCCCGTCGGATCAAGAGAACCCCGTCGGAACAAGAGAACCCCGTCGGATCAAGAGGACCTGTCGGATCAAGAGGACCTGTCGGATCAAGAGGACACATCGGATCAAGATCAAGGGGACCCGTCGGATCAAGAGGAACCATCGGATCAAGATCAAGAGGACCCCGTCGGATCAAGATCAAGAGGACCCGTCGGATCAAGATCAAGAGGACCCCGTCGGATCGAGAGGACCCAGTCGGATCAAGAGGACCCATCGGATCAAGAGGACCCCGTTAGATCAAGAGAACCCCTTCCGATCAAGAGGACCCCGTCGGATCAAGAGGACCAGTCGGATCAAGAGGACCCGTCGGATCAAGAGGACCAGTCAGATCAAGATCAAGAGGACCCGTCGGATCAAGAGGACCCGTCGGATCAAGAGGACCCGTCGGATCAAGAGGACCCGTCGGATCAAGATTAAGAGGACCCGTCGGATCAAGATCAAGAGGACCCCGTCGGATCAAGAGGACCCCATCGGATCCAGATCAAGAGGACCCATCGGATCAAGAGGACCCCGTTAGATCAAGAGAACCCCTTCCGATCAAGAGGACCCCGTCGGATCAAGAGGACCCAGTCGGATCAAGAGGACCCGTCGGATCAAGAGGACCCGTCGGATCAAGAGGACCAGTCAGATCAAGATCAAGAGGACCCGTCGGATCAAGAGGACCCGTCGGATCAAGAGGACCCGTCGGATCAAGAGGACCCGTCGGATCAAGATTAAGAGGACCCGTCGGATCAAGATCAAGAGGACCCCATCGGATCAAGAGGACCTTGTCGGATCAAGAGGACCCCGTCGGATCAAGATCAAAAGGACCCGTCGGATCAAGAGGACCCCGTCGGATCAAGAGGACTCGTCGGATCAAGAGGACCCGTCGGATCAAGTTCAAGAGCACCCGTCGGATCAAGATCAAGAGGACCCGTAGGATCAAGATCAAGAGGACCCCGTCGGATCAAGTAGACCCGTCGGGTCAAGATCAAGAGGACCCGTCGGATCAAGATCAAGAGGACCCGTTGGATCAAGATCAAGAGGACCCCGTCGGATCAAGAGGACCCCGTCGGATCAAGAGGACCCCGTCGGATCAAGATCAAAAGGACCCGTCGGATCAAGATCAAGAGGACCCGTCGGATCAAGAGGACCCGTCGGATCAAGAGAACCCCGTCGGATCAAGATCAAGAGGTCCCGTCGGATCAAGATCAAGAGGACCCGTAGGATCAAGATCAAGAGGACCCCGTCGGATCAAGTGGACCCGTCGGATCAAGATCAAGAGAACCCATCGGATCAAGATCAAGAGGACCCGTTGGTTCAAGATCAAGAGGACCCCGTCGGATCAGGAGTACCCCGTCGGATCAAGAGGACCACGTCGGATCAAGATCAAGATGACCCGTCAGATCAAGATCAAGAAGACCCCATCGGATCAAGAGGACCCCGTCGGATCAAGAGGACCCGTCGGATCAAGATCAAGAGGACCCCGTCGGATCAAGAGGACCCATCGGATCAAGATCAAGGGGACCCGTCGGATCAAGAGGACCCGTCGGATCAAGATCAAGAGGACCCATCGGATCAAGATCAAGAGGACCTCATCGGATCGAGAGGACCCCGTCGGATCAAGAGGACCCCGTCGGATCAATAGGACCCGTCGGATCAAGAGGACCCCATCGGATCAAGAGGACTCCGTCGGATCAAGAGGACCCATCGGATCAAGAGGACCCCATCGGATCAAGAGGACCCCGTTGGATCAGGATCAAGGGGACCCCGTCGGATCTAAAGGACCCAATTGGATCAAGAGGACCCCGTCGGATCAAGAGGACCACGTCGGATCAAGATCAAGAGGACCCTTCAGATCAAGATCAAGAGGACCCCATCGGATCAAGAGGACCCCGTCGGATCAAGAGGACCCATCGGATCAAGATAAAGAGGACCCATCGGATCAAGAGGACCCCGTCGGATCGAGAGGACCCCATCGGATTGAGAGGACCCGACGGATCAAGAGGACCCCATCAGATCAAGAGGACCCCGTCAGATCAAGAGGACACCGTCGGATCAAGAGGACCCCGTCGGATCAATATCAAGAGGACCCGTCGGATCAAGAGGACCCCGTCGGATCAATATCAAGAGGACCCATCGGATCAAGAGAACCCATCGGATCAAGAGGACCCGTCGGATCAAGATCAAGAGGACCCCGTCGGATCAAGATCAAGAGGACCCCATCGAATCAAGAGGACCCATCGGATCAAGATTAAGAGGACCCGTCAGATCAAGAGGACCCGTTGGATCAAGTGGACCCGTCGGATCAAGAGGACCCGTCAGATCAAGAGGACCCGTCGGATCAAGATCAAGAGGACCCCGTTGGATCAAGAGGAACCGTCGGATCAAGAGGACCCGTCGGATCAAGATCAAGAGGACCCCGTCGGATCAAGGGGACCCTGTCAGATCAAGAGGACCCCATCAGATCCAGATCAAGAGGACCCGTCAGATCAAGATCAAGAGGACCCCGTCGGATCAAGAGGACTCGTCGGATCAAGAGGACCCGTCGGATCAAGAGGACCCGTCGGATCAAGATCAAGAGGACCCGTCGGACCAAGATCAAGAGGACCCGTAGGATCAAGATCAAGAGGACCCCGTCGGATCAAGTGGACCCGTCGGATCAAGATCAAGAGGACCCGTCGGATCAAGATCAAGAGGACCCGTTGGATCAAGATCAAGAGGACCCCGTCGGATCAAGAGGACCCCGTCGGATCAAGAGGACCCCGTCGGATCAAGATCAAAAGGACCCGTCGGATCAAGATCAAGAGGACCCGTCGGATCAAGAGGACCCGTCGGATCAAGAGGACCCCGTCGGATCAAGAGGACCCCGTTAGATCAAGAGAACCCCTTTCGGATCAAGAGGACCCCGTCGGATCAAGATGACCCGTCTGATTAAGAGGAACTGTCGGATCAAGAGGACCCGTCGGATCAAGATCAAGAGGACCCGTCGGATCAAGAGGACCCGTCGGATCAAGAGGACCCGTCGGATCAAGAGGACCCGTTGGATAAAAAGGACCCGTTGGATATAGAGGACCCATCGGATCAAGATCAAGGGGACCTGTCGGATCAAGAGTACCCGTCGGATCAAGATCAAGAGTACCCGTCGGATCAAGATCAAGAGGACCCCGTCGGATCAAGAGGACCCCGTCGGATCAAGAGGACCCCGTCGGATCAAGAGGACCCCGTTAGATCAAGAGAACCCCTTTCGGATCAAGAGGACCCCGTCGGATCAAGATGACCCGTCGGATTAAGAGGAACTGTCGGATCAAGAGGACCCGTCGGATCAAGATCAAGAGGACCCGTCGGATCAAGAGGACCCGTCGGATCAAGAGGACCCGTCGGATCAAGAGGACCCGTCGGATCAAGATCAAGAGGACCCGTCGGATCAAGAGGACCCCGTCGGATCAAGAGGACCTCGTCAGATCAAGATCAAAATGACCCATCAGATCAAGATCCAGAGGAGCCGTCGATTCAATAGGACCCGTCGGATCAAGAGGACCCCATCGGATCAAGAGGACCCTGTCGGATCAAGAGGACCCATCGGATCAAGAGGACCCCATCGGATCAAGAGGACCCCGTTGGGTCAGGATCAAGGGGACCCCGTCGGATCAAAAGGACCCCGTTGGATCAAGAGGACCCCGTCGGATCAAGAGGACCACGTCGGATCAAGATCAAGAGGACCCGTCAGATCAAGATCAAGAGGACCCCATCGGATCAAGAGGACCCGTCGGATCAAGAGGACCCATCGGATCAAGATAAAGAGGACCCGTCGGATCAAGATCAAAAGGACCCCGTCGGATCAAGAGGACCCCATCGGATCCAGATCAAGAGGACCCGTCAGATCAAGATCAAGAGGACCCCATCGGATCAAGAGGACCCCGTCGGATCAAGAGGACCCCATCGGATCAAGATCATAAGGACCCGTCGGATCAAGATCAAGAGGACCCCGTCGGATCAAGATCAAGAGGACCCCGTCGGATCAAGAGGACCCATCGGATCAAGATAAAGAGGACCCGTCGGATCAAGATCAAGAGGACCCCGTCGGATCAAGAGGACCCCATCGGCTCAAGAGGACCCCATCGGATCAAGATCAAAAGGACCCGTTGGATCAATATCAAGAGGACCCATCGGATCAAGTAGACCCTTCGGATCAAGAGGACCCGTCGGATCAAGAGGACCCCGTCGGATCAAGAGAACCCCGTCGGAACAAGAGAACCCCGTCGGATCAAGAGGACCCCGTCGGATCAAGAGGACCCGTCGGATCAAGATGACCCATCGGATCAAGATCAAGGGGACCCGTCGGATCAAGAAGACCCGTCGGATCAAGATCAAGAGGACCCGTCGGATCAAGAACAAGAGGACCCCATCGGATCGAGAGGACCCCGTCGGATCAAGAGGACCCCGTCGGATCAATAGGACCCGTCGGATCAAGAGGACCCCATCGGATCAAGAGGACTCCGTTGGATCAAGAGGACCCATCGGATCAAGAGGACCCCATCGGATCAAGAGGACCCCGTTGGATCAGGATCAAGGGGACCCCATCAGATCTAAAGGACCCAATTGGATCAAGAGGACCCCGTCGGATCAAGAGGACCACGTCGGATCAAGATCAAGAGGACCCTTCAGATCAAGATCAAGAGGACCCAATCGGATCAAGAGGACCCCGTCGGATCAAGAGGACCCATCGGATCAAGATAAAGAGGACCCGTCGGATCAAGAGGACCCCGTCGGATCGAGAGGACCCCATCGGATCGAGAGGACCCGACGGATCAAGAGGACCCCATCAGATCAAGATCAAGAGGACCCCGTCAGATCAAGAGGACCCCGTCGGATCAAGAGGACCCCGTCGGATCAATATCAAGAGGACCCGTCGGATCAAGAGGACCCCGTCGGATCAATATCAAGAGGACCCATCGGATCAAGAGAACCCATCGGATCAAAAGGACCCGTCGGATCAAGATCAAGAGGACCCCGTCGGATCAAGATCAAGAGGACCCCATCGAATCAAGAGGACCCATCGGATCAAGATTAAGAGGACCCGTCAGATCAAGAGGACCCGTTGGATCAAGTGGACCCGTCGGATCAAGAGGACCCGTCAGATCAAGAGGACCCGTCGGATCAAGATCAAGAGGACCCCGTTGGATCAAGAGGAACCGTCGGATCAAGAGGACCCGTCGGATCAAGATCAAGAGGACCCCGTCGGATCAAGAGGACCCTGTCAGATCAAGAGGACCCCATCAGATCCAGATCAAGAGGACCCGTCAGATCAAGATCAAGAGGACCCCGTCGGATCAAGAGGACTCGTCGGATCAAGAGGACCCGTCGGATCAAGATCAAGAGGACCCGTCGGACCAAGATCAAGAGGACCTGTAGGATCAAGATCAAGAGGACCCCGTCGGATCAAGTGGACCCGTCGGATCAAGATAAAGAGGACCCGTCGGATCAAGATCAAGAGGACCCGTTGGATCAAGATCAAGAGGACCCCGTCGGATCAAGAGGACCCCGTCGGATCAAGAGGACCCCGTCGGATCAAGATCAAAAGGACCCGTCGGATCAAGATCAAGAGGACCCGTCGGATCAAGAGGACCCGTCGGATCAAGAGAACCCCGTCGGATCAAGAGAACCCCGTCGGATCAATAGGACCCCGTCGGATCAAGAGGACCCGTTGGATCAAGAGGACCCGTCGGATATAGAGGACCCATCGGATCAAGATCAAGGGGACATGTCGGATCAAGAGGACCCGTCGGATCAAGATCAAGAGTACCCGTCGGATCAAGATCAAGAGGACCCCGTCGGATCAAGAGGACCCCGTCGGATCAAGAGGACCCCGTCGGATCAAGAGGACCCGTCGGATCAAGAGGACCCCGTTAGATCAAGAGAACCCCTTCGGATCAAGAGGACCCCGTCGGATCAAGATGACCCGTCGGATTAATAGGAACTGTCGGATCAAGAGGACCCGTCGGATCAAGATCAAGAGGACCCGTCGGATCAAGAGGACCCGTCGGATCAAGAGGACCCGTCGGATCAAGAGGACCCGTCGGATCAAGATCAAGAGGACCCGTCGGATCAAGAGGACCCCGTCGGATCAAGAGGACCTCGTCGGATCAAGATCAAAATGACCCATCAGATCAAGATCCAGAGGAGCCGTCGATTCAATAGGACCCGTCGGATCAAGAGGACCCCATCGGATCAAGAGGACCCATCGGATCAAGAGGACCCCATCGGATCAAGAGGACCCCGTTGGGTCAGGATCAAGGGGACCCCGTCAGATCAAAAGGACCCCGTTGGATCAAGAGGACCCCGTCGGATCAAGAGGACCACGTAGGATCAAGATCAAGAGGACCCGTCAGATCAAGATCAAGAGGACCCCGTCGGATCAAGAGGACCCATCGGATCAAGATAAAGAGGACCCGTCGGATCAAGATCAAGAGGACCCCGTCGGATCAAGAGGACCCCATCGGATCCAGATCAAGAGGACCCGTCAGATCAAGATCAAGAGGACCCCATCGGATCAAGAGGACCCCGTCGGATCAAGAGGACCCCATCGGATCAAGATCATAAGGACCCGTCGGATCAAGATCAAGAGGACCCCGTCGGATCAAGATCAAGAGGACCCCGTCAGATCAAGAGGACCCATCGGATCAAGATAAAGAGGACCCGTCGGATCAAGATCAAGAGGACCCCGTCGGATCAAGAGGACCCCATCGGCTCAAGAGGACCCCATCGGATCAAGATCAAAAGGACCCGTCGGATCAATATCAAGAGGACCCATCGGATCAAGTAGACCCGTCGGATCAAGAGGACCCGTCGGATCAAGAGGACCCCGTCGGATCAAGAGAACCCCGTCGGAACAAGAGAACCCCGTCGGATCAAGAGGACCCCGTCGGATCAAGAGGACCCGTCGGATCAAGAGGACCCATCGGATCAAGATCAAGGGGACCCGTCGGATCAAGAAGACCCGTCGGATCAAGATCAAGAGGACCCGTCGGATCAAGAACAAGAGGACCCCATCGGATCGAGAGGACCCCGTCGGATCAAGAGGACCCCGTCGGATCAATTGGACCCGTCGGATCAAGAGGACCCCATCGGATCAAGAGGACTCCGTTGGATCAAGAGGACCCATCGGATCAAGAGGACCCCATCGGATCAAGAGGACCCCGTTGGATCAGGATCAAGGGGACCCCGTCAGATCTAAAGGACCCAATTGGATCAAGAGGACCCCGTCGGATCAAGAGGACCACGTCGGATCAAGATCAAGAGGACCCTTCAGATCAAGATCAAGAGGACCCAGTCGGATCAAGAGGACCCCGTCGGATCAAGAGGACCCATCGGATCAAGATAAAGAGGACCCGTCGGATCAAGAGGACCCCGTCGGATCGAGAGGACCCCATCGGATCGAGAGGACCCGACGGATCAAGAGGACCCCATCAGATCAAGATCAAGAGGACCCCGTCAGATCAAGAGGACCCCGTCGGATCAAGAGGACCCCGTCGGATCAATATCAAGAGGACCCGTCGGATCAAGAGAAACCCCGTCGGATCAATATCAAGAGAACCCGTCGGATCAAGAGGACCCGTCGGATCAAGAGTACCCGTCGGATCAAGATCAAGAGGACCCCGTCGGATCAAGAGGACCCGTCGGATCAAGAGGACCCCGTTAGATCAAGAGAACCCCTTCGGATCAAGAGGACCCCGTCGAATCAAGATGACCCGTCGGATTAAGAGGAACTGTCGGATCAAGAGGACCCGTCGGATCAAGATCAAGAGGACCCGTCGGATCAAGAGGACCCGTCGGATCAAGATCAAGAGGACCCGTCGGATCAAGAGGACCCCGTCGGATCAAGAGGACCTCGTCGGATCAAGATCAAAATGACCCATCAGATCAAGATCCAGAGGAGCCGTCGATTCAATAGGACCCGTCGGATCAAGAGGACCCCATCGGATCAAGAGGACCCTGTCGGATCAAGAGGACCCATCGGATCAAGAGGACCCCATCGGATCAAGAGGACCCCGTTGGGTCAGGATCAAGGGGACCCCGTCGGATCAAAAGGACCCCGTTGGATCAAGAGGACCCCGTCGGATCAAGAGGACCACGTCGGATCAAGATCAAGAGGACCCGTCAGATCAAGATCAAGAGGACCCCATTGGATCAAGAGGACCCCGTCGGATCAAGAGAACCCATCGGATCAAGATAAAGAGGACCCGTCGGATCAAGATCAAGAGGACCCCGTCGGATCAAGAGGACCCCATCGGATCCAGATCAAGAGGACCCGTCAGATCAAGATCAAGAGGACCCCATCGGATCAAGAGGACCCCGTCGGATCAAGAGGACCCCATCGGATCAAGATCATAAGGACCCGTCGGATCAAGATCAAGAGGACCCCGTCGGATCATGATCAAGAGGACCCCGTCGGATCAAGAGGACCCATCGGATCAAGATAAAGAGGACCCGTCGGATCAAGATCAAGAGGACCCCGTCGGATCAAGAGGACCCCATCGGCTCAAGAGGACCCCATCGGATCAAGATCAAAAGGACCCGTCGGATCAATATCAAGAGGACCCATCGGATCAAGTAGACCAGTCGGATCAAGAGGACCCGTCGGATCAAGAGGACCCCGTCGGATCAAGAGTACCCCGTCGGAACAAGAGAACCCCGTCGGATCAAGAGGACCCCGTCGGATCAAGAGGACCCGTCGGATCAAGAGGACCCATCGGATCAAGATCAAGGGGACCCGTCGGATCAAGAAGACCCGTCGGATCAAGATCAAGAGGACCCGTCGGATCAAGAACAAGAGGACCCCATCGGATCGAGAGGACCCCGTCGGATCAAGAGGACCCCGTCGGATCAATAGGACCCGTCGGATCAAGAGGACCCCATCGGATCAAGAGGACTCCGTTGGATCAAGAGGACCCATCGGATCAAGATGACCCCATCGTATCAAGAGGACCCCGTTGGATCAGGATCAAGGGGACCCCGTTAGATCTAAAGGACCCAATTGGATCAAGAGGACCCCGTCGGATCAAGAGGACCATGTCGGATCAAGATCAAGAGGACCCTTCAGATCAAGATCAAGAGGACCCAATCGGATCAAGAGGACCCCGTCGGATCAAGAGGACCCATCGGATCAAGATAAAGAGGACCCGTCGGATTAAGAGGACCCCGTCGGATCGAGAGGACCCCATCGGATCGAGAGGACCCGACGGATCAAGAGGACCCCATCAGATCAAGATCAAGAGGACCCCGTCAGATCAAGAGGACCCCGTCGGATCAAGAGGACCCCGTCGAATCAATATCAAGAGGACCCGTCGGATCAAGAGAAACCCCGTCGGATCAATATCAAGAGGACCCGTCGGATCAAGAGAACCCGTCGGATCAAGAGGACCCGTCGGATCAAGATCAAGAGGACCCCGTCGGATCAAGATCAAGAGGACCCCGTCGAATCAAGAGGACCCATCGGATCAAGATTAAGAGGACCCGTCAGATCAAGAGGACCCATTGGATCAAGTGGACCCGTCGGATCAAGAGGACCCGTCAGATCAAGAGGACCCGTCGGATCAAGATCAAGAGGACCCCGTTGGATCAAGAGGAACCGTCGGATCAAGAGGACCCGTCGGATCAAGATCAAGAGGACCCCGTCGGATCAAGAGGACCCTGTCAGATCAAGAGGACCCGTCAGATCAGGAGGACCCGTTGGATCAAGTGGACCCGTCGGATCAAGAGGACCAGTCGGATCAAGATCAAGAGGACCCCGTCGGATCAAGAGGACCTGTCGGATGAAGAGGACCCGTCAGATCAAGATCAAGAGGACCCCATCGGATCAAGAGGAACCCGTCGGATAAAGAGGACCCCGTCGGATCAAGATCAAAATGACCCATCAGATCAAGATCAAGAGGACCCGTCGGATCAATAGGACCCGTCGGATCAAGAGGACCCCGTCGGATCAAGAGGACCCCGTCGGATCAAGAGGACCCATCAGATCAAGAGGACCCCATCGGATCAAGAGGACCCCATTGGATTAGGATCAAGGGGACCCCGTCGGATCAAGAGGACCCCGTCGGATCAAGAAGACCCCGTCGGAAAAGATCAAGAGGACCCGTCAGATCAATATCAGGAGGACCTGTCGGATCAAGAGGACCCCGTCGGATCAAGAGGACCCATCAGATCAAGATAAAGAGGACCCGTCGGATCAAGATCAAGAGGACCCCGTCGGATCAAGAGGACCCCATCGGATCCAGATCAAGAGGACCCGTCAGATCAAGATCAAGAGAACCCCGTCGGATTAAGAGGACCCCGTCGGATCAAGAGGACCCTGTCGGATCAAGAGGACCTGTCGGATCAAGAGGACCCGTCGGATCAAGATCAAGGGGACCCGTCGGATCAAGAGGATCCGTCGGATCAAGATCAAGAGGACCCCGTCGGATCAAGATCAAGAGGACGCGTCGGATCAAGATCAAGAGGACCCCGTCGGATCGAGAGGACCCCGTCGGATCAAGAGGACCCTGTCGGATCAAGAGGACCCATCGGATCAAGAGGACCCCGTTAGATCAAGAGAACCCCTTTGGATCAAGAGGACCCCGTCGGATCAAGAGGACCCGTCGGATCAAGAGTACCCGTCGGATCAAGAGGACCTGTCGGATCAAGAGGACAAGTCGGATCAAGATCAAGAGGACCCGTTGGATCAAGAGGACCCGTCAGATCAAGAGGACCCGTCGGATCAAGAGGACCCGTCGGATCAAGAGGACCCGTCGGATCAAGATCAAGAGGACCCGTCGGATCAAGATCAAGAGGACCCCGTCGGATCAAGAGGACCCCATCGGATCCAGATCAAGAGGACCCATCTGATCAAGATCAAGAGGACCCCATCGGATCAAGAGGACCTTGTCGGATCAAGAGGACCCCGTCGGATCAAGATCAAAAGGACCCGTCGGATCAAGAGGACTCGTCGGATCAAGATCAAAAGGACCCATCGGATCAAGATCAAGAGGACCCGTCGGATCAAGATCAAGAGGGCCCGTTGGATCAAGATCTAGAGGACCCCATCGGATCAAGAGGACCCCGTCGGATCAAGATCAAAAGGACCCGTCGGATCAAGAGGACCCGTCGGATCAAGAGGACCCGTCGGATCAAGAGGACCCCGTCGGATCAAGAGAACCCCGTCGGAACAAGAGAACCCCGTCGGATCAATAGGACCCCGTTGGATCAAGAGGACCCGTTGGATCAAGAGGACCCGTCGGATCAAGAGGACCCCGTCGGATCAAGAGAACCCCGTCGGAACAAGAGAACCCCGTCGGATCAAAAGGACCCCGTCGGATCAAGAGGACCCGTTGGATTAAGAGGACCCGTCGAATCAAGAGGACCCATCGGATCAAGATCAAGGGGACCCGTCGGATCAAGAGGACCCGTCGGATCAAGATCAAGAGTACCCGTCGGATCAAGATCAAGAGGACCCCATCGGATCAAGAGGACCCCGTCGGATCAAGAGGACCCCATCGGATCAAGAGGACACGTCGGATCAAGAGGACCCCGTTAGATCAAGAGAACCCCTTCGGATCAAGAGGACCCCGTCGGATCAAGAGGACCCATCGGATCAAGAGGAACTGTCGGATCAAGAGGACCCGTCAGATCAAGATCAAGAGGACCCGTCGGATCAAGAGGACCCGTCGGATCAAGAGGACCCGTCGGATCAAGATCAAGAGGACCCGTCGGATCAAGAGGACCCCGTCGGATCAAGAGGACCCCGTCGGATCAAGATCAAAATGACCCATCAGATCAAGATCCAGAGGACCCGTCGGATCAATAGGACCCGTCGGATCAAGAGAACCCCATCGGATCAAGAGGACCCTGTCGGATCAAGAGGACCCATCGGATCAAGAGGACCCCATCGGATCAAGAGGACCCCGTTGGATCAGGATCAAGGGGACCCCGTCGGATCAAAAGGACCCCGTTGTATCAAGATCAAGAGGACCCGTCAGATCAAGATCAAGAGGACCCCATCGGATCAAGAGGACCCCGTCGGATCAAGAGGACCCGTCGGATCAAGAGGACCCGTCGGATCAAGAGGACCCCGTCGGATCAAGAGGACCCCGTCGGAACAAGAGAACCCCGTCGGATCAAGAGGACCCCGTCGGATCAAGAGGACCCTGTCGGATCAAGAGGACCTGTCGTATCAAGAGGACACATCGGATCAAGATCAAGGGGACCCGTCGGATCAAGAGGACCCGTCGGATCAAGATCAAGAGGACCCCGTCGGATCAAGATCAAGAGGACGCATCGGATCAAGATCAAGAGGACCCCGTCGGATCGAGAAGACCCCGTCGGATCAAGAGGACCCCGTCGGATCAAGAGGACACATCGGATCAAGAGGACCCCGTTAGATCAAGAGAACCCCTTTGGATCAAGAGGACCCCGTCGGATCAAGAGGACCCGTCGGATCAAGAGTACCAGTTGGATCAAGAGGACCCGTCGGATCAAGAGGACCAGTCGGATCAAGATCAAGAGGACCCGTCGGATCAAGAGGACCCGTCGGATCAAGAGGACCCGTCGGATCAAGATCAAGAGGACCCGTCGGATCAAGATCAAGAGGACCCCGTCGGATCAAGAGGACCCCATCGGATCCAGATCAAGAGGACCCATCGGATCAAGATCAAGAGGACCCCATCGGATCAAGAGGACCTTGTCGGATCAAGAGGGCCCCGTCGGATCAAGATCAAAAGGACCCGTCGGATCAAGAGGACTCGTCGGATCAAGATCAAAAGGACCCATCGGATCAAGATCAAGAGGACCCGTCGGATCAAGATCAAGAGGACCCGTTGGATCAAGATCAAGAGGACCCCGTCGGATCAAGAGGACCCCGTCGGATCAAGAGGACCCCGTCGGATCAAGATCAAAAGGACCCGTCGGATCAAGATCAAGATGACCCGTCGGATCAAGAGAACCCCGTCGGAACAAGAGAACCCCGTCGGATCAATAGGACCCCGTCGGATCAAGAGGACCCGTTGGATCAAGAGGACCCGTCGGATCAAGAGGACCCATCGGATCAAGATCAAGGGGACCCGTCGGATCAAGAGGACCCGTCGGATCAAGATCAAGAGTACCCGTCGGATCAAGATCAAGAGGACCCCATCGGATCAAGAGGACCCCGTCGGAACAAGAGGACACGTCGGATCAAGAGGACCCCGTTATATCAAGAGAACCCCTACGGATCAAGAGGACCCCATCGGATCAAGAGGACCCATCGGATCAAGAGGAACTGTCGGATCAAGAGGACCCGTCGGATCAAGATCAAGAGGACCCGTCGGATCAAGAGGACCCGTCGGATCAAGAGGACCCGTCGGATCAAGAGGACCCGTCGGATCAAGAGGACCCCGTCGGATCAAGATCAAAATGACCCATCAGATCAAGATCCAGAGGAGCCGTCGGATCAATAGGACCCGTCGGATCAAGAGGACCCCATCGGATCAAGAGGACCCTGTCGGATCAAGAGGACCCATCGGATCAAGAGGACCCAATCGGATCAAGAGAACCCCGTTGGTTTAGGATCAAGGGGAACCCGTTGGATCAAAAGGACCCCGTTGGATCAAGAGGACCCCGTCGGATCAAGAGGATCACGTCGGATCAATATCAAGAGGACCTGTCAGATCAAGATCAAGAGGACCCCATCGGATCAAGAGGACCCCGTCGGATCAAGAGGACCCGTCGGATCAAGAGGACCCGTCGGATCAAGAGGACCCCATCGGATCAAGAGAACCCCGTTGGAACAAGAGAACCCCGTCGGATCAAGAGGACCCCGTCGGATCAAGAGGACCCTGTCGGATCAAGAGGACCCTTTAGATCAAGAGGACCTGTCGGATCAAGAGGACACATCGGATCAAGATCAAGGGGACCCATCGGATCAAGAGGACCCGTCGGATCAAGATCAAGAGGACCCCGTCGGATCAAGATCAAGAGGACCCGTCGGATCAAGATCAAGAGGACCCCGTCGGATCAAGATCAAGAGGACCCCGTCGGATCAAGAGGACCCCGTCGGATCAAGAGGACCCCATCGGATCAAGAGGACCCATCGGATCAAGAGGACCCCGTTAGATCAAGAGAACCCCTTCGGATCAAGAGGACCCCGTCGGATCAAGAGGACTTGTTGGATCAAGAGGACCCGTCAGATCAAGAGGACCCGTCGGATCAAGATCAAGAGGACCCCATCGGATCAAGAGGACCCCATTGGATTAGGATCAAGGGGACCCCGTCGAATCAAGAGGACCCCGTTGGATCAAGAGGATCCCGTCGGATCATGAAGACCCCGTCGGAAAAGATCAAGAGGACCCGTCAGATCAATATCAGGAGGACCTGTCGGATCAAGAGGACCTGTCAGATCAAGAGGACCCCGTCGGATCAAGAGGACCCCGTCGGATCAAGAGGACCCATCAGATCAAGATAAAGAGGACCCGTCGGATCAAGATCAAGAGGACCCCGTCGGATCAAGAGGACCCGTCAGATCAAGATCAAGAGGACCCCATCGGATCAAGAGGAACCCGTCGGATCAAGAGGACCCGGTCGGATCATGATCAAAAGGACCCGTCGGATCAAGATCAAGAGGACCCATCGGATCAAGTGGACCCGTCGGATCAAGAAGACCCGTCGGATCAAGAGGACCCCGTCGGATCTAGAGAACCCCGTCGGAACAAGAGAACCCCGTCGGATCAAGAGGACCTGTCGGATCAAGAGGACCTGTCGGATCAAGAGGACACATCGGATCAAGATCAAGGGGACCCGTCGGATCAAGAGGACCCATCGGATCAAGATCAAGAGGACCCCGTCGGATCAAGATCAAGAGGACTCGTCGGATCAAGATCAAGAGGACCCCGTCGGATCGAGAGGACCCAGTCGGATCAAGAGGACCCATCGGATCAAGAGGACCCCGTTAGATCAAGAGAACCCCTTCCGATCAAGAGGACCCCGTCGGATCAAGAGGACCCGTCGGATCAAGAGGACCAGTCAGATCAAGATCAAGAGGACCCGTCGGATCAAGAGGACCCGTCGGATCAAGAGGACCCGTCGGATCAAGAGGACCCGTCGGATCAAGATTAAGAGGACCCGTCGGATCAAGAGGACCCCATCGGATCCAGATCAAGAGGACCCATCGGATCAAGAGGACCCCGTTAGATCAAGAGAACCCCTTCCGATCAAGAGGACCCCGTCGGATCAAGAGGACCCAGTCGGATCAAGAGGACCCGTCGGATCAAGAGGACCCGTCGGATCAAGAGGACCAGTCAGATCAAGATCAAGAGGACCCGTCGGATCAAGAGGACCCGTCGGATCAAGAGGACCCGTCGGATCAAGAGGACCCCGTCGGAACAAGAGAACCCCGTCGGATCAAGAGGACCCCGTCAGATCAAGAGGACCCGTCGGATCAAGAGGACCCGTCGGATCAAGAGGACCCATCGGATCAAGATCAAGAGGACCCGTCGGATCGAGAGGACCCTGTCGGATCAAGAGGACCCCGTCGGATCAAGAGGACCCGTCGGATCAAGAGGACCCCGTTAGATCAATAGAACCCCTTCGGATCAAGAGGACCCCATCAGATCGAGAGGACCCGTCGGATCAAGAGGACCCGTCGGATCAAGAGGACCCATCGGATCAAGATCAAGAGGACCCGTCGGATCGAGAGGACCCCGTCGGATCAAGAGGACCCCGTCAGATCAAGAGGACCCGTCGGATCAAGAGGACCCGTCGGATCAAGAGGACCCCGTTAGATCAATAGAACCCCTTCGGATCAAGAGGACCCCGTCTGATCAAGAGGACCCATCGGATCAAGAGGACCTGTCGGATCAAGAGGACCCGTCGGATCAAGATCAAGAGGACCCGTCGGAATAAGAGGACCCCATCGGATTCAGATCAATAGGACCCATCGGATCAAGATCAAGAGGACCCCATCGGATCAAGAGGACCCCGTTGGATCAAGAGGACCCCGTCGGATCAAGATCAAAAGGACCCGTCGGATCAAGATCAAGAGGACCCGTAGGAACAAGAGGACCCGTCGGATCAAGAGGATCCCGTCTGATCAAGAGGACCCGTCGGATCAAGAGGACCTGTCGGATCAAGAGGACCCGACGGATCAAGATCAAGAGTACCCGTCGGATCAAGATCAAGAGGACCCGTCGGATCAAGATCAAGAGGACCCGTCGGATCAAGATCAAGAGGACCCCGTCAGATCAAGAGGACCCGTCGGATCAAGAGGACCCGTCGGATCAAGAGGACCCATCGGATCAAGATCAAGAGGACCCGTCGGATCGAGAGGACCCCGTCGGATCAAGAGGACCCCATCGGTTTAAAAAGGACCCGACGGATCAAGAGGACCCCATCAGATCAAGATCAAGAGGACCCCGTCAGATCAAGAGGACCCCGTCGGATCAAGAGGAACCCGTCGGATCAATATCAAGAGGACCCGTCGGATCAAGAGGACCCCGTCGGATCAATATCAAGAGGACCCGTCGGATCAAGAAAACCCGTCGGATCAAGAGGACCCGTCGGATCAAGATCAAGAGGAATCCGTCGGATCAAGATCAAGAGGACCCGTCGGATCAAGATCAAGAGGACCCCATCAGATCAAGAGGACCCGTCGGATCAAGAGGACCCGTCGGATCAAGAGGACCCATCGGATCAAGATCAAGAGGACCCGTCGGATCGAGAGGACCCCGTCAGATCGAGAGGACCCCATCGGATCGAGAGGACCCGACGGATCAAGAGGACCCCATCAGATCAAGATCAAGAGGACCCCGTCAGATCAAGAGGACCCCGTCGGATCAAGAGGAACCCGTCGGATCAATATCAAGAGGACCCGTCGGATCAAGAGGACCCCGTCGGATCAATATCAAGAGGACCCGTCGGATCAAGAGAACCCGTCGGATCAAGAGGACCCGTCGGATCAAGATCAAGAGGACCCCGTCGGATCAAGATCAAGAGAACCCCGTCGCATCAAGAGGACCCATCGGATCAAGATTAAGAGGACCCGTCGGATCAAGATCAAGAGGAACCCATCGGATCAAGAGGACCCCATCGGATCCAGATCAAGAGGACCCGTCAGATCAAGATCAAGAGGACCCCATCGGATCAAGAGGACCTTGTCGGATCAAGAGGACCCCGTCGGATCAAGATCAAAAGGACCCGTCGGATCAAGAGGACCCCGTCGGATCAAGAGGACTCGTCGGATCAAGAGGACCCGTCGGATCAAGAGGACCCGTCGGATCAAGTTCAAGAGCACCCGTCGGATCAAGATCAAGAGGACCCGTAGGATCAAGATCAAGAGGACCCCGTCGGATCAAGTAGACCCGTCGGGTCAAGATCAAGAGGACCCGTCGGATCAAGATCAAGAGGACCCGTTGGATCAAGATCAAGAGGACCCCGTCGGATCAAGAGGACCCCGTCGGATCAAGAGGACCCCGTCGGATCAAGATCAAAAGGACCCGTCGGATCAAGATCAAGAGGACCCGTCGGATCAAGAGGACCCGTCGGATCAAGAGAACCCCGTCGGATCAAGATCAAGAGGTCCCGTCGGATCAAGATCAAGAGGACCCGTAGGATCAAGATCAAGAGGACCCCGTCGGATCAAGTAAACCCGTCGGATCAAGATCAAGAGGACCCATCGGATCAAGATCAAGAGGACCCGTTGGATCAAGATCAAGAGAACCCCGTCGGATCAAGAGGACCCCGTCGGATCAAGAGGACCACGTCGGATCAAGATCAAGATGACCCGTCAGATCAAGATGAAGAAGACCCCATCGGATCAAGAGGACCCCGTCGGATCAAGAGGACCCGTCGGATCAAGATCAAGAGGACCCCGTCGGATCAAGATCAAGGGGACCCGTCGGATCAAGAGGACCCGTCGGATCAAGATCAAGAGGACCCATCGGATCAAGATCAAGAGGACCTCATCGGATCAAGAGGACCCCGTCGGATCAAGAGGACCCCGTCGGATCAATAGGACCCGTCGGATCAAGAGGACCCCATCGGATCAAGAGGACTCCGTCGGATCAAGAGGACCCCATCGGATCAAGAGGACCCCGTTGGATCAGGATCAAGGGGACCCCGTCGGATCTAAAGGACCCAATTGGATCAAGAGGACCCCGTCGGATCAAGAGGACCACGTCGGATCAAGATCAAGAGGACCCTTCAGATCAAGATCAAGAGGACCCCATCGGATCAAGAGGACCCCGTCGGATCAAGAGGACCCATCGGATCAAGATAAAGAGGACCCATCGGATCAAGAGGACGCCGTCGGATCGAGAGGACCCCATCGGATTGAGAGGACCCGACGGATCAAGAGGACCCCATCAGATCAAGATCAAGAGGACCCCGTCAGATCAAGAGGACCCCGTCGGATCAAGAGGACCCCGTCGGATCAATATCAAGAGGACCCGTCGGATCAAGAGGACCCCGTCGGATCAATATCAAGAGGACCCCATCGGATCAAGAGGACCCTGTCGGATCAAGAGGACCCATCGGATCAAGAGGACCCAATCGGATCAAGAGAACCCCGTTGGTTTAGGATCAAGGGGAACCCGTTGGATCAAAAGGACCCCGTTGGATCAAGAGGACCCCGTCGGATCAAGAGGATCACGTCGGATCAATATCAAGAGGACCTGTCAGATCAAGATCAAGAGGACCCCATCGGATCAAGAGGACCCCGTCGGATCAAGAGGACCCGTCGGATCAAGAGGACCCGTCGGATCAAGAGGACCCCATCGGATCAAGAGAACCCCGTTGGAACAAGAGAACCCCGTCGGATCAAGAGGACCCCGTCGGATCAAGAGGACCCTGTCGGATCAAGAGGACCCTTTAGATCAAGAGGACCTGTCGGATCAAGAGGACACATCGGATCAAGATCAAGGGGACCCATCGGATCAAGAGGACCCGTCGGATCAAGATCAAGAGGACCCCGTCGGATCAAGATCAAGAGGACCCGTCGGATCAAGATCAAGAGGACCCCGTCGGATCAAGATCAAGAGGACCCCGTCGGATCGAGAGGACCCCGTCGGATCAAGAGGACCCCATCGGATCAAGAGGACCCATCGGATCAAGAGGACCCCGTTAGATCAAGAGAACCCCTTCGGATCAAGAGGACCCCGTCGGATCAAGAGGACTTGTTGGATCAAGAGGACCCGTCAGATCAAGAGGACCCGTCGGATCAAGATCAAGAGGACCCCATCGGATCAAGAGGACCCCATTGGATTAGGATCAAGGGGACCCCGTCGAATCAAGAGGACCCCGTTGGATCAAGAGGATCCCGTCGGATCATGAAGACCCCGTCGGAAAAGATCAAGAGGACCCGTCAGATCAATATCAGGAGGACCTGTCGGATCAAGAGGACCTGTCAGATCAAGAGGACCCCGTCGGATCAAGAGGACCCCGTCGGATCAAGAGGACCCATCAGATCAAGATAAAGAGGACCCGTCGGATCAAGATCAAGAGGACCCCGTCGGATCAAGAGGACCCGTCAGATCAAGATCAAGAGGACCCCATCGGATCAAGAGGAACCCGTCGGATCAAGAGGACCCGGTCGGATCATGATCAAAAGGACCCGTCGGATCAAGATCAAGAGGACCCATCGGATCAAGTGGACCCGTCGGATCAAGAAGACCCGTCGGATCAAGAGGACCCCGTCGGATCTAGAGAACCCCGTCGGAACAAGAGAACCCCGTCGGATCAAGAGGACCTGTCGGGTCAAGAGGACCTGTCGGATCAAGAGGACACATCGGATCAAGATCAAGGGGACCCGTCGGATCAAGAGGACCCATCGGATCAAGATCAAGAGGACCCCGTCGGATCAAGATCAAGAGGACCCGTCGGATCAAGATCAAGAGGACCCCGTCGGATCGAGAGGACCCAGTCGGATCAAGAGGACCCATCGGATCAAGAGGACCCCGTTAGATCAAGAGAACCCCTTCCGATCAAGAGGACCCCGTCGGATCAAGAGGACCCGTCGGATCAAGAGGACCCGTCAGATCAAGATCAAGAGGACCCGTCGGATCAAGAGGACCCGTCGGATCAAGAGGACCCGTCGGATCAAGAGGACCCGTCGGAGCAAGATTAAGAGGACCCGTCGGATCAAGATCAAGAGGACCCCGTCGGATCAAGAGGACCCCATCGGATCCAGATCAAGAGGACCCATCGGATCAAGAGGACCCCGTTAGATCAAGAGAACCCCTTCCGATCAAGAGGACCCCGTCGGATCAAGAGGACCCAGTCGGATCAAGAGGACCCGTCGGATCAAGAGGACCCGTCGGATCAAGAGGACCAGTCAGATCAAGATCAAGAGGACCCGTCGGATCAAGAGGACCCGTCGGATCAAGAGGACCCGTCGGATCAAGAGGACCCGTCGGATCAAGAGGACCCGTCGGATCAAGATTAAGAGGACCCGTCGGATCAAGATCAAGAGGACCCCATCGGATCAAGAGGACCTTGTCGGATCAAGAGGACCCCGTCGGATCAAGATCAAAAGGACACGTCGGATCAAGAGGACCCCGTCGGATCAAGAGGACTCGTCGGATCAAGAGGACCCGTCGGATCAAGAGGACCCGTCGGATCAAGTTCAAGAGCACCCGTCGGATCAAGATCAAGAGGACCCGTAGGATCAAGATCAAGAGGACCCCGTCGGATCAAGTAGACCCGTCGGGTCAAGATCAAGAGGACCCGTAGGATCAAGATCAAGAGGACCCCGTCGGATCAAGTAGACCCGTCGGGTCAAGATCAAGAGGACCCGTCGGATCAAGATCAAGAGGACCCGTTGGATCAAGATCAAGAGGACCCCGTCGGATCAAGAGGACCCCGTCGGATCAAGAGGACCCCGTCGGATCAAGATCAAAAGGACCCGTCGGATCAAGATCAAGAGGACCCGTCGGATCAAGAGGACCCGTCGGATCAAGAGAACCCCGTCGGATCAAGATCAAGAGGACCCCATCGGATCAAGAGGACCCCGTTGGGTCAGGATCAAGGGGACCCCGTCGGATCAAAAGGACCCCGTTGGATCAAGAGGACCCCGTCGGATCAAGAGGACCACGTCGGATCAAGATCAAGAGGACCCGTCAGATCAAGATCAAGAGGACCCCATCGGATCAAGAGGACCCGTCGGATCAAGAGGACCCATCGGATCAAGATAAAGAGGACCCGTCGGATCAAGATCAAAAGGACCCCGTCGGATCAAGAGGACCCCATCGGATCCAGATCAAGAGGACCCGTCAGATCAAGATCAAGAGGACCCCATCGGATCAAGAGGACCCCGTCGGATCAAGAGGACCCCATCGGATCAAGATCATAAGGACCCGTCGGATCAAGATCAAGAGGACCCCGTCGGATCAAGATCAAGAGGACCCCGTCGGATCAAGAGGACCCATCGGATCAAGATAAAGAGGACCCGTCGGATCAAGATCAAGAGGACCCCGTCGGATCAAGAGGACCCCATCGGCTCAAGAGGACCCCATCGGATCAAGATCAAAAGGACCCGTTGGATCAATATCAAGAGGACCCATCGGATCAAGTAGACCCTTCGGATCAAGAGGACCCGTCGGATCAAGAGGACCCCGTCGGATCAAGAGAACCCCGTCGGAACAAGAGAACCCCGTCGGATCAAGAGGACCCCATCGGATCCAGATCAAGAGGACCCGTCAGATCAAGATCAAAAGGACCCCATCGGATCAAGAGGACCCCATCGGCTCAAGAGGACCCCATCGGATCAAGATCAAAAGGACCCGTTGGATCAATATCAAGAGGACCCATCGGATCAAGTAGACCCGTCGGATCAAGAGGACCCGTCGGATCAAGAGGACCCCGTCGGATCAAGAGAACCCCGTCGGAACAAGAGAACCCCGTCGGATCAAGAGGACCCCGTCGGATCAAGAGGACCCGTCGGATCAAGAGGACCCATCGGATCAAGATCAAGGGGACCCGTCGGATCAAGAAGACCCGTCGGATCAAGATCAAGAGGACCCGTCGGATCAAGAACAAAGGACCCCATCGGATCGAGAGGACCCCGTCGGATCAAGAGGACCCCGTCGGATCAATAGGACCCGTCGGATCAAGAGGACCCCATCGGATCAAGAGGACTCCGTTGGATCAAGAGGACCCATCGGATCAAGAGGACCCCATCGGATCAAGAGGACCCCGTTGGATCAGGATCAAGGGGACCCCATCAGATCTAAAGGACCCAATTGGATCAAGAGGACCCCGTCGGATCAAGAGGACCACGTCGGATCAAGATCAAGAGGACCCTTCAGATCAAGATCAAGAGGACCCAATCGGATCAAGAGGACCCCGTCGGATCAAGAGGACCCATCGGATCAAGATAAAGAGGACCCGTCGGATCAAGAGGACCCCGTCGGATCGAGAGGACCCCATCGGATCGAGAGGACCCGACGGATCAAGAGGACCCCATCAGATCAAGATCAAGAGGACCCCGTCAGATCAAGAGGACCCCGTCGGATCAAGAGGACCCCGTCGGATCAATATCAAGAGGACCCGTCGGATGAAGAGAAACCCCGTCGGATCAATATCAAGAGGACCCGTCGGATCAAGAGAACCCGTCGGATCAAGAGGACCCGTCGGATCAAGATCAAGAGGACCCCGTCGGATCAAGATCAAGAGGACCCCGTCGAATCAAGAGGACCCATCGGATCAAGATTAAGAGGACCCGTCAGATGAAGAGGACCCATTGGATCAAGTGGACCCGTCGGATCAAGAGGACCCGTCAGATCAAGAGTACCCGTCGGATCAAGATCAAGAGGACCCCGTTGGATCAAGAGGACCCGTCGGATCAAGAGGACCCCGTCGGATCGAGAGGACCCCATCGGATCGAGAGGACCCGACGGATCAAGAGGACCCCATCAGATCAAGATCAAGAGGACCCCGTCAGATCAAGAGTTCCCCGTCGGATCAAGAGGACCCCGTCGGATCAATATCAAGAGGACCCGTCGGATCAAGAGGACCCCGTCGGATCAATATCAAGAGGACCCATCGGATCAAGAGAACCCATCGGATCAAGAGGACCCGTCGGATCAAGATCAAGAGGACCCCGTCGGATCAAGATCAAGAGGACCCCATCGAATCAAGAGGACCCATCGGATCAAGATTAAGAGGACCCGTCAGATCAAGAGGACCCATCGGATCAAGATTAAGTGGACCCGTCGGATCAAGAGGACCCATCAGATCAAGAGGACCCGTCGGATCAAGATCAAGAGGACCCCGTTGGATCAAGAGGAACCGTCGGATCAAGAGGACCCGTCGGATCAAGATCAAGAGGACCCCGTCGGATCAAGAGGACCCTGTCAGATCAAGAGGACCCCATCAGATCCAGATCAAGAGGACCCGTCAGATCAAGATCAAGAGGACCCCGTCGGATCAAGAGGACTCGTCGGATCAAGAGGACCCGTCGGATCAAGAGGACCCTTCGGATCAAGATCAAGAGGACCCGTCGGACCAAGATCAAGAGGACCCGTAGGATCAAGATCAAGAGGACCCCGTCGGATCAAGTGGACCCGTAGGATCAAGAACAAGAGGACCCCGTCGGATCAAGATCAAGAGGACCCGTTGGATCAAGATCAAGAGGACCCCGTCGGATCAAGAGGACCCCGTCGGATCAAGAGGACCCCGTCGGATCAAGATCAAAAGGACCCGTCGGATCAAGATCAAGAGGACCCGTCGGATCAAGAGGACCCGTCGGATCAAGAGAACCCCGTCGGATCAAGAGAACCCCGTCGGATCAATAGGACCCCGTCGGATCAAGAGGACCCGTTGGATCAAGAGGACCCGTCGGATATAGAGGACCCATCGGATCAAGATTAAGGGGACCTGTCGGATCAAGAGGACCCGTCGGATCAAGATCAAGAGTACCCGTCGGATCAAGATCAAGAGGACCCCGTCGGATCAAGAGGACCCCGTCGGATCAAGAGGACCCCGTCGGATCAAGAGGACCCGTCAGATCAAGAGGACCCCGTTAGATCAAGAGGACCCCGTTAGATCAAGAGAACCCCTTCGGATCAAGAGGACCCCGTCGGATCAAGATGACCCGTCGGATTAAGAGGAACTGTCGGATCAAGAGGACCCGTCGGATCAAGATCAAGAGGACCCGTCGGATCAAGAGGACCCGTCGGATCAAGAGGACCCGTCGGATCAAGAGGACCCGTCGGATCAAGATCAAGAGGACCCGTCGGATCAAGAGGACCCCGTCGGATCAAGAGGACCTCGTCGGATCAAGATCAAAATGACCCATCAGATCAAGATCCAGAGGAGCCGTCGATTCAATAGGACCCGTCGGATCAAGAGGACCCTGTCGGATCAAGAGGACCCATCGGATCAAGAGGACCCCATCGGATCAAGAGGACCCCGTTGGGTCAGGATCAAGGGGACCCCGTCGGATCAAAAGGACCCCGTTTGATCAAGAGGACCCCGTCGGATCAAGAGGACCACGTAGGATCAAGATCAAGAGGACCCGTCAGATCAAGATCAAGAGGACCCCGTCGGATCAAGAGGACCCATCGGATCAAGATAAAGAGGACCCGTCGGATCAAGATCAAGAGGACCCCGTCGGATCAAGAGGACCCCATCGGATCCAGATCAAGAGGACCCGTCAGATCAAGATCAAGAGGACCCCATCGGATCAAGAGGACCCCGTCGGATCAAGAGGACCCCATCGGATCAAGATCATAAGGACCCGTCGGATCAAGATCAAGAGGACCCCGTCGGATCAAGATCAAGAGGACCCCGTCGGATCAAGAGGACCCATCGGATCAAGATAAAGAGGACCCGTCGGATCAAGATCAAGAGGACCCCGTCGGATCAAGAGGACCCCATCGGCTCAAGAGGACCCCATCGGATCAAGATCAAAAGGACCCGTCGGATCAATATCAAGAGGACCCATCGGATCAAGTAGACCCGTCGGATCAAGAGGACCCGTCGGATCAAGAGGACCCCGTCGGATCAAGAGAACCCCGTCGGAACAAGAGAACCCCGTCGGATCAAGAGGACCCCGTCGGATCAAGAGGACCCGTCGGATCAAGAGGACCCATCGGATCAAGTTCAAGGGGACCCGTCGGATCAAGAAGACCCGTCGGATCAAGATCAAGAGGACCCGTCGGATCAAGAACAAGAGGACCCCATCGGATCGAGAGGACCCCGTCGGATCAAGAGGACCCCGTCGGATCAAGAGGACCCGTCGGATCAAGAGGACCCCGTTAGATCAAGAGAACCCCTTCGGATCAAGAGGACCCCGTTGAATCAAGATGACCCGTCGGATTAAGAGGAACTGTCGGATCAAGAGGACCCGTCGGATCAAGATCAAGAGGACCCGTCGGATCAAGAGGACCCGTCGGATCAAGAGGACCCGTCGGATCAAGATCAAGAGGACCCGTCGGATCAAGAGGACCCCGTCGGATCAAGAGGACCTCGTCGGATCAAGATCAAAATGACCCATCAGATCAAGATCCAGAGGAGCCGTCGATTCAATAGGACCCGTCGGATCAAGAGGACCCCATCGGATCAAGAGGACCCTGTCGGATCAAGAGGACCCATCGGATCAAGAGGACCCCATCGGATCAAGAGGACCCCGTTGGGTCAGGATCAAGGGGACCCCGTCGGATCAAAAGGACCCCGTTGGATCAAGAGGACCCCGTCGGATCAAGAGGACCACGTCGGATCAAGATCAAGAGGACCCGTCAGATCAAGATCAAGAGGACCCCATCGGATCAAGAGGACCCCGTCGGATCAAGAGGACCCATCGGATCAAGATAAAGAGGACCCGTCGGATCAAGATCAAGAGGACCCCGTCGGATCAAGAGGACCCCATCGGATCCAGATCAAGAGGACCCGTCAGATCAAGATCAAGAGGACCCCATCGGATCAAGAGGACCCCGTCGGATCAAGAGGACCCCATCGGATCAAGATCATAAGGACCCGTCGGATCAAGATCAAGAGGACCCCGTCGGATCATGATCAAGAGGACCCCGTCGGATCAAGAGGACCCATCGGATCAAGATAAAGAGGACCCGTCGGATCAAGATCAAGAGGACCCCGTCGGATCAAGAGGACCCCATCGGCTCAAGAGGACCCCATCGGATCAAGATCAAAAGGACCCGTCGGATCAATATCAAGAGGACCCATCGGATCAAGTAGACCAGTCGGATCAAGAGGACCCGTCGGATCAAGAGGACCCCGTCGGAACAAGAGAACCCCGTCGGATCAAGAGGACCCCGTCGGATCAAGAGGACCCATCGGATCAAGATCAAGGGGACCCGTCGGATCAAGAAGACCCGTCGGATCAAGATCAAGAGGACCCGTCGGATCAAGAACAAGAGGACCCCATCGGATCGAGAGGACCCCGTCGGATCAAGAGGACCCCGTCGGATCAATAGGACCCGCCGGATCAAGAGGACCCCATCGGATCAAGAGGACTCCGTTGGATCAAGAGGACCCATCGGATCAAGAGGACCCCATCGGATCAAGAGGACCCCGTTGGATCAGGATCAAGGGGACCCCGTCAGATCTAAAGGACCCAATTGGATCAAGAGGACCCCGTCGGATCAAGAGGACCACGTCGGATCAAGATCAAGAGGACCCTTCAGATCAAGATCAAGAGGACCCAATCGGATCAAGAGGACCCCGTCGGATCAAGAGGACCCATCGGATCAAGATAAAGAGGACCCGTCGGATTAAGAGGACCCCGTCGGATCGAGAGGACCCCATCAGATCGAGAGGACCCGACGGATCAAGAGGACCCCATCAGATCAAGATCAAGAGGACCCCGTCAGATCAAGAGGACCCCGTCGGATCAAGAGGACCCCGTCGGATCAATATCAAGAGGACCCGTCGGATCAAGAGAAACCCCGTCGGATCAATATCAAGAGGACCCGTCGGATCAAGAGAACCCGTCGGATAAAGAGGACCCGTCGGATCAAGATCAAGAGGACCCCGTCGGATCAAGATCAAGAGGACCCCGTCGGATCAAGATCAAGAGGACCCCGTCGAATCAAGAGGACCCATCGGATCAAGATTAAGAGGACCCGTCAGATCAAGAGGACCCATTGGATCAAGTGGACCCGTCGGATCAAGAGGACCCGTCAGATCAAGAGTACCCGTCGGATCAAGATCAAGAGGACCCCGTTGGATCAAGAGGAACCGTCGGATCAAGAGGACCCGTCGGATCAAGATCAAGAGGACCCCGTCGGATCAAGAGGACCCTGTCAGATCAAGAGGACCCGTCAGATCAGGAGGACCCGTTGGATCAAGTGGACCCGTCGGATCAAGAGGACCAGTCGGATCAAGATCAAGAGGACCCCGTCGGATCAAGAGGACCCATCGGATCAAGATAAAGAGGACCCGTCGGATCAAGATCAAGAGGACCCCGTCGGATCAAGAGGACCCCATCGGCTCAAGAGGACCCCATCGGATCAAGATCAAAAGGACCCGTCGGATCAATATCAAGAGGACCCATCGGATCAAGTAGACCAGTCGGATCAAGAGGACCCGTCGGATCAAGAGGACCCCGTCGGATCAAGAGAACCCCGTCGGAACAAGAGAACCCCGTCGGATCAAGAGGACCCCGTCGGATCAAGAGGACCCGTCGGATCAAGAGGACCCATCGGATCAAGATCAAGGGGACCCGTCGGATCAAGAAGACCCGTCGGATCAAGATCAAGAGGACCCGTCGGATCAAGAACAAGAGGACCCCATCGGATCGAGAGGACCCCGTCGGATCAAGAGGACCCCGTCGGATCAATAGGACCCGTCGGATCAAGAGGACCCCATCGGATCAAGAGGACTCCGTTGGATCAAGAGGACCCATCGGATCAAGAGGACCCCATCGGATCAAGAGGACCCCGTTGGATCAGGATCAAGGGGACCCCGTCAGATCTAAAGGACCCAATTGGATCAAGAGGACCCCGTCGGATCAAGAGGACCACGTCGGATCAAGATCAAGAGGACCCTTCAGATCAAGATCAAGAGGACCCAATCGGATCAAGAGGACCCCGTCGGATCAAGAGGACCCATCGGATCAAGATAAAGAGGACCCGTCGGATTAAGAGGACCCCGTCGGATCGAGAGGACCCCATCGGATCGAGAGGACCCGACGGATCAAGAGGACCCCATCAGATCAAGATCAAGAGGACCCCGTCAGATCAAGATGACCCCGTCGGATCAAGAGGACCCCGTCGGATCAATATCAAGAGGACCCGTCGGATCAAGAGAAACCCCGTCGGATCAATATCAAGAGGACCCGTCGGATCAAGAGAACCCGTCGGATCAAGAGGACCCGTCGGATCAAGATCAAGAGGACCCCGTCGGATCAAGATCAAGAGGACCCCGTCGAATCAAGAGGACCCATCGGATCAAGATTAAGAGGACCCGTCAGATCAAGAGGACCCATTGGATCAAGTGGACCCGTCGGATCAAGAGGACCCGTCAGATCAAGAGTACCCGTCGGATCAAGATCAAGAGGACCCCGTTGGATCAAGAGGAACCGTCGGATCAAGAGGACCCGTCGGATCAAGATCAAGAGGACCCCGTCGGATCAAGAGGACCCTGTTAGATCAAGAGGACCCGTCAGATCAGGAGGACCCGTTGGATCAAGTGGACCCGTCGGATCAAGAGGACCAGTCGGATCAAGATCAAGAGGACCCCGTCGGATCAATAGGACCCCGTTGGATTAGGATCAAGGGGACCCCGTCGGATCAAGAGGACCCCTTCGCAACAAGATCAAAATGACCCATCAGATCAAGATCAAGAGGACCCGTCGGATCAATAGGACCCGTCGGATCAAGAGGACCCCGTCGGATCAAGAGGAACCCGTCGGATCAAGAGGACCCATCGGATCAAGAGGACCCCGTTGGATTAGGATCAAGGGGACCCCGTCGGATCAAGAGGACCCCGTTGGTTCAAGAGGACCCCGTCGGATCAAGAGGACCCGTCGGAAAAGATCAAGAGGACCCGTCAGATCAAGAGGACCCGTCGGATCAAGATCAAGAGGACCCCGTCGGATCAAGAGGACCCATCGGTTCAAGTGGACCCGTCGGATCAAGAGGACCCGTCAGATCAAGAGGACCCGTCGGATCAAGATCAAGAGGACCCCGTTGGATCAAGAGGACCCGTCGGATCAAAAGGACCCGTCGGATCAAGATCAAGAGGACCCCGTTGGATCAAGAGGAACCGTCGGATCAAGAGGACCCGTCGGATCAAGATCAAGAGGACCCCGTCGGATCAAGAGGACCCTGTCAGATCAAGAGGACCCGTCAGATCAGGAGGACCCGTTGGATCAAGTGGACCCGTCGGATCAAGAGGACCAGTCGGATCAAGATCAAGAGGACCCCGTCGGATCAAGAGGACCTGTCGGATCAAGAGGACCCGTCGGATCAAGATCAAGAGGACCCCGTCGGATCAATAGGACCCCGTTGGATTAGGATCAAGGGGACCCCGTCGGATCAAGAGGACCCCTTCGCAACAAGATCAAAATGACCCATCAGATCAAGATCAAGAGGACCTGTCGGATCAATAGGACCCGTCGGATCAAGAGGACCCCGTCGGATCAAGAGGAACCTGTCGGATCAAGAGGACCCATCGGATCAAGAGGACCCCATCGGATCAAGAGGACCCCGTTGGATTAGGATCAAGGGGACCCCGTCGGATCAAGAGGACCCCGTTGGTTCAAGAGGACCCCGTCGGATCAAGAGGACCCGTCGGAAAAGATCAAGAGGACCCGTCGGATCAAGATCAAGAGGACCCGTCGGATCAAGAGGACCCCGTCGGATCAAGAGGACCCCATCGGATCGAGAGGACCCGACAGATCAAGAGGACCCCATCAGATCAAGATCAAGAGGACCCCGTCAGATCAAGAGGACCCCGTCGGATCAAGAGGACCCCGTCGGATTAATATCAAGAGGACCCGTCGGATCAAGAGAAACCCCGTCGGATCAATATCAAGAGGACCCGTCGGATCAAGAGAACCCGTCGGATCAAGATCAAGAGGACCCCGTCGGATCAAGATCAAGAGGACCCCGTCGAATCAAGAGGACCCATCGGATCAAGATTAAGAGGACCCGTCAGATCAAGAGGACCCATTGGATCAAGTGGACCCATCGGATCAAGAGGACCCGTCAGATCAAGAGTACCCGTCGGATCAAGATCAAGAGGACCCCGTTGGATCAAGAGGAACCGTCGGATCAAGAGGACCCGTCGGATCAAGATCAAGAGGACCCCGTCGGATCAAGAGGACCCTGTCAGATCAAGAGGACCCGTCAGATCAGGAGGACCCGTTGGATCAAGTGGACCCGTCGGATCAAGAGGACCAGTCGGATCAAGATCAAGAGGACCCCGTCGGATCAAGAGGACCTGTCGGATCAAGAGGACCCGTCGGATCAAGATCAAGAGGACCCCGTCGGATCAATAGGACCCCGTTGGATTAGGATCAAGGGGACCCCGTCGGATCAAGAGGACCCCTTCGCAACAAGATCAAAATGACCCATCAGATCAAGATCAAGAGGACCCGTCGGATCAATAGGACCCGTCGGATCAAGAGGACCCCGTCGGATCAAGAGGAACCTGTCGGATCAAGAGGACCCATCGGATCAAGAGGACCCCATCGGATCAAGAGGACCCCGTTGGATTAGGATCAAGGGGACCCCGTCGGATCAAGAGGACACCGTTGGTTCAAGAGGACCCCGTCGGATCAAGAGGACCCGTCGGAAAAGATCAAGAGGACCCGTCGGATCAAGATCAAGAGGACCCGTCGGATCAAGAGGACCCCGTCGGATCAAGAGGACCCAATCGGATCGAGAGGACCCGACAGATCAAGAGGACCCCATCAGATCAAGATCAAGAGGACCCCGTCAGATCAAGAGGACCCCGTCGGATAAAGAGGACCCCGTCGGATCAATATCAAGAGGACCCGTCGGATCAAGAGGACCCCGTCGGATCAATATCAAGAGGACCCATCGGATCAAGAGAACCCGTCGGATCAAGAGGACCCGTCGGATCAAGATCAAGAGGACCCCGTCGGATCAAGATCAAGAGGACCCCGTCGAATCAAGAGGACCCATCGGATCAAGATTAAGAGGACCCGTCAGATCAAGAGGACCAGTTGGATCAAGTGGACCCGTCGGATCAAGAGGACCCGTCAGATCAAGAGGACCCGTCGGATCAAGATCAAGAGGACCCCGTTGGATCAAGAGGACCCGTCGGATCAAAAGGACCCGTCGGATCAAGATCAAGAGGACCCCGTTGGATCAAGAGGAACCGTCGGATCAAGAGGACCCGTCGGATCAAGATCAAGAGGACCCCGTCGGATCAAGATTAAGAGGACCCGTCAGATCAAGAGGACCAGTTGGATCAAGTGGACCCGTCGGATCAAGAGGACCCGTCAGATCAAGAGGACCCGTCGGATCAAGATCAAGAGGACCCCGTTGGATCAAGAGGACCCGTCGGATCAAAAGGACCCCGTTAGATCAAGAGAACCCCATCGGATCAAGAGGACCCCTTCGCAACAAGATCAAAATGACCCATCAGATCAAGATCAAGAGGACCCGTCGGATCAATAGGACCCGTCGGATCAAGAGGACCCCGTCGGATCAAGAGGAACCTGTCGGATCAAGAGGACCCATCGGATCAAGAGGACCCCATCGGATCAAGTGGACCCCGTTGGATTAGGATCAAGGGGACCCCGTCGGATCAGGAGGACCCCGTTGGTTCAAGAGGACCCCGTCGGATCAAGAGGACCCGTCGGAAAAGATCAAGTGGACCCGTCGGATCAATATCAGGAGGACCCGTCGGATCAAGATCAAGAGGACCCGTCGGATCAAGATCAAGAGGACCCGTCGGATCAAGAGGATCCTGTCAGATCAAGAGGACCCCATCGGATCGAGAGGACCCGACAGATCAAGAGGACCCCATCAGATCAAGATCAAGAGGACCCCGTCAGATCAAGAGGACCCCGTCGGATCAATATCAAGAGAACCCGTCGGATCAAGAGGACCCGTCGGATCAAGATCAAGAGGACCCCGTCGGATCAAGATTAAGAGGACCCGTCAGATCAAGAGGACCCGTCGGATCAAGAGGACCCATCGGATCAAGATCAAGAGGACCCGTCGGATCAAGAGGACCCGTCAGATCAAGAGGACCAGTCGGATCCAGATCAAGAGGACCCGTCGGATCAAGAGGACCCGTCGGATCAAGAGGACCCATCGGATCAAGATCAAGAGGACCCGTCGGATCAAGATCAAGAGGACCCCGTCAGATCAAGAGGACCCGTCGGATCAAGATCAAGAGGACCCCGTCGGATCAAGAGGACCCCGTCGGATCAAGATCAAAATGACCCATCAGATCAAGAGGACCCGTAGGATCAATAGGACCCGTCGGATCAAGAGGACCCCGTCGGATCAAGAGGACCCCGTCGGATCAATATCAAGAGGACCCGTCGGATCAAGAGGACCCCGTCGGATCAAGAGGACCCCATCGGATCGAGAGGACCCGACGGATCAAGAGGACCCCATCAGATCAAGATCAAGAGGACCCCGTCAGATCAAGAGGACCCCGTCGGATCAAGAGGACCCCGTCGGATCAATATCAAGAGGACCCGTCGGATCAAGAGGACCCCGTCGGATCAATATCAAGAGGACCCATCGGATCAAGAGAACCCGTCGGATCAAGAGGACCCATCGGATCAAGAGGACCCCGTCGGATCAAGATCAAGAGGACCCGTCGGATCAAGATCAAGAGGACCCCGTCGGATCAAGAGGACCCCATCGGATCCAGATCAAGAGGACCCATCGGATCAAGAGGACCCCGTCGGATCAAGAGGACCCCGTCGGATCAATATCAAGAGGACCCGTCGGATCAAGAGGACCCCGTCGGATCAATATCAAGAGGACCCATCGGATCAAGAGGACCCGTCGGATCAAGAGGACCCATCGGATCAAGAGGACCCCGTCGGATCAAGATCAAGAGGACCCGTCGGATCAAGATCAAGAGGACCCCGTCGGATCAAGAGGACCCCATCGGATCCAGATCAAGAGGACCCATCGGATCAAGAGGACCCCATCGGATCAAGAGGACCCCGTCGGATCAAGAGGACCCCGTCGGATCAAGATCAAGAGGACCCCGTCGAATCAAGAGGACCCATCGGATCAAGATTAAGAGGACCCGTCAGATCAAGAGGACCCATTGGATCAAGTGGACCAGTCGGATCAAGAGGACCCGTCAGATCAAGAGGACCCGTCGGATCAAGATCAAGAGGACCCTGTTGGATCAAGAGGAACCGTCAGATCAAGAGGACCCGTCGGATCTAGATCAAGAGGACCCCGTCGGATCAAGAGGACCCCGTCAGATCAAGAGGACCCGTCAGATCAGGTGGACCCGTTGGATCAAGTGGACCCGTCGGATCAAGAGGACCCGTCGGATCAAGATCAAGAGGACCCCGTCAGATCAAGAGGACCCGTCGGATCAAGATCAAGAGGACCCCGTCGGATCAAGAGGACCCCGTCGGATCAAGAGGACCCCGTCGGATCAAGATCAAAATGACCCATCAGATCAAGATCAAGAGGACCCGTCGGATCAATAGGTCCCGTCGGATCAAGAGGACCCCGTCGGATCAAGAGGACCCCGTCGGATCAAGAGGGCCCGTCGGATCAAGGGGACCCGTCGGATCAAGATCAAGAGGACCCGTCGGATCAAGATCAAGAGGACCCATCGGATCAAGATCAAGAGGACCCGGTCGGATCAAGAGGACCCGTCGGATCAAGATCAAGAGGACCCGTCGGATCAAGATCAAGAGGACCCATCGGATCAAGAGGACCCCGTCGGATCGAGAGGACCCCATCGGATCGAGAGGACCCGACGGATCAAGAGGACCCCATCAGATCAAGATCAAGAGGACCCCGTCAGATCAAGAGGACCCCGTCGGATCAAGAGGACCCCGTCGGATCAATATCAAGAGGACCTGTCGGATCAAGAGGACCCCACGGATCAAGAGGACCCCGTCGGATCAATATCAAGAGGACCCGTCAGATCAAGAGGACCCCGTCGGATCAATATCAAGAGGACCTGTCGGATCAAGAGGACCCCACGGATCAAGAGGACCCCGTCGGATCAAGAGGACCCCGTCGGATCAAGATCAAAAGGACCCGTCGGATCAAGAGGGCCCCGTCGGATCAAGAGGACTCGTCGGATCAAGAGGACCCGTCGGATCAAGAGGACCCGTCGGATCAAGAGGACCCATCGGATCAAGATCAAGAGGACCCGTCGGATCAAGATCAAGAGGACCCCGTCGGATCAAGAGGACCCCATCGGATCCAGATCAAGAGGACCCATCGGATCAAGAGGACCCCATCGGATCAAGAGGACCCCGTCGGATCAAGAGGACCCCGTCGGATCAAGATCAAAAGGACCCGTCGGATCAAGAGGGCCCCGTCGGATCAAGAGGACTCGTCAGATCAAGAGGACCCGTCGGATCAAGAGGACCCGTCGGATCAAGAGGACCCATCGGATCAAGATCAAGAGGACCCGTCGGATCGAGAGGACCCCGTCGGATCAAGGGGACCCCGTCGGATCAAGAGGACCCGTCAGATCAAGAGGACCCCGTTAGATCAATAGAACCCCTTCGGATCAAGAGGACCCCGTCGGATCAAGAGGACCCCGTTGGATCAAGAGGACCTGTCGGATCAAGAGGACCCGTCATATCAAGATCAAGAGGACCCGTCGGATCAAGAGGACCCATCGGATCAAGATCAAGAGGACCCGTCGGATCAAGTTTAAGAGGACCCCGTCGGAATAAGAGGACCCCATCGGATTCAGATCAATAGGACCCATCGGATCAAGATCAAGAGGACCCCATCAGATCAAGAGGACCCCGTCGGATCAAGAGGACCCCGTCGGATCAAGATCAAAAGGACCCGTCGGATCAAGAGGGCCCCGTCGGATCAAGAGGACTCGTCAGATCAAGAGGACCCGTCGGATCAAGAGGACCCGTCGGATCAAGAGGACCCATCGGATCAAGATCAAGAGGACCGGTCGGATCGAGAGGACCCCGTCGGATCAAGGGGACCCCGTCGGATCAAGAGGACTCGTCAGATCAAGAGGACCCCGTTAGATCAATAGAACCCCTTCGGATCAAGAGGACCCCGTCGGATGAAGAGGACCCCGTCGGATCAAGAGGACCTGTCGGATCAAGAGGACCCGTCGGATCAAGATCAAGACGACCCGTCGGATCAAGAGGACCCGTCGGATCAAGAGGACCCATCGGATCAAGATCAAGAGGACCCGTCGGATCAAGTTTAAGAGGACCCCGTCGGAATAAGAGGACCCCATCGGATTCAGATCAATAGGACCCATCGGATCAAGATCAAGAGGACCCCATCGGATCAAGAGGACCCCGTCGGATCAAGAGGACCCCGTCGGATCAAGATCAAAAGGACCCGTCGGATCAAGATCAAGAGGACCCGTCGGAACAAGAGGACCCGTCGGATCAAGGGGACCCCGTCGGATCAAGAGGACCCGTCGGATCAAGAGGACCCGTCGGATCAAGATCAAGAGGACCTGTCGGATCAAGATCAAGAGGACCCGTCGGATCAAGATCAAGAGGACCCGTCGGATCAAGATCAAGAGGACCCCGTCGGATCAAGAGGACCCGTCGGATCAAGATCAAGAGGACCCGTCGGATCAAGATCAAGAGGACCCATCGGATCAAGAGGACCCCGTCGGATCGAGAGGACCCCATCGGATCAAGAGGACCCGACGGATCAAGAGGACCCCATCAGATCAAGATCAAGAGGACCCCATCAGATCAAGAGGACCCCGTCGGATCAAGAGGACCCCGTCGGATCAATATCAAGAGGACCCGTCGGATCAATATCAAGAGGACCTGTCGGATCAAGAGAACCCGTCGGATCAAGAGGACCCGTCGGATCAAGATCAAGAGGACCCCGTCGGATCAAGATCAAGAGGACCCCGTCGGATCAAGAGGACCCATCGGATCAAGATTAAGAGGACCCGTCAGATCAAGAGGACCCGTTGGATCAAGTGGACCCGTCGGATCAAGAGGACCCGTCAGATCAAGAGGACCCGTCGGATCAAGATCAAGAGGACCCTGTTGGATCAAGAGGACCGTCAGATCAAGAGGACCCGTCGGATCTAGATCAAGAGGACCCCGTCGGATCAAGAGGACCCCGTCAGATCAAGAGGACCCGTCAGATCAGGAGGACCCGTTGGATCAAGTGGACCCGTCGGATCAAGAGGACCCGTCGGATCAAGATCAAGAGGACCCCATCAGATCAAGAGGACCCGTCGGATCAAGATCAAGAGGACCCCGTCGGATCAAGAGGACCCCGTCGGATCAAGAGGACCCCATCGGATCAAGATCAAAATGACCCATCAGATCAAGATCAAGAGGACCCGTAGGATCAATAGGACCCGTCGGATCAAGAGGACCCCGTCGGATCAAGAGGGCCCGTCGGATCAAGAGGACCCCGACGGATCAATATCAAGAGGACCCGTCGGATCAAGAGGACCCCGTCGGATCAAGAGGACCCCATCGGATCGAGAGGACCCGACGGATCAAGAGGACCCCATCAGATCAAGATCAAGAGGACCCCGTCAGATCAAGAGGACCCCGTCGGATCAAGAGGACCCCGTCGGATCAATATCAAGAGGACCCGTCGGATCAAGAGGACCCCGTCGGATCAATATCAAGAGGACCCATCGGATCAAGAGAACCCGTCGGATCAAGAGGACCCGTCGGATCAAGATCAAGAGGACCCGTCGGATCAAGAGGACCCCGTCGGATCAAGAGGACCCCGTCGGATCAAGAGGACCCCATGGGATCGAGAGGACCCGACGGATTAAGAGGACCCCATCAGATCAAGATCAAGAGGACCCCGTCAGATCAAGAGGACCCCGTCGGATCAAGAGGACCCCGTCGGATCAAGATCAAGAGGACCCGTCGGATCAAGATCAAGAGGACCCCATCGGATCAAGAGGACCCCATCGGATCCAGATCAAGAGGACCCATCAGATCAAGAGGACCCCGTCGGATCAAGAGGACCCCGTCGGATCAAGAGGACCCCGTCGGATCAAGATCAAAAGGACCCGTCGGATCAAGATCAAGAGGACCCGTCGGAACAAGAGGACCCGTCAGATCAAGAGGACCCCGTCGGATCAAGAGGACCCGTCGGATCAAGAGGACCCGTCAGATCAAGATCAAGAGGACCCGTCGGATCAAGAGGACCCATCGGATCAAGATAAAGAGGACCCGTCGGATCAAGATCAAGAGGACCCCGTCGGATCAAGAGGACCCCATCGGCTCAAGAGGACCCCATCGGATCAAGATCAAAAGGACCCGTCGGATCAATATCAAGAGGACCCATCGGATCAAGTAGACCCGTCGGATCAAGAGGACCCGTCGGATCAAGAGGACCCCGTCGGATCAAGAGAACCCCGTCGGAACAAGAGAACCCCGTCGGATCAAGAGGACCCCGTCGGATCAAGAGGACCCGTCGGATCAAGAGGACCCATCGGATCAAGATCAAGGGGACCCGTCGGATCAAGAAGACCCGTCGGATCAAGATCAAGAGGACCCGTCGGATCAAGAAGACCCGTCGGATCAAGATCAAGAGGACCCCGTCGGATCAAGAGGACCCCGTCGGATCAATAGGACCCGTCGGATCAAGAGGACCCCATCGGATCAAGAGGACTCCGTTGGATCAAGAGGACCCATCGGATCAAGAGGACCCCATCGGATCAAGAGGACCCGTCGGATCAAGAGGACCCCGTTAGATCAAGAGAACCCCTTCGGATCAAGAGGACCCCGTCGGATCAAGATGACCCGTCGGATTAAGAGGAACTGTCGGATCAAGAGGACCCGTCGGATCAAGATCAATAGGACCCGTCGGATCAAGAGGACCCGTCGGATCAAGAGGACCCGTCGGATCAAGAGGACCCGTCGGATCAAGATCAAGAGGACCCGTCGGATAAAGAGGACCCCGTCGGATCAAGAGGACCTCGTCGGATCAAGATCAAAATGACCCATCAGATCAAGATCCAGAGGAGCCGTCGATTCAATAGGACCCGTCGGATCAAGAGGACCCCATCGGATCAAGAGGACCCTGTCGGATCAAGAGGACCCATCGGATCAAGAGGACCCCATCGGATCAAGAGGACCCCGTTGGGTCAGGATCAAGGGGACCCCGTCGGATCAAAAGGACCCCGTTGGATCAAGAGGACCCCGTCGGATCAAGAGGATCACGTAGGATCAAGATCAAGAGGACCCGTCAGATCAAGATCAAGAGGACCCAGTCGGATCAAGAGGACCCATCGGATCAAGATAAAGAGGACCCGTCGGATCAAGATCAAGAGGACCCCGTCGGATCAAGAGGACCCCATCGGATCCAGATCAAGAGGACCCGTCAGATCAAGATCAAGAGGACCCCATCGGATCAAGAGGACCCCGTCGTATCAAGAGGACCCCATCGGATCAAGATCATAAGGACCCGTCGGATCAAGATCAAGAGGACCCCGTCGGATCAAGATCAAGAGGACCCCGTCGGATCAAGAGGACCCATCGGATCAAGATAAAGAGGACCCGTCGGATCAAGATCAAGAGGACCCCGTCGGATCAAGAGGACCCCATCGGCTCAAGAGGACCCCATCGGATCAAGATCAAAAGGACCCGTCGGATCAATATCAAGAGGACCCATCGGATCAAGTAGACCCGTCGGATCAAGAGGACCCCGTCGGATCAAGAGAACCCCGTCGGAACAAGAGAACCCCGTCGGATCAAGAGGACCCCGTCGGATCAAGAGGACCCGTCGGATCAAGAGGACCCATCGGATCAAGATCAAGGGGACCCGTCGGATCAAGAAGACCCGTCGGATCAAGATCAAGAGGACCCGTCGGATCAAGAACAAGAGGACCCCATCGGATCGAGAGGACTCCGTTGGATCAAGAGGACCCATCGGATCAAGAGGACCCCATCGGATCAAGAGGACCCCGTTGGATCAGGATCAAGGGGACCCCGTCAGATCTAAAGGACCCAATTGGATCAAGAGGACCCCGTCGGATCAAGAGGACCACGTCGGATCAAGATCAAGAGGACCCTTCAGATCAAGATCAAGAGGACCCAATCGGATCAAGAGGACCCCGTCGGATCAAGAGGACCCATCGGATCAAGATAAAGAGGACCCGTCGGATCAAGAGGACCCCGTCGGATCGAGAGGACCCCATCGGATCGAGAGGACCCAACGGATCAAGAGGACCCCATCAGATCAAGATCAAGAGGACCCCGTCAGATCAAGAGGACCCCGTCGGATCAAGAGGACCCCGTCGGATCAATATCAAGAGGACCCGTCGGATCAAGAGAACCCGTCGGATCAAGAGGACCCGTCGGATCAAGATCAAGAGGACCCCGTCGGATCAAGATCAAGAGGACCCCGTCGAATCAAGAGGACCCATCGGATCAAGATTAAGAGGACCCGTCAGATCAAGAGGACCCATTGGATCAAGTGGACCCGTCGGATCAAGAGGACCCGTCAGATCAAGAGTACCCGTCGGATCAAGATCAAGAGGACCCCGTCGGATCAAGAGGACCCGTCGGATCAAGAGGACCCCGTTAGATCAAGAGAACCCCTTCGGATCAAGAGGACCCCGTTGAATCAAGATGACCCGTCGGATTAAGAGGAACTGTCGGATCAAGAGGACCCGTCGGATCAAGATCAAGAGGACCCGTCGGATCAAGAGGACCCGTCGGATCAAGAGGACCCGTCGGATCAAGATCAAGAGGACCCGTCGGATCAAGAGGACCCCGTCGGATCAAGAGGACCTCGTCGGATCAAGATCAAAATGACCCATCAGATCAAGATCCAGAGGAGCCGTCGATTCAATAGGACCCGTCGGATCAAGAGGACCCCATCGGATCAAGAGGACCCTGTCGGATCAAGAGGACCCATCGGATCAAGAGGACCCCATCGGATCAAGAGGACCCCGTTGGGTCAGGATCAAGGGGACCCCGTCGGATCAAAAGGACCCCGTTGGATCAAGAGGACCCCGTCGGATCAAGAGGACCACGTCGGATCAAGATCAAGAGGACCCGTCAGATCAAGATCAAGAGGACCCCATCGGATCAAGAGGACCCCGTCGGATCAAGAGGACCCATCGGATCAAGATAAAGAGGACCCGTCGGATCAAGATCAAGAGGACCCCGTCGGATCAAGAGGACCCCATCGGATCCAGATCAAGAGGACCCGTCAGATCAAGATCAAGAGGACCCCATCGGATCAAGAGGACCCCGTCGGATCAAGAGGACCCCATCGGATCAAGATCATAAGGACCCGTCGGATCAAGATCAAGAGGACCCCGTCGGATCATGATCAAGAGGACCCCGTCGGATCAAGAGGACCCATCGGATCAAGATAAAGAGGACCCATCGGATCAAGATCAAGAGGACCCCGTCGGATCAAGAGGACCCCATCGGCTCAAGAGGACCCCATCGGATCAAGATCAAAAGGACCCGTCGGATCAATATCAAGAGGACCCATCGGATCAAGTAGACCAGTCGGATCAAGAGGACCCGTCGGATCAAGAGGACCCCGTCGGAACAAGAGAACCCCGTCGGATCAAGAGGACCCCGTCGGATCAAGAGGACCCATCGGATCAAGATCAAGGGGACCCGTCGGATCAAGAAGACCCGTCGGATCAAGATCAAGAGGACCCGTCGGATCAAGAACAAGAGGACCCCATCGGATCGAGAGGACCCCGTCGGATCAAGAGGACCCCGTCGGATCAATAGGACCCGCCGGATCAAGAGGACCCCATCGGATCAAGAGGACTCCGTTGGATCAAGAGGACCCATCGGATCAAGAGGACCCCATCGGATCAAGAGGACCCCGTTGGATCAGGATCAAGGGGACCCCGTCAGATCTAAAGGACCCAATTGGATCAAGAGGACCCCGTCGGATCAAGAGGACCACGTCGGATCAAGATCAAGAGGACCCTTCAGATCAAGATCAAGAGGACCCAATCGGATCAAGAGGACCCCGTCGGATCAAGAGGACCCATCGGATCAAGATAAAGAGGACCCGTCGGATTAAGAGGACCCCGTCGGATCGAGAGGACCCCATCAGATCGAGAGGACCCGACGGATCAAGAGGACCCCATCAGATCAAGATCAAGAGGACCCCGTCAGATCAAGAGGACCCCGTCGGATCAAGAGGACCCCGTCGGATCAATATCAAGAGGACCCGTCGGATCAAGAGAAACCCCGTCGGATCAATATCAAGAGGACCCGTCGGATCAAGAGAACCCGTCGGATAAAGAGGACCCGTCGGATCAAGATCAAGAGGACCCCGTCGGATCAAGATCAAGAGGACCCCGTCGAATCAAGAGGACCCATCGGATCAAGATTAAGAGGACCCGTCAGATCAAGAGGACCCATTGGATCAAGTGGACCCGTCGGATCAAGAGGACCCGTCAGATCAAGAGTACCCGTCGGATCAAGATCAAGAGGACCCCGTTGGATCAAGAGGAACCGTCGGATCAAGAGGACCCGTCGGATCAAGATCAAGAGGACCCCGTCGGATCAAGAGGACCCTGTCAGATCAAGAGGACCCGTCAGATCAGGAGGACCCGTTGGATCAAGTGGACCCGTCGGATCAAGAGGACCAGTCGGATCAAGATCAAGAGGACCCCGTCGGATCAAGAGGACCCATCGGATCAAGATAAAGAGGACCCGTCGGATCAAGATCAAGAGGACCCCGTCGGATCAAGAGGACCCCATCGGCTCAAGAGGACCCCATCGGATCAAGATCAAAAGGACCCGTCGGATCAATATCAAGAGGACCCATCGGATCAAGTAGACCAGTCGGATCAAGAGGACCCGTCGGATCAAGAGGACCCCGTCGGATCAAGAGAACCCCGTCGGAACAAGAGAACCCCGTCGGATCAAGAGGACCCCGTCGGATCAAGAGGACCCGTCGGATCAAGAGGACCCATCGGATCAAGATCAAGGGGACCCGTCGGATCAAGAAGACCCGTCGGATCAAGATCAAGAGGACCCGTCGGATCAAGAACAAGAGGACCCCATCGGATCGAGAGGACCCCGTCGGATCAAGAGGACCCCGTCGGATCAATAGGACCCGTCGGATCAAGAGGACCCCATCGGATCAAGAGGACTCCGTTGGATCAAGAGGACCCATCGGATCAAGAGGACCCCATCGGATCAAGAGGACCCCGTTGGATCAGGATCAAGGGGACCCCGTCAGATCTAAAGGACCCAATTGGATCAAGAGGACCCCGTCGGATCAAGAGGACCACGTCGGATCAAGATCAAGAGGACCCTTCAGATCAAGATCAAGAGGACCCAATCGGATCAAGAGGACCCCGTCGGATCAAGAGGACCCATCGGATCAAGATAAAGAGGACCCGTCGGATTAAGAGGACCCCGTCGGATCGAGAGGACCCCATCGGATCGAGAGGACCCGACGGATCAAGAGGACCCCATCAGATCAAGATCAAGAGGACCCCGTCAGATCAAGATGACCCCGTCGGATCAAGAGGACCCCGTCGGATCAATATCAAGAGGACCCGTCGGATCAAGAGAAACCCCGTCGGATCAATATCAAGAGGACCCGTCGGATCAAGAGAACCCGTCGGATCAAGAGGACCCGTCGGATCAAGATCAAGAGGACCCCGTCGGATCAAGATCAAGAGGACCCCGTCGAATCAAGAGGACCCATCGGATCAAGATTAAGAGGACCCGTCAGATCAAGAGGACCCATTGGATCAAGTGGACCCGTCGGATCAAGAGGACCCGTCAGATCAAGAGTACCCGTCGGATCAAGATCAAGAGGACCCCGTTGGATCAAGAGGAACCGTCGGATCAAGAGGACCCGTCGGATCAAGATCAAGAGGACCCCGTCGGATCAAGAGGACCCTGTCAGATCAAGAGGACCCGTCAGATCAGGAGGACCCGTTGGATCAAGTGGACCCGTCGGATCAAGAGGACCAGTCGGATCAAGATCAAGAGGACCCCGTCGGATCAATAGGACCCCGTTGGATTAGGATCAAGGGGACCCCGTCGGATCAAGAGGACCCCTTCGCAACAAGATCAAAATGACCCATCAGATCAAGATCAAGAGGACCCGTCGGATCAATAGGACCCGTCGGATCAAGAGGACCCCGTCGGATCAAGAGGAACCTGTCGGATCAAGAGGACCCATCGGATCAAGAGGACCCCGTTGGATTAGGATCAAGGGGACCCCGTCGGATCAAGAGGACCCCGTTGGTTCAAGAGGACCCCGTCGGATCAAGAGGACCCGTCGGAAAAGATCAAGAGGACCCGTCGGATCAAGAGGACCCGTCGGATCAAGATCAAGAGGACCCCGTCGGATCAAGAGGACCCATCGGTTCAAGTGGACCCGTCGGATCAAGAGGACCCGTCAGATCAAGAGGACCCGTCGGATCAAGATCAAGAGGACCCCGTCGGATCAAGAGGACCCTGTCAGATCAAGAGGACCCGTCAGATCAGGAGGACCCGTTGGATCAAGTTGACCCGTCGGATCAAGAGGACCAGTCGGATCAAGATCAAGAGGACCCCGTCGGATCAAGAGGACCTGTCGGATCAAGAGGACCCGTCGGATCAAGATCAAGAGGACCCCGTCGGATCAATAGGACCCCGTTGGATTAGGATCAAGGGGATCCCGTCGGATCAAGAGGACCCCTTCGCAACAAGATCAAAATGACCCATCAGATCAAGATCAAGAGGACCCGTCGGATCAATAGGACCCGTCGGATCAAGAGGACCCCGTCGGATCAAGAGGAACCTGTCGGATCAAGAGGACCCATCGGATCAAGAGGACCCCATCGGATCAAGAGGACCCCGTTGGATTAGGATCAAGGGGACCCCGTCGGATCAAGAGGACCCCGTTGGTTCAAGAGGACCCCGTCGGATCAAGAGGACCCGTCGGAAAAGATCAAGAGGACCCGTCGGATCAAGATCAAGAGGACCCGTCGGATCAAGAGGACCCCGTCGGATCAAGAGGACCCCATCGGATCGAGAGGACCCGACAGATCAAGAGGACCCCATCAGATCAAGATCAAGAGGACCCCGTCAGATCAAGAGGACCCCGTCGGATCAAGAGGACCCCGTCGGATTAATATCAAGAGGACCCGTCGGATCAAGAGAAACCCCGTCGGATCAATATCAAGAGGACCCGTCGGATCAAGAGAACCCGTCGGATCAAGATCAAGAGGACCCCGTCGGATCAAGATCAAGAGGACCACGTCGAATCAAGAGGACCCATCGGATCAAGATTAAGAGGACCCGTCAGATCAAGAGGACCCATTGGATCAAGTGGACCCGTCGGATCAAGAGGACCCGTCAGATCAAGAGTACCCGTCGGATCAAGATCAAGAGGACCCCGTTGGATCAAGAGGAACCGTCGGATCAAGAGGACCCGTCGGATCAAGATCAAGAGGACCCCGTCGGATCAAGAGGACCCTGTCAGATCAAGAGGACCCGTCAGATCAGGAGGACCCGTTGGATCAAGTGGACCCGTCGGATCAAGAGGACCAGTCGGATCAAGATCAAGAGGACCCCGTCGGATCAAGAGGACCTGTCGGATCAAGAGGACCCGTCGGATCAAGATCAAGAGGACCCCGTCGGATCAATAGGACCCCGTTGGATTAGGATCAAGGGGACCCCGTCGGATCAAGAGGACCCCTTCGCAACAAGATCAAAATGACCCATCAGATCAAGATCAAGAGGACCCGTCGGATCAATAGGACCCGTCGGATCAAGAGGACCCCGTCGGATCAAGAGGAACCTGTCGGATCAAGAGGACCCATCGGATCAAGAGGACCCCATCGGATCAAGAGGACCCCATCGGATCAAGAGGACCCCGTTGGATTAGGATCAAGGGGACCCCGTCGGATCAAGAGGACCCCGTTGGTTCAAGAGGACCCCGTCGGATCAAGAGGACCCGTCGGAAAAGATCAAGAGGACCCGTCGGATCAAGATCAAGAGGACCCGTCGGATCAAGAGGACCCCGTCGGATCAAGAGGACCCAATCGGATCGAGAGGACCCGACAGATCAAGAGGACCCCATCAGATCAAGATCAAGAGGACCCCGTCAGATCAAGAGGACCCCGTCGGATAAAGAGGACCCCGTCGGATCAATATCAAGAGGACCCGTCGGATCAAGAGGACCCCGTCGGATCAATATCAAGAGGACCCATCGGATCAAGAGAACCCGTCGGATCAAGAGGACCCGTCGGATCAAGATCAAGAGGACCCCGTCGGATCAAGATCAAGAGGACCCCGTCGAATCAAGAGGACCCATCGGATCAAGATTAAGAGGACCCGTCAGATCAAGAGGACCAGTTGGATCAAGTGGACCCGTCGGATCAAGAGGACCCGTCAGATCAAGAGGACCCGTCGGATCAAGATCAAGAGGACCCCGTTGGATCAAGAGGACCCGTCGGATCAAAAGGACCCGTCGGATCAAGATCAAGAGGACCCCGTTGGATCAAGAGGAACCGTCGGATCAAGAGGACCCGTCGGATCAAGATCAAGAGGACCCCGTCGGATCAAGATTAAGAGGACCCGTCAGATCAAGAGGACCAGTTGGATCAAGTGGACCCGTCGGATCAAGAGGACCCGTCAGATCAAGAGGACCCGTCGGATCAAGATCAAGAGGACCCCGTTGGATCAAGAGGACCCGTCGGATCAAAAGGACCCCGTTAGATCAAGAGAACCCCATCGGATCAAGAGGACCCCTTCGCAACAAGATCAAAATGACCCATCAGATCAAGATCAAGAGGACCCGTCGGATCAATAGGACCCGTCGGATCAAGAGGACCCCGTCGGATCAAGAGGAACCTGTCGGATCAAGAGGACCCATCGGATCAAGAGGACCCCATCGGATCAAGTGGACCCCGTTGGATTAGGATCAAGGGGACCCCGTCGGATCAGGAGGACCCCGTTGGTTCAAGAGGACCCCGTCGGATCAAGAGGACCCGTCGGAAAAGATCAAGTGGACCCGTCGGATCAATATCAGGAGGACCCGTCGGATCAAGATCAAGAGGACCCGTCGGTTCAAGATCAAGAGGACCCGTCGGATCAAGAGGATCCCGTCGGATCAAGAGGACCCCTTCGGATCGAGAGGACCCGACAGATCAAGAGGACCCCATCAGATCAAGATCAAGAGGACCCCGTCAGATCAAGAGGACCCCGTCGGATCAATATCAAGAGAACCCGTCGGATCAAGAGGACCCGTCGGATCAAGATCAAGAGGACCCCGTCGGATCAAGATTAAGAGGACCCGTCAGATCAAGAGGACCCGTCGGATCAAGAGGACCCATCGGATCAAGATCAAGAGGACCCGTCGGATCAAGAGGACCCGTCAGATCAAGAGGACCAGTCGGATCCAGATCAAGAGGACCCGTCGGATCAAGAGGACCCGTCGGATCAAGAGGACCCATCGGATCAAGATCAAGAGGACCCGTCGGATCAAGATCAAGAGGACCCCGTCAGATCAAGAGGACCCGTCGGATCAAGATCAAGAGGACCCCGTCGGATCAAGAGGACCCCGTCGGATCAAGATCAAAATGACCCATCAGATCAAGAGGACCCGTAGGATCAATAGGACCCGTCGGATCAAGAGGACCCCGTCGGATCAAGAGGACCCCGTCGGATCAATATCAAGAGGACCCGTCGGATCAAGAGGACCCCGTCGGATCAAGAGGACCCCATCGGATCGAGAGGACCCGACGGATCAAGAGGACCCCATCAGATCAAGATCAAGAGGACCCCGTCAGATCAAGAGGACCCCGTCGGATCAAGAGGACCCCGTCGGATCAAGAGGACCCCGTCGGATCAATATCAAGAGGACCCGTCGGATCAAGAGGACCCCGTCGGATCAATATCAAGAGGACCCATCGGATCAAGAGAACCCGTCGGATCAAGAGGACCCATCGGATCAAGAGGACCCCGTCGGATCAAGATCAAGAGGACCCGTCGGATCAAGATCAAGAGGACCCCGTCGGATCAAGAGGACCCCATCGGATCCAGATCAAGAGGACCCATCGGATCAAGAGGACCCCGTCGGATCAAGAGGACCCCGTCGGATCAATATCAAGAGGACCCGTCGGATCAAGAGGACCCCGTCGGATCAATATCAAGAGGACCCATCGGATCAAGAGGACCCGTCGGATCAAGAGGACCCATCGGATCAAGAGGACCCCGTCGGATCAAGATCAAGAGGACCCGTCGGATCAAGATCAAGAGGACCCCGTCGGATCAAGAGGACCCCATCGGATCCAGATCAAGAGGACCCATCGGATCAAGAGGACCCCATCGGATCAAGAGGACCCCGTCGGATCAAGAGGACCCCGTCGGATCAAGATCAAGAGGACCCCGTCGAATCAAGAGGACCCATCGGATCAAGATTAAGAGGACCCGTCAGATCAAGAGGACCCATTGGATCAAGTGGACCCGTCGGATCAAGAGGACCCGTCAGATCAAGAGGACCCGTCGGATCAAGATCAAGAGGACCCTGTTGGATCAAGAGGAACCGTCAGATCAAGAGGACCCGTCGGATCTAGATCAAGAGGACCCCGTCGGATCAAGAGGACCCCGTCAGATCAAGAGGACCCGTCAGATCAGGTGGACCCGTTGGATCAAGTGGACCCGTCGGATCAAGAGGACCCGTCGGATCAAGATCAAGAGGACCCCGTCAGATCAAGAGGACCCGTCGGATCAAGATCAAGAGGACCCCGTCGGATCAAGAGGACCCCGTCGGATCAAGAGGACCCCGTCGGATCAAGATCAAAATGACCCATCAGATCAAGATCAAGAGGACCCGTCGGATCAATAGGTCCCGTCGGATCAAGAGGACCCCGTCGGATCAAGAGGACCCCGTCGGATCAAGAGGGCCCGTCGGATCAAGGGGACCCGTCGGATCAAGATCAAGAGGACCCGTCGGATCAAGATCAAGAGGACCCATCGGATCAAGATCAAGAGGACCCGGTCGGATCAAGAGGACCCGTCGGATCAAGATCAAGAGGACCCGTCGGATCAAGATCAAGAGGACCCATCGGATCAAGAGGACCCCGTCGGATCGAGAGGACCCCATCGGATCGAGAGGACCCGACGGATCAAGAGGACCCCATCAGATCAAGATCAAGAGGACCCCGTCAGATCAAGAGGACCCCGTCGGATCAAGAGGACCCCGTCGGATCAATATCAAGAGGACCTGTCGGATCAAGAGGACCCCACGGATCAAGAGGACCCCGTCGGATCAATATCAAGAGGACCCGTCAGATCAAGAGGACCCCGTCGGATCAATATCAAGAGGACCTGTCGGATCAAGAGGACCCCACGGATCAAGAGGACCCCGTCGGATCAAGAGGACCCCGTCGGATCAAGATCAAAAGGACCCGTCGGATCAAGAGGGCCCCGTCGGATCAAGAGGACTCGTCGGATCAAGAGGACCCGTCGGATCAAGAGGACCCGTCGGATCAAGAGGACCCATCGGATCAAGATCAAGAGGACCCGTCGGATCAAGATCAAGAGGACCCCGTCGGATCAAGAGGACCCCATCGGATCCAGATCAAGAGGACCCATCGGATCAAGAGGACCCCATCGGATCAAGAGGACCCCGTCGGATCAAGAGGACCCCGTCGGATCAAGATCAAAAGGACCCGTCGGATCAAGAGGGCCCCGTCGGATCAAGAGGACTCGTCAGATCAAGAGGACCCGTCGGATCAAGAGGACCCGTCGGATCAAGAGGACCCATCGGATCAAGATCAAGAGGACCCGTCGGATCGAGAGGACCCCGTCGGATCAAGGGGACCCCGTCGGATCAAGAGGACCCGTCAGATCAAGAGGACCCCGTTAGATCAATAGAACCCCTTCGGATCAAGAGGACCCCGTCGGATCAAGAGGACCCCGTTGGATCAAGAGGACCTGTCGGATCAAGAGGACCCATCATATCAAGATCAAGAGGACCCGTCGGATCAAGAGGACCCATCGGATCAAGATCAAGAGGACCCGTCGGATCAAGTTTAAGAGGACCCCGTCGGAATAAGAGGACCCCATCGGATTCAGATCAATAGGACCCATCAGATCAAGATCAAGAGGACCCCATCAGATCAAGAGGACCCCGTCGGATCAAGAGGACCCCGTCGGATCAAGATCAAAAGGACCCGTCGGATCAAGAGGGCCCCGTCGGATCAAGAGGACTCGTCAGATCAAGAGGACCCGTCGGATCAAGAGGACCCGTCGGATCAAGAGGACCCATCGGATCAAGATCAAGAGGACCGGTCGGATCGAGAGGACCCCGTCGGATCAAGGGGACCCCGTCGGATCAAGAGGACCCGTCAGATCAAGAGGACCCCGTTAGATCAATAGAACCCCTTCGGATCAAGAGGACCCCGTCGGATGAAGAGGACCCCGTCGGATCAAGAGGACCTGTCGGATCAAGAGGACCCGTCGGATCAAGATCAAGACGACCCGTCGGATCAAGAGGACCCGTCGGATCAAGAGGACCCATCGGATCAAGATCAAGAGGACCCGTCGGATCAAGTTTAAGAGGACCCCGTCGGAATAAGAGGACCCCATCGGATTCAGATCAATAGGACCCATCGGATCAAGATCAAGAGGACCCCATCGGATCAAGAGGACCCCGTCGGATCAAGAGGACCCCGTCGGATCAAGATCAAAAGGACCCGTCGGATCAAGATCAAGAGGACCCGTCGGAACAAGAGGACCCGTCGGATCAAGGGGACCCCGTCGGATCAAGAGGACCCGTCGGATCAAGAGGACCCGTCGGATCAAGATCAAGAGGACCTGTCGGATCAAGATCAAGAGGACCCGTCGGATCAAGATCAAGAGGACCCGTCGGATCAAGATCAAGAGGACCCCGTCGGATCAAGAGGACCCGTCGGATCAAGATCAAGAGGACCCGTCGGATCAAGATCAAGAGGACCCATCGGATCAAGAGGACCCCGTCGGATCGAGAGGACCCCATCGGATCAAGAGGACCCGACGGATCAAGAGGACCCCATCAGATCAAGATCAAGAGGACCCCATCAGATCAAGAGGACCCCGTCGGATCAAGAGGACCCCGTCGGATCAATATCAAGAGGACCCGTCGGATCAATATCAAGAGGACCTGTCGGATCAAGAGAACCCGTCGGATCAAGAGGACCCGTCGGATCAAGATCAAGAGGACCCCGTCGGATCAAGATCAAGAGGACCCCGTCGGATCAAGAGGACCCATCGGATCAAGATTAAGAGGACCCGTCAGATCAAGAGGACCCGTTGGATCAAGTGGACCCGTCGGATCAAGAGGACCCGTCAGATCAAGAGGACCCGTCGGATCAAGATCAAGAGGACCCTGTTGGATCAAGAGGACCGTCAGATCAAGAGGACCCGTCGGATCTAGATCAAGAGGACCCCGTCGGATCAAGAGGACCCCGTCAGATCAAGAGGACCCGTCAGATCAGGAGGACCCGTTGGATCAAGTGGACCCGTCGGATCAAGAGGACCCGTCGGATCAAGATCAAGAGGACCCCATCAGATCAAGAGGACCCGTCGGATCAAGATCAAGAGGACCCCGTCGGATCAAGAGGACCCCGTCGGATCAAGAGGACCCCGTCGGATCAAGATCAAAATGACCCATCAGATCAAGATCAAGAGGACCCGTAGGATCAATAGGACCCGTCGGATCAAGAGGACCCCGTCGGATCAAGAGGGCCCGTCGGATCAAGAGGACCCCGACGGATCAATATCAAGAGGACCCGTTGGATCAAGAGGACCCCGTCGGATCAAGAGGACCCCATCGGATCGAGAGGACCCGACGGATCAAGAGGACCCCATCAGATCAAGATCAAGAGGACCCCGTCAGATCAAGAGGACCCCGTCGGATCAAGAGGACCCCGTCGGATCAATATCAAGAGGACCCGTCGGATCAAGAGGACCCCGTCGGATCAATATCAAGAGGACCCATCGGATCAAGAGAACCCGTCGGATCAAGAGGACCCGTCGGATCAAGATCAAGAGGACCCGTCGGATCAAGAGGACCCCGTCGGATCAAGAGGACCCCGTCGGATCAAGAGGACCCCATGGGATCGAGAGGACCCGACGGATTAAGAGGACCCCATCAGATCAAGATCAAGAGGACCCCGTCAGATCAAGAGGACCCCGTCGGATCAAGAGGACCCCGTCGGATCAAGATCAAGAGGACCCGTCGGATCAAGATCAAGAGGACCCCATCGGATCAAGAGGACCCCATCGGATCCAGATCAAGAGGACCCATCAGATCAAGAGGACCCCGTCGGATCAAGAGGACCCCGTCGGATCAAGAGGACCCCGTCGGATCAAGATCAAAAGGACCCGTCGGATCAAGAGGGCCCCGTCGGATCAAGAGGACTCGTCAGATCAAGAGGACCCGTCGGATCAAGAGGACCCGTCGGATCAAGAAGACCCATCGGATCAAGAGGACCCCGTCGGATCAAGATCAAGAGGACCCGTCGGATCAAGATCAAGAGGACCCCGTCGGATCAAGAGGACCCCATCGGATCCAGATCAAGAGGACCCATCGGATCAAGAGGACCCCGTCGGATCAAGAGGACCCCGTCGGATCAAGATCAAAAGGACCCGTCGGATCAAGAGGGCCCCGTCGGATCAAGAGGACTCGTCGGATCAAGAGGACCCGTCGGATCAAGAGGACCCGTCGGATCAAGAGGACCCGTCGGATCAAGAGGACCCATCGGATCAAGATCAAGAGGACCCGTCGGATCGAGAGGACCCCGTCGGATCAAGGGTACCCCGTCGGATCAAGAGGACCCGTCAGATCAAGAGGACCCGTTAGATCAATAGAACCCCTTTGGATCAAGAGGACCCCGTCGGATCAAGAGGACCCCGTCGGATCAAGAGGACCTGTCGGATCAAGAGGACACGTCGGATCAAGATAAAGAGGACCCGTCGGATCAAGAGGACCCATCGGATCAAGATCAAGAGGACCCGTCGGATCAAGTTTAAGAGGACCCCGTCGGAATAAGAGGACCCCATCGGATTTAGATCAATAGGACCCATCGGATCAAGATCAAGAGGACCCCATCGGATCAAGAGGACCCCGTCGGATCAAGAGGACCCCGTCGGATCAAGATCAAAAGGACCCGTCGGATCAAGATCAAGAGGACCCGTCGGAACAAGAGGACCCGTCAGATCAAGAGGACCCCGTCGGATCAAGAGGACCCGTCGGATCAAGAGGACCCGTCAGATCAAGATCAAGAGGACCCGTCGGATCAAGATCAAGAGGACCCGTCGGATCAAGATCAAGAGGACCCGTCGGACCAAGATCAAGAGGACCCCGTCGGATCAAGAGGACCCGTCGGATCAAGATCAAGAGGACCCGTCGGATCAAGATCAAGAGGACCCATCGGATCAAGAGGACCCCGTCGGATCGAGAGGACCCCATCTGATCGAGAGGACCCGACGGATCAAGAGGACCCCATCAGATCCAGATCAAGAGGACCCCGTCAGATCAAGAGGACCCCGTCGGATCAAGAGGACCCCGTCGGATCAATATCAATAGGACCCGTCGGATCAAGAGGACCCCGTCGGATCAATATCAAGAGGACTTGTCGGATCAAGAGAACCCGTCGGATCAAGAGGACCCGTCGGATCAAGAGGACCCCGTCGGATCAAGATCAAGAGGACCCCGTCGAATCAAGAGGACCCATCGGATCAAGATTAAGAGGACCCGTCAGATCAATAGGACCCGTTGGATCAAGTGGACCCGTCGGATCAAGAGGACCTGTCAGATCAAGAGGACCCGTCGGATCAAGATCAAGAGGACCCTGTTGGATCAAGAGGAACCGTCAGATCAAGAGGACCCGTCGGATCTAGATCAAGAGGACCCCGTCGGATCAAGAGGACCCCGTTAGATCAAGAGGACCTGTCAGATCAGGAGGACCCATTGGATCAAGTGGACCCGTCGGATCAAGAGGACCCGTCGGATCAAGATCAAGAGGACCCCGTCAGATCAAGAGGACCCGTCGGATCAAGAGGACCCCGTCGGATCAAGAGGACCCCGTCGGATCAAGAGGACCCCGTCGGATCAAGATCAAAATGACCCATCAGATCAAGATCAAGAGGACCCGTCGGATCAATAGGACCCGTCGGATCAAGAGGACCCTGTCGGATCAAGAGGACCCCGTCGGATCAAGAGGGCCCGTCGGATCAAGGGGACCCGTCGGATCAAGATCAAGAGGACCCGTCGGATCAAGATCAAGAGGACCCGTCGGATCAAGATCAAGAGGACCCGGTCGGATCAAGAGGACCCGTCGGATCAAGATCAAGAGGACCCGTCGGATCAAGATCAAGAGGACCCCATCGGATCAAGAGGACCCCGTCGGATCAAGAGGACCCCATCAGATCAAGATCAAGAGGACCCCGTCAGATCAAGAGGACCCCGTCGGATCAAGAGGACCCCGTCGGATCAATATCAAGAGGACCCGTCAGATCAAGAGGACCCCGTCGGATCAATATCAAGAGGACCTGTCGGATCAAGAGAACCCGTCGGATCAAGAGGACCCGTCGGATCAAGATCAAGAGGACCCCATCGGATCAAGAGGACCCCGTCGGATCAAGAGGACCCCGTCGGATCAAGATCAAAAGGACCCGTCGGATCAAGAGGGCCCCGTCGGATCAAGAGGACTCGTCAGATCAAGAGGACCCGTCGGATCAAGAGGACCCGTCGGATCAAGAGGACCCATCGGATCAAGATCAAGAGGACCCGTCGGATCGAGAGGACCCCGTCGGATCAAGGGGACCCCGTCGGATCAAGAGGACCCGTCAGATCAAGAGGACCCCGTTAGATCAATAGAACCCCTTCGGATCAAGAGGACCCTGTCGGATCAAGAGGACCCCGTCGGATCAAGAGGACCTTTCGGATCAAGAGGACCCGTCGGATCAAGATCAAGAGGACCCGTCGGATCAAGAGGACCCGTCGGATCAAGAGGACCCATCGGATCAAGATCAAGAGGACCCGTCGGATCAAGTTTAAGAGGACCCCGTCGGAATAAGAGGACCCCATCGGATTCAGATCAATAGGACCCATCGGATCAAGATCAAGAGGACCCCGTCGGATCAAGAGGACCCCGTCGGATCAAGAGGACCCCGTCGGATCAAGATCAAAAGGACCCGTCGGATCAAGATCAAGAGGACCCGTCGGAACAAGAGGACCCGTCGGATCAAGAGGACCCCGTCGGATCAAGAGGACCCGTCGGATCAAGAGGACCCGTCGGATCAAGATCAAGAGGACCTGTCGGATCAAGATCAAGAGGACCCGTCGGATCAAGATCAAGAGGACCCGTCGGATCAAGATCAAGAGGACCCCGTCGGATCAAGAGGACCCGTCGGATCAAGATCAAGAGGACCCGTCGGATCAAGATCAAGAGGACCCATCGGATCAAGAGGACCCCGTCGGATCGAGAGGACCCCATCGGATCGAGAGGACCCGACGGATCAAGAGGACCCCATCAGATCAAGATCAAGAGGACCCCGTCAGATCAAGAGGACCCCGTCGGATCAAGAGGACCCCGTCGGATCAATATCAAGAGGACCCGTCGGATCAAGAGGACCCCGTCGGATCAATATCAAGAGGACCTGTCGGATCAAGAGAACCCGTCGGATCAAGAGGACCCGTCGGATCAAGATCAAGAGGACCCCGTCGGATCAAGATCAAGAGGACCCCGTCGAATCAAGAGGACCCATCGGATCAAGATTAAGAGGACCCGTCAGATCAAGAGGACCCGTTGGATCAAGTGGACCCGTCGGATCAAGGGAACCCGTCAGATCAAGAGGACCCGTCGGATCAAGATCAAGAGGACCCTGTTGGATCAAGAGGAACCGTCAGATCAAGAGGACCCGTCGGATCTAGATCAAGAGGACCCCGTCGGATCAAGAGGACCCCGTCAGATCAAGAGGACCCGTCAGATCAGGAGGACCCGTTGGATCAAGTGGACCCGTCGGATCAAGAGGACCCGTCGGATCAAGATCAAGAGGACCCCGTCAGATCAAGAGGACCCGTCGGATCAAGATCAAGAGGACCCCGTCGGATCAAGAGGACCCCGTCGGATCAAGAGGACCCCGTCGGATCAAGATCAAAATGACCCATCAGATCAAGAGGACCCGTAGGATCAATAGGACCCGTCGGATCAAGAGGACCCCGTCGGATCAAGAGGACCCCGTCGGATCAATATCAAGAGGACCCATCAGATCAAGAGGACCCGGTCGGATCAAGAGGACCCCATCGGATCGAGAGGACCCGACGGATCAAGAGGACCCCATCAGATCAAGATCAAGAGGACCCCGTCAGATCAAGAGGACCCCGTCGGATCAAGAGGACCCCGTCGGATCAATATCAAGAGGACCCGTCGGATCAAGAGGACCCCGTCGGATCTATATCAAGAGGACCCATCGGATCAAGAGAACCCGTCGGATCAAGAGGACCCGTCGGATCAAGATCAAGAGGACCCGTCGGATCAAGAGGACCCCGTCGGATCAAGAGGACCCCATGGGATCGAGAGGACCCGACGGATTAAGAGGACCCCATCAGATCAAGATCAAGAGGACCCCGTCAGATCAAGAGGACCCCGTCGGATCAAGAGGACCCCGTCGGATCAAGATCAAGAGGACCCGTCGGATCAAGATCAAGAGGACCCCGTCGGATCAAGAGGGCCCCGTCGGATCAAGAGGACTCGTCAGATCAAGAGGACCCGTCGGATCAAGAGGACCCGTCGGATCAAGAGGACCCATCGGATCAAGAGGACCCCGTCGGATCAAGATCAAGAGGACCCGTCGGATCAAGATCAAGAGGACCCCGTCGGATCAAGAGGACCCCATCGGATCCAGATCAAGAGGACCCATCGGATCAAGAGGACCCCATCGGATCAAGAGGACCCCGTCGGATCAAGAGGACCCCGTCGGATCAAGATCAAAAGGACCCGTCGGATCAAGAGGGCCCCGTCGGATCAAGAGGACTCGTCAGATCAAGAGGACCCGTCGGATCAAGAGGGCCCCGTCGGATCAAGAGGACTCGTCAGATCAAGAGGACCCGTCGGATCAAGAGGACCCGTCGGATCAAGAGGACCCATCGGATCAAGATCAAGAGGACCCGTCGGATCGAGAGGACCCCGTCGGATCAAGGGGACCCCGTCGGATCAAGAGGACCCGTCAGATCAAGAGGACCCGTTAGATCAATAGAACCCCTTCGGATCAAGAGGACCCCGTCGGATCAAGAGGACCCCGTCGGATCAAGAGGACCTGTCGGATCAAGAGGACCCGTCGGATCAAGATCAAGAGGACCCGTCGGATCAAGAGGACCCATCGGATCAAGATCAAGAGGACCCCTCGGATCAAGTTTAAGAGGACCCCGTCGGAATAAGAGGACCCCATCGGATTCAGATCAATAGGACCCATCGGATCAAGATCAAGAGGACCCCATCGGATCAAGAGGACCCCGTCGGATCAAGAGGACCCCGTCGGATCAAGATCAAAAGGACCCGTCAGATCAAGATCAAGAGGACCCGTCGGAACAAGAGGACCCGTCGGATCAAGAGGACCCCGTCGGATCAAGAGGACCCGTCGGATCAAGAGGACCCGTCGGATCAAGATCAAGAGGACCCGTCGGATCAAGATCAAGAGGACCCGTCGGATCAAGATCAAGAGGACCCGTCGGATCAAGATCAAGAGGACCCGTCGGATCAAGATCAAGAGGACCCCGTCGGATCAAGAGGACCCGTCGGATCAAGATCAAGAGGACCCGTCGGATCAAGATCAAGAGGATCCATCGGATCAAGAGGACCCCGTCGGATCGAGAGGACCCCATCGGATCGAGAGGACCCGACGGATCAAGAGGACCCCATCAGATCCAGATCAAGAGGACCCCGTCAGATCAAGAGGACCCCGTCGGATCAAGAGGACCCCGTGGGATCAATATCAAGAGGACCCGTCGGATCAAGAGGACCCCGTCGGATCAATATCAAGAGGACTTGTCGGATCAAGAGAACCCGTCGGATCAAGACGACCCGTCGGATCAAGAGGACCCCGTCGGATCAAGATCAAGAGGACCCCGTCGAATCAAGAGGACCCATCGGATCAAGATTAAGAGGACCCGTCAGATCAAGAGGACCCGTTGGATCAAGTGGACCCGTCGGATCAAGAGGACCCGTCAGATCAAGAGGACCCGTCAGATCAAGATCAAGAGGACCCTGTTGGATCAAGAGGAACCGTCAGATCAAGAGGACCCGTCGGATCTAGATCAAGAGGACCCCGTCGGATCAAGAGGACCCCGTCAGATCAAGAGGACCCGTCAGATCAGGAGGACCCGTTGGATCAAGAGGACCCGTCGGATCAAGATCAAGAGGACCCGTCGGATCAAGATCAAGAGGACCCCGTCAGATCAAGAGGACCCGTCGGATCAAGATCAAGAGGACCCCGTCGGATCAAGAGGACCCCGTCGGATCAAGAGGACCCCGTCGGATCAAGATCAAAATGACCCATCAGATCAAGATCAAGAGGACCCGTCGGATCAATAGGACCCGTCGGATCAAGAGGACCCCGTCGGATCAAGAGGACCCCGTCGGATCAAGAGGACCCCGTCGGATCAATAGGGCCCGTCGGATCAAGGGGACCCGTCGGATCAAGATCAAGAGGACCCGTCGGATCAAGATCAAGAGGACCCGTCGGATCAAGATCAAGAGGACCCGGTCGGATCAAGATCAAGAGGACCCGGTCGGATCAAGAGGACCCGTCGGATCAAGATCAAGAGGACCCGTCGGATCAAGATCAAGAGTTCCCATCGGATCAAGAGGACCCCGTCGGATCGAGAGGACCCCATCGGATCGAGAGGACCCGACGGATCAAGAGGACCCCATCAGATCAAGATCAAGAGGACCCCGTCAGATCAAGAGGACCCCGTCGGATCAAGAGGACCCCGTCGGATCAATATCAAGAGGACCCGTCAGATCAAGAGGACCCCGTCGGATCAATATCAAGAGGACCTGTCGGATCAAGAGGACCCCATCGGATCAAGAGGACCCTGTCGGATCAAGAGGACCCCGTCGGATCAAGATCAAAAGGACCCGTCGGATCAAGAGGGCCCCGTCGGATCAAGAGGACTCGTCAGATCAAGAGGACCCGTCGGATCAAGAGGACCCGTCGGATCAAGAGGACCCGTCGGATCAAGAGGACCCGTCGGATCAAGAGGACCCATCGGATCAAGATCAAGAGGACCCGTCGGATCAAGATCAAGAGGACCCCGTCGGATGAAGAGGACCCCATCGGATCCAGATCAAGAGGACCCATCGGATCAAGAGGACCCCATCGGATCAAGAGGACCCCGTCGGATCAAGAGGACCCCGTCGGATCAAGATCAAAAGGACCCGTCGGATCAAGAGGGCCCCCGTCGGATCAAGAGGACTCGTCAGATCAAGAGGACCCGTCGGATCAAGAGGACCCTTCGGATCAAGAGGACCCATCGGATCAAGATCAAGAGGACCCGTCGGATCGAGAGGACCCCGTCGGATCAAGGGGACCCCGTCGGATCAAGAGGACCCGTCAGATCAAGAGGACCCCGTTAGATCAATAGAACCCCTTCGGATCAAGAGGACCCCGTCGGATCAAGAGGACCCCGTCGGATCAAGAGGACCCCGTTAGATCAAGAGAACCCCTTCGGATCAAGAGGACCCCGTCGGATCAAGATGACCCGTCGGATTAAGAGGAACTGTCGGATCAAGAGGACCCGTCGGATCAAGATCAATAGGACCCGTCGGATCAAGAGGACCCGTCGGATCAAGAGGACCCGTCGGATCAAGAGGACCCGTCGGATCAAGATCAAGAGGACCCGTCGGATCAAGAGGACCCCGTCGGATCAAGAGGACCTCGTCGGATCAAGATCAAAATGACCCATCAGATCAAGATCCAGAGGAGCCGTCGATTCAATAGGACCCGTCGGATCAAGAGGACCCCATCGGATCAAGAGGACCCTGTCGGATCAAGAGGACCCATCGGATCAAGAGGACCCCATCGGATCAAGAGGACCCCGTTGGGTCAGGATCAAGGGGACCCCGTCGGATCAAAAGGACCCCGTTGGATCAAGAGGACCCCGTCGGATCAAGAGGATCACGTAGGATCAAGATCAAGAGGACCCGTCAGATCAAGATCAAGAGGACCCAGTCGGATCAAGAGGACCCATCGGATCAAGATAAAGAGGACCCGTCGGATCAAGATCAAGAGGACCCCGTCGGATCAAGAGGACCCCATCGGATCCAGATCAAGAGGACCCGTCAGATCAAGATCAAGAGGACCCCATCGGATCAAGAGGACCCCGTCGTATCAAGAGGACCCCATCGGATCAAGATCATAAGGACCCGTCGGATCAAGATCAAGAGGACCCCGTCGGATCAAGATCAAGAGGACCCCGTCGGATCAAGAGGACCCATCGGATCAAGATAAAGAGGACCCGTCGGATCAAGATCAAGAGGACCCCGTCGGATCAAGAGGACCCCATCGGCTCAAGAGGACCCCATCGGATCAAGATCAAAAGGACCCGTCGGATCAATATCAAGAGGACCCATCGGATCAAGTAGACCCGTCGGATCAAGAGGACCCCGTCGGATCAAGAGAACCCCGTCGGAACAAGAGAACCCCGTCGGATCAAGAGGACCCCGTCGGATCAAGAGGACCCGTCGGATCAAGAGGACCCATCGGATCAAGATCAAGGGGACCCGTCGGATCAAGAAGACCCGTCGGATCAAGATCAAGAGGACCCGTCGGATCAAGAACAAGAGGACCCCATCGGATCGAGAGGACTCCGTTGGATCAAGAGGACCCATCGGATCAAGAGGACCCCATCGGATCAAGAGGACCCCGTTGGATCAGGATCAAGGGGACCCCGTCAGATCTAAAGGACCCAATTGGATCAAGAGGACCCCGTCGGATCAAGAGGACCACGTCGGATCAAGATCAAGAGGACCCTTCAGATCAAGATCAAGAGGACCCAATCGGATCAAGAGGACCCCGTCGGATCAAGAGGACCCATCGGATCAAGATAAAGAGGACCCGTCGGATCAAGAGGACCCCGTCGGATCGAGAGGACCCCATCGGATCGAGAGGACCCAACGGATCAAGAGGACCCCATCAGATCAAGATCAAGAGGACCCCGTCAGATCAAGAGGACCCCGTCGGATCAAGAGGACCCCGTCGGATCAATATCAAGAGGACCCGTCGGATCAAGAGAACCCGTCGGATCAAGAGGACCCGTCGGATCAAGATCAAGAGGACCCCGTCGGATCAAGATCAAGAGGACCCCGTCGAATCAAGAGGACCCATCGGATCAAGATTAAGAGGACCCGTCAGATCAAGAGGACCCATTGGATCAAGTGGACCCGTCGGATCAAGAGGACCCGTCAGATCAAGAGTACCCGTCGGATCAAGATCAAGAGGACCCCGTCGGATCAAGAGGACCCGTCGGATCAAGAGGACCCCGTTAGATCAAGAGAACCCCTTCGGATCAAGAGGACCCCGTTGAATCAAGATGACCCGTCGGATTAAGAGGAACTGTCGGATCAAGAGGACCCGTCGGATCAAGATCAAGAGGACCCGTCGGATCAAGAGGACCCGTCGGATCAAGAGGACCCGTCGGATCAAGATCAAGAGGACCCGTCGGATCAAGAGGACCCCGTCGGATCAAGAGGACCTCGTCGGATCAAGATCAAAATGACCCATCAGATCAAGATCCAGAGGAGCCGTCGATTCAATAGGACCCGTCGGATCAAGAGGACCCCATCGGATCAAGAGGACCCTGTCGGATCAAGAGGACCCATCGGATCAAGAGGACCCCATCGGATCAAGAGGACCCCGTTGGGTCAGGATCAAGGGGACCCCGTCGGATCAAAAGGACCCCGTTGGATCAAGAGGACCCCGTCGGATCAAGAGGACCACGTCGGATCAAGATCAAGAGGACCCGTCAGATCAAGATCAAGAGGACCCCATCGGATCAAGAGGACCCCGTCGGATCAAGAGGACCCATCGGATCAAGATAAAGAGGACCCGTCGGATCAAGATCAAGAGGACCCCGTCGGATCAAGAGGACCCCATCGGATCCAGATCAAGAGGACCCGTCAGATCAAGATCAAGAGGACCCCATCGGATCAAGAGGACCCCGTCGGATCAAGAGGACCCCATCGGATCAAGATCATAAGGACCCGTCGGATCAAGATCAAGAGGACCCCGTCGGATCATGATCAAGAGGACCCCGTCGGATCAAGAGGACCCATCGGATCAAGATAAAGAGGACCCATCGGATCAAGATCAAGAGGACCCCGTCGGATCAAGAGGACCCCATCGGCTCAAGAGGACCCCATCGGATCAAGATCAAAAGGACCCGTCGGATCAATATCAAGAGGACCCATCGGATCAAGTAGACCAGTCGGATCAAGAGGACCCGTCGGATCAAGAGGACCCCGTCGGAACAAGAGAACCCCGTCGGATCAAGAGGACCCCGTCGGATCAAGAGGACCCATCGGATCAAGATCAAGGGGACCCGTCGGATCAAGAAGACCCGTCGGATCAAGATCAAGAGGACCCGTCGGATCAAGAACAAGAGGACCCCATCGGATCGAGAGGACCCCGTCGGATCAAGAGGACCCCGTCGGATCAATAGGACCCGCCGGATCAAGAGGACCCCATCGGATCAAGAGGACTCCGTTGGATCAAGAGGACCCATCGGATCAAGAGGACCCCATCGGATCAAGAGGACCCCGTTGGATCAGGATCAAGGGGACCCCGTCAGATCTAAAGGACCCAATTGGATCAAGAGGACCCCGTCGGATCAAGAGGACCACGTCGGATCAAGATCAAGAGGACCCTTCAGATCAAGATCAAGAGGACCCAATCGGATCAAGAGGACCCCGTCGGATCAAGAGGACCCATCGGATCAAGATAAAGAGGACCCGTCGGATTAAGAGGACCCCGTCGGATCGAGAGGACCCCATCAGATCGAGAGGACCCGACGGATCAAGAGGACCCCATCAGATCAAGATCAAGAGGACCCCGTCAGATCAAGAGGACCCCGTCGGATCAAGAGGACCCCGTCGGATCAATATCAAGAGGACCCGTCGGATCAAGAGAAACCCCGTCGGATCAATATCAAGAGGACCCGTCGGATCAAGAGAACCCGTCGGATAAAGAGGACCCGTCGGATCAAGATCAAGAGGACCCCGTCGGATCAAGATCAAGAGGACCCCGTCGAATCAAGAGGACCCATCGGATCAAGATTAAGAGGACCCGTCAGATCAAGAGGACCCATTGGATCAAGTGGACCCGTCGGATCAAGAGGACCCGTCAGATCAAGAGTACCCGTCGGATCAAGATCAAGAGGACCCCGTTGGATCAAGAGGAACCGTCGGATCAAGAGGACCCGTCGGATCAAGATCAAGAGGACCCCGTCGGATCAAGAGGACCCTGTCAGATCAAGAGGACCCGTCAGATCAGGAGGACCCGTTGGATCAAGTGGACCCGTCGGATCAAGAGGACCAGTCGGATCAAGATCAAGAGGACCCCGTCGGATCAAGAGGACCCATCGGATCAAGATAAAGAGGACCCGTCGGATCAAGATCAAGAGGACCCCGTCGGATCAAGAGGACCCCATCGGCTCAAGAGGACCCCATCGGATCAAGATCAAAAGGACCCGTCGGATCAATATCAAGAGGACCCATCGGATCAAGTAGACCAGTCGGATCAAGAGGACCCGTCGGATCAAGAGGACCCCGTCGGATCAAGAGAACCCCGTCGGAACAAGAGAACCCCGTCGGATCAAGAGGACCCCGTCGGATCAAGAGGACCCGTCGGATCAAGAGGACCCATCGGATCAAGATCAAGGGGACCCGTCGGATCAAGAAGACCCGTCGGATCAAGATCAAGAGGACCCGTCGGATCAAGAACAAGAGGACCCCATCGGATCGAGAGGACCCCGTCGGATCAAGAGGACCCCGTCGGATCAATAGGACCCGTCGGATCAAGAGGACCCCATCGGATCAAGAGGACTCCGTTGGATCAAGAGGACCCATCGGATCAAGAGGACCCCATCGGATCAAGAGGACCCCGTTGGATCAGGATCAAGGGGACCCCGTCAGATCTAAAGGACCCAATTGGATCAAGAGGACCCCGTCGGATCAAGAGGACCACGTCGGATCAAGATCAAGAGGACCCTTCAGATCAAGATCAAGAGGACCCAATCGGATCAAGAGGACCCCGTCGGATCAAGAGGACCCATCGGATCAAGATAAAGAGGACCCGTCGGATTAAGAGGACCCCGTCGGATCGAGAGGACCCCATCGGATCGAGAGGACCCGACGGATCAAGAGGACCCCATCAGATCAAGATCAAGAGGACCCCGTCAGATCAAGATGACCCCGTCGGATCAAGAGGACCCCGTCGGATCAATATCAAGAGGACCCGTCGGATCAAGAGAAACCCCGTCGGATCAATATCAAGAGGACCCGTCGGATCAAGAGAACCCGTCGGATCAAGAGGACCCGTCGGATCAAGATCAAGAGGACCCCGTCGGATCAAGATCAAGAGGACCCCGTCGAATCAAGAGGACCCATCGGATCAAGATTAAGAGGACCCGTCAGATCAAGAGGACCCATTGGATCAAGTGGACCCGTCGGATCAAGAGGACCCGTCAGATCAAGAGTACCCGTCGGATCAAGATCAAGAGGACCCCGTTGGATCAAGAGGAACCGTCGGATCAAGAGGACCCGTCGGATCAAGATCAAGAGGACCCCGTCGGATCAAGAGGACCCTGTCAGATCAAGAGGACCCGTCAGATCAGGAGGACCCGTTGGATCAAGTGGACCCGTCGGATCAAGAGGACCAGTCGGATCAAGATCAAGAGGACCCCGTCGGATCAATAGGACCCCGTTGGATTAGGATCAAGGGGACCCCGTCGGATCAAGAGGACCCCTTCGCAACAAGATCAAAATGACCCATCAGATCAAGATCAAGAGGACCCGTCGGATCAATAGGACCCGTCGGATCAAGAGGACCCCGTCGGATCAAGAGGAACCTGTCGGATCAAGAGGACCCATCGGATCAAGAGGACCCCGTTGGATTAGGATCAAGGGGACCCCGTCGGATCAAGAGGACCCCGTTGGTTCAAGAGGACCCCGTCGGATCAAGAGGACCCGTCGGAAAAGATCAAGAGGACCCGTCGGATCAAGAGGACCCGTCGGATCAAGATCAAGAGGACCCCGTCGGATCAAGAGGACCCATCGGTTCAAGTGGACCCGTCGGATCAAGAGGACCCGTCAGATCAAGAGGACCCGTCGGATCAAGATCAAGAGGACCCCGTCGGATCAAGAGGACCCTGTCAGATCAAGAGGACCCGTCAGATCAGGAGGACCCGTTGGATCAAGTTGACCCGTCGGATCAAGAGGACCAGTCGGATCAAGATCAAGAGGACCCCGTCGGATCAAGAGGACCTGTCGGATCAAGAGGACCCGTCGGATCAAGATCAAGAGGACCCCGTCGGATCAATAGGACCCCGTTGGATTAGGATCAAGGGGATCCCGTCGGATCAAGAGGACCCCTTCGCAACAAGATCAAAATGACCCATCAGATCAAGATCAAGAGGACCCGTCGGATCAATAGGACCCGTCGGATCAAGAGGACCCCGTCGGATCAAGAGGAACCTGTCGGATCAAGAGGACCCATCGGATCAAGAGGACCCCATCGGATCAAGAGGACCCCGTTGGATTAGGATCAAGGGGACCCCGTCGGATCAAGAGGACCCCGTTGGTTCAAGAGGACCCCGTCGGATCAAGAGGACCCGTCGGAAAAGATCAAGAGGACCCGTCGGATCAAGATCAAGAGGACCCGTCGGATCAAGAGGACCCCGTCGGATCAAGAGGACCCCATCGGATCGAGAGGACCCGACAGATCAAGAGGACCCCATCAGATCAAGATCAAGAGGACCCCGTCAGATCAAGAGGACCCCGTCGGATCAAGAGGACCCCGTCGGATTAATATCAAGAGGACCCGTCGGATCAAGAGAAACCCCGTCGGATCAATATCAAGAGGACCCGTCGGATCAAGAGAACCCGTCGGATCAAGATCAAGAGGACCCCGTCGGATCAAGATCAAGAGGACCCCGTCGAATCAAGAGGACCCATCGGATCAAGATTAAGAGGACCCGTCAGATCAAGAGGACCCATTGGATCAAGTGGACCCGTCGGATCAAGAGGACCCGTCAGATCAAGAGTACCCGTCGGATCAAGATCAAGAGGACCCCGTTGGATCAAGAGGAACCGTCGGATCAAGAGGACCCGTCGGATCAAGATCAAGAGGACCCCGTCGGATCAAGAGGACCCTGTCAGATCAAGAGGACCCGTCAGATCAGGAGGACCCGTTGGATCAAGTGGACCCGTCGGATCAAGAGGACCAGTCGGATCAAGATCAAGAGGACCCCGTCGGATCAAGAGGACCTGTCGGATCAAGAGGACCCGTCGGATCAAGATCAAGAGGACCCCGTCGGATCAATAGGACCCCGTTGGATTAGGATCAAGGGGACCCCGTCGGATCAAGAGGACCCCTTCGCAACAAGATCAAAATGACCCATCAGATCAAGATCAAGAGGACCCGTCGGATCAATAGGACCCGTCGGATCAAGAGGACCCCGTCGGATCAAGAGGAACCTGTCGGATCAAGAGGACCCATCGGATCAAGAGGACCCCATCGGATCAAGAGGACCCCATCGGATCAAGAGGACCCCGTTGGATTAGGATCAAGGGGACCCCGTCGGATCAAGAGGACCCCGTTGGTTCAAGAGGACCCCGTCGGATCAAGAGGACCCGTCGGAAAAGATCAAGAGGACCCGTCGGATCAAGATCAAGAGGACCCGTCGGATCAAGAGGACCCCGTCGGATCAAGAGGACCCAATCGGATCGAGAGGACCCGACAGATCAAGAGGACCCCATCAGATCAAGATCAAGAGGACCCCGTCAGATCAAGAGGACCCCGTCGGATAAAGAGGACCCCGTCGGATCAATATCAAGAGGACCCGTCGGATCAAGAGGACCCCGTCGGATCAATATCAAGAGGACCCATCGGATCAAGAGAACCCGTCGGATCAAGAGGACCCGTCGGATCAAGATCAAGAGGACCCCGTCGGATCAAGATCAAGAGGACCCCGTCGAATCAAGAGGACCCATCGGATCAAGATTAAGAGGACCCGTCAGATCAAGAGGACCAGTTGGATCAAGTGGACCCGTCGGATCAAGAGGACCCGTCAGATCAAGAGGACCCGTCGGATCAAGATCAAGAGGACCCCGTTGGATCAAGAGGACCCGTCGGATCAAAAGGACCCGTCGGATCAAGATCAAGAGGACCCCGTTGGATCAAGAGGAACCGTCGGATCAAGAGGACCCGTCGGATCAAGATCAAGAGGACCCCGTCGGATCAAGATTAAGAGGACCCGTCAGATCAAGAGGACCAGTTGGATCAAGTGGACCCGTCGGATCAAGAGGACCCGTCAGATCAAGAGGACCCGTCGGATCAAGATCAAGAGGACCCCGTTGGATCAAGAGGACCCGTCGGATCAAAAGGACCCCGTTAGATCAAGAGAACCCCATCGGATCAAGAGGACCCCTTCGCAACAAGATCAAAATGACCCATCAGATCAAGATCAAGAGGACCCGTCGGATCAATAGGACCCGTCGGATCAAGAGGACCCCGTCGGATCAAGAGGAACCTGTCGGATCAAGAGGACCCATCGGATCAAGAGGACCCCATCGGATCAAGTGGACCCCGTTGGATTAGGATCAAGGGGACCCCGTCGGATCAGGAGGACCCCGTTGGTTCAAGAGGACCCCGTCGGATCAAGAGGACCCGTCGGAAAAGATCAAGTGGACCCGTCGGATCAATATCAGGAGGACCCGTCGGATCAAGATCAAGAGGACCCGTCGGATCAAGATCAAGAGGACCCGTCGGATCAAGAGGATCCCGTCGGATCAAGAGGACCCCATCGGATCGAGAGGACCCGACAGATCAAGAGGACCCCATCAGATCAAGATCAAGAGGACCCCGTCAGATCAAGAGGACCCCGTCGGATCAATATCAAGAGAACCCGTCGGATCAAGAGGACCCGTCGGATCAAGATCAAGAGGACCCCGTCGGATCAAGATTAAGAGGACCCGTCAGATCAAGAGGACCCGTCGGATCAAGAGGACCCATCGGATCAAGATCAAGAGGACCCGTCGGATCAAGAGGACCCGTCAGATCAAGAGGACCAGTCGGATCCAGATCAAGAGGACCCGTCGGATCAAGAGGACCCGTCGGATCAAGAGGACCCATCGGATCAAGATCAAGAGGACCCGTCGGATCAAGATCAAGAGGACCCCGTCAGATCAAGAGGACCCGTCGGATCAAGATCAAGAGGACCCCGTCGGATCAAGAGGACCCCGTCGGATCAAGATCAAAATGACCCATCAGATCAAGAGGACCCGTAGGATCAATAGGACCCGTCGGATCAAGAGGACCCCGTCGGATCAAGAGGACCCCGTCGGATCAATATCAAGAGGACCCGTCGGATCAAGAGGACCCCGTCGGATCAAGAGGACCCCATCGGATCGAGAGGACCCGACGGATCAAGAGGACCCCATCAGATCAAGATCAAGAGGACCCCGTCAGATCAAGAGGACCCCGTCGGATCAAGAGGACCCCGTCGGATCAAGAGGACCCCGTCGGATCAATATCAAGAGGACCCGTCGGATCAAGAGGACCCCGTCGGATCAATATCAAGAGGACCCATCGGATCAAGAGAACCCGTCGGATCAAGAGGACCCATCGGATCAAGAGGACCCCGTCGGATCAAGATCAAGAGGACCCGTCGGATCAAGATCAAGAGGACCCCGTCGGATCAAGAGGACCCCATCGGATCCAGATCAAGAGGACCCATCGGATCAAGAGGACCCCGTCGGATCAAGAGGACCCCGTCGGATCAATATCAAGAGGACCCGTCGGATCAAGAGGACCCCGTCGGATCAATATCAAGAGGACCCATCGGATCAAGAGGACCCGTCGGATCAAGAGGACCCATCGGATCAAGAGGACCCCGTCGGATCAAGATCAAGAGGACCCGTCGGATCAAGATCAAGAGGACCCCGTCGGATCAAGAGGACCCCATCGGATCCAGATCAAGAGGACCCATCGGATCAAGAGGACCCCATCGGATCAAGAGGACCCCGTCGGATCAAGAGGACCCCGTCGGATCAAGATCAAGAGGACCCCGTCGAATCAAGAGGACCCATCGGATCAAGATTAAGAGGACCCGTCAGATCAAGAGGACCCATTGGATCAAGTGGACCCGTCGGATCAAGAGGACCCGTCAGATCAAGAGGACCCGTCGGATCAAGATCAAGAGGACCCTGTTGGATCAAGAGGAACCGTCAGATCAAGAGGACCCGTCGGATCTAGATCAAGAGGACCCCGTCGGATCAAGAGGACCCCGTCAGATCAAGAGGACCCGTCAGATCAGGTGGACCCGTTGGATCAAGTGGACCCGTCGGATCAAGAGGACCCGTCGGATCAAGATCAAGAGGACCCCGTCAGATCAAGAGGACCCGTCGGATCAAGATCAAGAGGACCCCGTCGGATCAAGAGGACCCCGTCGGATCAAGAGGACCCCGTCGGATCAAGATCAAAATGACCCATCAGATCAAGATCAAGAGGACCCGTCGGATCAATAGGTCCCGTCGGATCAAGAGGACCCCGTCGGATCAAGAGGACCCCGTCGGATCAAGAGGGCCCGTCGGATCAAGGGGACCCGTCGGATCAAGATCAAGAGGACCCGTCGGATCAAGATCAAGAGGACCCATCGGATCAAGATCAAGAGGACCCGGTCGGATCAAGAGGACCCGTCGGATCAAGATCAAGAGGACCCGTCGGATCAAGATCAAGAGGACCCATCGGATCAAGAGGACCCCGTCGGATCGAGAGGACCCCATCGGATCGAGAGGACCCGACGGATCAAGAGGACCCCATCAGATCAAGATCAAGAGGACCCCGTCAGATCAAGAGGACCCCGTCGGATCAAGAGGACCCCGTCGGATCAATATCAAGAGGACCTGTCGGATCAAGAGGACCCCACGGATCAAGAGGACCCCGTCGGATCAATATCAAGAGGACCCGTCAGATCAAGAGGACCCCGTCGGATCAATATCAAGAGGACCTGTCGGATCAAGAGGACCCCACGGATCAAGAGGACCCCGTCGGATCAAGAGGACCCCGTCGGATCAAGATCAAAAGGACCCGTCGGATCAAGAGGGCCCCGTCGGATCAAGAGGACTCGTCGGATCAAGAGGACCCGTCGGATCAAGAGGACCCGTCGGATCAAGAGGACCCATCGGATCAAGATCAAGAGGACCCGTCGGATCAAGATCAAGAGGACCCCGTCGGATCAAGAGGACCCCATCGGATCCAGATCAAGAGGACCCATCGGATCAAGAGGACCCCATCGGATCAAGAGGACCCCGTCGGATCAAGAGGACCCCGTCGGATCAAGATCAAAAGGACCCGTCGGATCAAGAGGGCCCCGTCGGATCAAGAGGACTCGTCAGATCAAGAGGACCCGTCGGATCAAGAGGACCCGTCGGATCAAGAGGACCCATCGGATCAAGATCAAGAGGACCCGTCGGATCGAGAGGACCCCGTCGGATCAAGGGGACCCCGTCGGATCAAGAGGACCCGTCAGATCAAGAGGACCCCGTTAGATCAATAGAACCCCTTCGGATCAAGAGGACCCCGTCGGATCAAGAGGACCCCGTTGGATCAAGAGGACCTGTCGGATCAAGAGGACCCATCATATCAAGATCAAGAGGACCCGTCGGATCAAGAGGACCCATCGGATCAAGATCAAGAGGACCCGTCGGATCAAGTTTAAGAGGACCCCGTCGGAATAAGAGGACCCCATCGGATTCAGATCAATAGGACCCATCAGATCAAGATCAAGAGGACCCCATCAGATCAAGAGGACCCCGTCGGATCAAGAGGACCCCGTCGGATCAAGATCAAAAGGACCCGTCGGATCAAGAGGGCCCCGTCGGATCAAGAGGACTCGTCAGATCAAGAGGACCCGTCGGATCAAGAGGACCCGTCGGATCAAGAGGACCCATCGGATCAAGATCAAGAGGACCGGTCGGATCGAGAGGACCCCGTCGGATCAAGGGGACCCCGTCGGATCAAGAGGACCCGTCAGATCAAGAGGACCCCGTTAGATCAATAGAACCCCTTCGGATCAAGAGGACCCCGTCGGATGAAGAGGACCCCGTCGGATCAAGAGGACCTGTCGGATCAAGAGGACCCGTCGGATCAAGATCAAGACGACCCGTCGGATCAAGAGGACCCGTCGGATCAAGAGGACCCATCGGATCAAGATCAAGAGGACCCGTCGGATCAAGTTTAAGAGGACCCCGTCGGAATAAGAGGACCCCATCGGATTCAGATCAATAGGACCCATCGGATCAAGATCAAGAGGACCCCATCGGATCAAGAGGACCCCGTCGGATCAAGAGGACCCCGTCGGATCAAGATCAAAAGGACCCGTCGGATCAAGATCAAGAGGACCCGTCGGAACAAGAGGACCCGTCGGATCAAGGGGACCCCGTCGGATCAAGAGGACCCGTCGGATCAAGAGGACCCGTCGGATCAAGATCAAGAGGACCTGTCGGATCAAGATCAAGAGGACCCGTCGGATCAAGATCAAGAGGACCCGTCGGATCAAGATCAAGAGGACCCCGTCGGATCAAGAGGACCCGTCGGATCAAGATCAAGAGGACCCGTCGGATCAAGATCAAGAGGACCCATCGGATCAAGAGGACCCCGTCGGATCGAGAGGACCCCATCGGATCAAGAGGACCCGACGGATCAAGAGGACCCCATCAGATCAAGATCAAGAGGACCCCATCAGATCAAGAGGACCCCGTCGGATCAAGAGGACCCCGTCGGATCAATATCAAGAGGACCCGTCGGATCAATATCAAGAGGACCTGTCGGATCAAGAGAACCCGTCGGATCAAGAGGACCCGTCGGATCAAGATCAAGAGGACCCCATCGGATCAAGATCAAGAGGACCCCGTCGGATCAAGAGGACCCATCGGATCAAGATTAAGAGGACCCGTCAGATCAAGAGGACCCGTTGGATCAAGTGGACCCGTCGGATCAAGAGGACCCGTCAGATCAAGAGGACCCGTCGGATCAAGATCAAGAGGACCCTGTTGGATCAAGAGGACCGTCAGATCAAGAGGACCCGTCGGATCTAGATCAAGAGGACCCCGTCGGATCAAGAGGACCCCGTCAGATCAAGAGGACCCGTCAGATCAGGAGGACCCGTTGGATCAAGTGGACCCGTCGGATCAAGAGGACCCGTCGGATCAAGATCAAGAGGACCCCATCAGATCAAGAGGACCCGTCGGATCAAGATCAAGAGGACCCCGTCGGATCAAGAGGACCCCGTCGGATCAAGAGGACCCCGTCGGATCAAGATCAAAATGACCCATCAGATCAAGATCAAGAGGACCCGTAGGATCAATAGGACCCGTCGGATCAAGAGGACCCCGTCGGATCAAGAGGGCCCGTCGGATCAAGAGGACCCCGACGGATCAATATCAAGAGGACCCGTTGGATCAAGAGGACCCCGTCGGATCAAGAGGACCCCATCGGATCGAGAGGACCCGACGGATCAAGAGGACCCCATCAGATCAAGATCAAGAGGACCCCGTCAGATCAAGAGGACCCCGTCGGATCAAGAGGACCCCGTCGGATCAATATCAAGAGGACCCGTCGGATCAAGAGGACCCCGTCGGATCAATATCAAGAGGACCCATCGGATCAAGAGAACCCGTCGGATCAAGAGGACCCGTCGGATCAAGATCAAGAGGACCCGTCGGATCAAGAGGACCCCGTCGGATCAAGAGGACCCCGTCGGATCAAGAGGACCCCATGGGATCGAGAGGACCCGACGGATTAAGAGGACCCCATCAGATCAAGATCAAGAGGACCCCGTCAGATCAAGAGGACCCCGTCGGATCAAGAGGACCCCGTCGGATCAAGATCAAGAGGACCCGTCGGATCAAGATCAAGAGGACCCCATCGGATCAAGAGGACCCCATCGGATCCAGATCAAGAGGACCCATCAGATCAAGAGGACCCCGTCGGATCAAGAGGACCCCGTCGGATCAAGAGGACCCCGTCGGATCAAGATCAAAAGGACCCGTCGGATCAAGAGGGCCCCGTCGGATCAAGAGGACTCGTCAGATCAAGAGGACCCGTCGGATCAAGAGGACCCGTCGGATCAAGAAGACCCATCGGATCAAGAGGACCCCGTCGGATCAAGATCAAGAGGACCCGTCGGATCAAGATCAAGAGGACCCCGTCGGATCAAGAGGACCCCATCGGATCCAGATCAAGAGGACCCATCGGATCAAGAGGACCCCATCGGATCAAGAGGACCCCGTCGGATCAAGAGGACCCCGTCGGATCAAGATCAAAAGGACCCGTCGGATCAAGAGGGCCCCGTCGGATCAAGAGGACTCGTCGGATCAAGAGGACCCGTCGGATCAAGAGGACCCGTCGGATCAAGAGGACCCATCGGATCAAGATCAAGAGGACCCGTCGGATCGAGAGGACCCCGTCGGATCAAGGGTACCCCGTCGGATCAAGAGGACCCGTCAGATCAAGAGGACCCGTTAGATCAATAGAACCCCTTTGGATCAAGAGGACCCCGTCGGATCAAGAGGACCCCGTCGGATCAAGAGGACCTGTCGGATCAAGAGGACACGTCGGATCAAGATAAAGAGGACCCGTCGGATCAAGAGGACCCATCGGATCAAGATCAAGAGGACCCGTCGGATCAAGTTTAAGAGGACCCCGTCGGAATAAGAGGACCCCATCGGATTTAGATCAATAGGACCCATCGGATCAAGATCAAGAGGACCCCATCGGATCAAGAGGACCCCGTCGGATCAAGAGGACCCCGTCGGATCAAGATCAAAAGGACCCGTCGGATCAAGATCAAGAGGACCCGTCGGAACAAGAGGACCCGTCAGATCAAGAGGACCCCGTCGGATCAAGAGGACCCGTCGGATCAAGAGGACCCGTCAGATCAAGATCAAGAGGACCCGTCGGATCAAGATCAAGAGGACCCGTCGGATCAAGATCAAGAGGACCCGTCGGACCAAGATCAAGAGGACCCCGTCGGATCAAGAGGACCCGTCGGATCAAGATCAAGAGGACCCGTCGGATCAAGATCAAGAGGACCCATCGGATCAAGAGGACCCCGTCGGATCGAGAGGACCCCATCTGATCGAGAGGACCCGACGGATCAAGAGGACCCCATCAGATCCAGATCAAGAGGACCCCGTCAGATCAAGAGGACCCCGTCGGATCAAGAGGACCCCGTCGGATCAATATCAATAGGACCCGTCGGATCAAGAGGACCCCGTCGGATCAATATCAAGAGGACTTGTCGGATCAAGAGAACCCGTCGGATCAAGAGGACCCGTCGGATCAAGAGGACCCCGTCGGATCAAGATCAAGAGGACCCCGTCGAATCAAGAGGACCCATCGGATCAAGATTAAGAGGACCCGTCAGATCAATAGGACCCGTTGGATCAAGTGGACCCGTCGGATCAAGAGGACCTGTCAGATCAAGAGGACCCGTCGGATCAAGATCAAGAGGACCCTGTTGGATCAAGAGGAACCGTCAGATCAAGAGGACCCGTCGGATCTAGATCAAGAGGACCCCGTCGGATCAAGAGGACCCCGTTAGATCAAGAGGACCTGTCAGATCAGGAGGACCCATTGGATCAAGTGGACCCGTCGGATCAAGAGGACCCGTCGGATCAAGATCAAGAGGACCCCGTCAGATCAAGAGGACCCGTCGGATCAAGAGGACCCCGTCGGATCAAGAGGACCCCGTCGGATCAAGAGGACCCCGTCGGATCAAGATCAAAATGACCCATCAGATCAAGATCAAGAGGACCCGTCGGATCAATAGGACCCGTCGGATCAAGAGGACCCTGTCGGATCAAGAGGACCCCGTCGGATCAAGAGGGCCCGTCGGATCAAGGGGACCCGTCGGATCAAGATCAAGAGGACCCGTCGGATCAAGATCAAGAGGACCCGTCGGATCAAGATCAAGAGGACCCGGTCGGATCAAGAGGACCCGTCGGATCAAGATCAAGAGGACCCGTCGGATCAAGATCAAGAGGACCCCATCGGATCAAGAGGACCCCGTCGGATCAAGAGGACCCCATCAGATCAAGATCAAGAGGACCCCGTCAGATCAAGAGGACCCCGTCGGATCAAGAGGACCCCGTCGGATCAATATCAAGAGGACCCGTCAGATCAAGAGGACCCCGTCGGATCAATATCAAGAGGACCTGTCGGATCAAGAGAACCCGTCGGATCAAGAGGACCCGTCGGATCAAGATCAAGAGGACCCCATCGGATCAAGAGGACCCCGTCGGATCAAGAGGACCCCGTCGGATCAAGATCAAAAGGACCCGTCGGATCAAGAGGACCCGTCGGATCAAGAGGACCCATCGGATCAAGATCAAGAGGACCCGTCGGATCGAGAGGACCCCGTCGGATCAAGGGGACCCCGTCGGATCAAGAGGACCCGTCAGATCAAGAGGACCCCGTTAGATCAATAGAACCCCTTCGGATCAAGAGGACCCTGTCGGATCAAGAGGACCCCGTCGGATCAAGAGGACCTTTCGGATCAAGAGGACCCGTCGGATCAAGATCAAGAGGACCCGTCGGATCAAGAGGACCCGTCGGATCAAGAGGACCCATCGGATCAAGATCAAGAGGACCCGTCGGATCAAGTTTAAGAGGACCCCGTCGGAATAAGAGGACCCCATCGGATTCAGATCAATAGGACCCATCGGATCAAGATCAAGAGGACCCCGTCGGATCAAGAGGACCCCGTCGGATCAAGAGGACCCCGTCGGATCAAGATCAAAAGGACCCGTCGGATCAAGATCAAGAGGACCCGTCGGAACAAGAGGACCCGTCGGATCAAGAGGACCCCGTCGGATCAAGAGGACCCGTCGGATCAAGAGGACCCGTCGGATCAAGATCAAGAGGACCTGTCGGATCAAGATCAAGAGGACCCGTCGGATCAAGATCAAGAGGACCCGTCGGATCAAGATCAAGAGGACCCCGTCGGATCAAGAGGACCCGTCGGATCAAGATCAAGAGGACCCGTCGGATCAAGATCAAGAGGACCCATCGGATCAAGAGGACCCCGTCGGATCGAGAGGACCCCATCGGATCGAGAGGACCCGACGGATCAAGAGGACCCCATCAGATCAAGATCAAGAGGACCCCGTCAGATCAAGAGGACCCCGTCGGATCAAGAGGACCCCGTCGGATCAATATCAAGAGGACCCGTCGGATCAAGAGGACCCCGTCGGATCAATATCAAGAGGACCTGTCGGATCAAGAGAACCCGTCGGATCAAGAGGACCCGTCGGATCAAGATCAAGAGGACCCCGTCGGATCAAGATCAAGAGGACCCCGTCGAATCAAGAGGACCCATCGGATCAAGATTAAGAGGACCCGTCAGATCAAGAGGACCCGTTGGATCAAGTGGACCCGTCGGATCAAGGGAACCCGTCAGATCAAGAGGACCCGTCGGATCAAGATCAAGAGGACCCTGTTGGATCAAGAGGAACCGTCAGATCAAGAGGACCCGTCGGATCTAGATCAAGAGGACCCCGTCGGATCAAGAGGACCCCGTCAGATCAAGAGGACCCGTCAGATCAGGAGGACCCGTTGGATCAAGTGGACCCGTCGGATCAAGAGGACCCGTCGGATCAAGATCAAGAGGACCCCGTCAGATCAAGAGGACCCGTCGGATCAAGATCAAGAGGACCCCGTCGGATCAAGAGGACCCCGTCGGATCAAGAGGACCCCGTCGGATCAAGATCAAAATGACCCATCAGATCAAGAGGACCCGTAGGATCAATAGGACCCGTCGGATCAAGAGGACCCCGTCGGATCAAGAGGACCCCGTCGGATCAATATCAAGAGGACCCATCAGATCAAGAGGACCCGGTCGGATCAAGAGGACCCCATCGGATCGAGAGGACCCGACGGATCAAGAGGACCCCATCAGATCAAGATCAAGAGGACCCCGTCAGATCAAGAGGACCCCGTCGGATCAAGAGGACCCCGTCGGATCAATATCAAGAGGACCCGTCGGATCAAGAGGACCCCGTCGGATCTATATCAAGAGGACCCATCGGATCAAGAGAACCCGTCGGATCAAGAGGACCCGTCGGATCAAGATCAAGAGGACCCGTCGGATCAAGAGGACCCCGTCGGATCAAGAGGACCCCATGGGATCGAGAGGACCCGACGGATTAAGAGGACCCCATCAGATCAAGATCAAGAGGACCCCGTCAGATCAAGAGGACCCCGTCGGATCAAGAGGACCCCGTCGGATCAAGATCAAGAGGACCCGTCGGATCAAGATCAAGAGGACCCCGTCGGATCAAGAGGGCCCCGTCGGATCAAGAGGACTCGTCAGATCAAGAGGACCCGTCGGATCAAGAGGACCCGTCGGATCAAGAGGACCCATCGGATCAAGAGGACCCCGTCGGATCAAGATCAAGAGGACCCGTCGGATCAAGATCAAGAGGACCCCGTCGGATCAAGAGGACCCCATCGGATCCAGATCAAGAGGACCCATCGGATCAAGAGGACCCCATCGGATCAAGAGGACCCCGTCGGATCAAGAGGACCCCGTCGGATCAAGATCAAAAGGACCCGTCGGATCAAGAGGGCCCCGTCGGATCAAGAGGACTCGTCAGATCAAGAGGACCCGTCGGATCAAGAGGGCCCCGTCGGATCAAGAGGACTCGTCAGATCAAGAGGACCCGTCGGATCAAGAGGACCCGTCGGATCAAGAGGACCCATCGGATCAAGATCAAGAGGACCCGTCGGATCGAGAGGACCCCGTCGGATCAAGGGGACCCCGTCGGATCAAGAGGACCCGTCAGATCAAGAGGACCCGTTAGATCAATAGAACCCCTTCGGATCAAGAGGACCCCGTCGGATCAAGAGGACCCCGTCGGATCAAGAGGACCTGTCGGATCAAGAGGACCCGTCGGATCAAGATCAAGAGGACCCGTCGGATCAAGAGGACCCATCGGATCAAGATCAAGAGGACCCCTCGGATCAAGTTTAAGAGGACCCCGTCGGAATAAGAGGACCCCATCGGATTCAGATCAATAGGACCCATCGGATCAAGATCAAGAGGACCCCATCGGATCAAGAGGACCCCGTCGGATCAAGAGGACCCCGTCGGATCAAGATCAAAAGGACCCGTCAGATCAAGATCAAGAGGACCCGTCGGAACAAGAGGACCCGTCGGATCAAGAGGACCCCGTCGGATCAAGAGGACCCGTCGGATCAAGAGGACCCGTCGGATCAAGATCAAGAGGACCCGTCGGATCAAGATCAAGAGGACCCGTCGGATCAAGATCAAGAGGACCCGTCGGATCAAGATCAAGAGGACCCGTCGGATCAAGATCAAGAGGACCCCGTCGGATCAAGAGGACCCGTCGGATCAAGATCAAGAGGACCCGTCGGATCAAGATCAAGAGGATCCATCGGATCAAGAGGACCCCGTCGGATCGAGAGGACCCCATCGGATCGAGAGGACCCGACGGATCAAGAGGACCCCATCAGATCCAGATCAAGAGGACCCCGTCAGATCAAGAGGACCCCGTCGGATCAAGAGGACCCCGTGGGATCAATATCAAGAGGACCCGTCGGATCAAGAGGACCCCGTCGGATCAATATCAAGAGGACTTGTCGGATCAAGAGAACCCGTCGGATCAAGACGACCCGTCGGATCAAGAGGACCCCGTCGGATCAAGATCAAGAGGACCCCGTCGAATCAAGAGGACCCATCGGATCAAGATTAAGAGGACCCGTCAGATCAAGAGGACCCGTTGGATCAAGTGGACCCGTCGGATCAAGAGGACCCGTCAGATCAAGAGGACCCGTCAGATCAAGATCAAGAGGACCCTGTTGGATCAAGAGGAACCGTCAGATCAAGAGGACCCGTCGGATCTAGATCAAGAGGACCCCGTCGGATCAAGAGGACCCCGTCAGATCAAGAGGACCCGTCAGATCAGGAGGACCCGTTGGATCAAGAGGACCCGTCGGATCAAGATCAAGAGGACCCGTCGGATCAAGATCAAGAGGACCCCGTCAGATCAAGAGGACCCGTCGGATCAAGATCAAGAGGACCCCGTCGGATCAAGAGGACCCCGTCGGATCAAGAGGACCCCGTCGGATCAAGATCAAAATGACCCATCAGATCAAGATCAAGAGGACCCGTCGGATCAATAGGACCCGTCGGATCAAGAGGACCCCGTCGGATCAAGAGGACCCCGTCGGATCAAGAGGACCCCGTCGGATCAATAGGGCCCGTCGGATCAAGGGGACCCGTCGGATCAAGATCAAGAGGACCCGTCGGATCAAGATCAAGAGGACCCGTCGGATCAAGATCAAGAGGACCCGGTCGGATCAAGATCAAGAGGACCCGGTCGGATCAAGAGGACCCGTCGGATCAAGATCAAGAGGACCCGTCGGATCAAGATCAAGAGTTCCCATCGGATCAAGAGGACCCCGTCGGATCGAGAGGACCCCATCGGATCGAGAGGACCCGACGGATCAAGAGGACCCCATCAGATCAAGATCAAGAGGACCCCGTCAGATCAAGAGGACCCCGTCGGATCAAGAGGACCCCGTCGGATCAATATCAAGAGGACCCGTCAGATCAAGAGGACCCCGTCGGATCAATATCAAGAGGACCTGTCGGATCAAGAGGACCCCATCGGATCAAGAGGACCCTGTCGGATCAAGAGGACCCCGTCGGATCAAGATCAAAAGGACCCGTCGGATCAAGAGGGCCCCGTCGGATCAAGAGGACTCGTCAGATCAAGAGGACCCGTCGGATCAAGAGGACCCGTCGGATCAAGAGGACCCGTCGGATCAAGAGGACCCATCGGATCAAGATCAAGAGGACCCGTCGGATCAAGATCAAGAGGACCCCGTCGGATGAAGAGGACCCCATCGGATCCAGATCAAGAGGACCCATCGGATCAAGAGGACCCCATCGGATCAAGAGGACCCCGTCGGATCAAGAGGACCCCGTCGGATCAAGATCAAAAGGACCCGTCGGATCAAGAGGGCCCCCGTCGGATCAAGAGGACTCGTCAGATCAAGAGGACCCGTCGGATCAAGAGGACCCTTCGGATCAAGAGGACCCATCGGATCAAGATCAAGAGGACCCGTCGGATCGAGAGGACCCCGTCGGATCAAGGGGACCCCGTCGGATCAAGAGGACCCGTCAGATCAAGAGGACCCCGTTAGATCAATAGAACCCCTTCGGATCAAGAGGACCCCGTCGGATCAAGAGGACCCCGTCGGATCAAGAGGACCCCGTTGGATCAAGAGGACCTGTCGGATCAAGAGGACCCGTCGGATCAAGATCAAGAGGACCCGTCGGATCAAGAGGACCCATCGGATCAAGATCAAGAGGACCCGTCGGATCAAGTTTAAGAGGACCCCGTCGGAATAAGAGGACCCCATCGGATTCAGATCAATAGGACCCATCGGATCAAGATCAAGAGGACCCCATCAGATCAAGAGTACCCCGTCGGATCAAGAGGACCCCGTCGGATCAAGATCAAAAGGACCAGTCGAATCAAGAGGGCCCCGTCGGATCAAGAGGACTCGTCAGATCAAGAGGACTCGTCGGATCAAGAGGACCCGTCAGATCAAGAGGACCCGTCGGATCAAGAGGACCCATCGGATCAAGATCAAGAGGACCGGTCGGATCGAGAGGACCCCGTCGGATCAAGGGGACCCCGTCGGATCAAGAGGACCCGTCAGATCAAGAGGACCCCGTTAGATCAATAGAACCCCTTCGGATCAAGAGGACCCCGTCGGATGAAGAGGACCCCGTCGGATCAAGAGGACCTGTCGGATCAAGAGGACCCGTCGGATCAAGATCAAGACGACCCGTCGGATCAAGAGGACCCGTCGGATCAAGAGGACCCATCGGATCAAGATCAAGAGGACCCGTCGGATCAAGTTTAAGAGGACCCCGTCGGAATAAGAGGACCCCATCGGATTCAGATCAATAGGACCCATCGGATCAAGATCAAGAGGACCCCATCGGATCAAGAGGACCCCGTCGGATCAAGAGGACCCCGTCGGATCAAGATCAAAAGGACCCGTCGGATCAAGATCAAGAGGACCCGTCGGAACAAGAGGACCCGTCGGATCAAGAGGACCCCGTCGGATCAAGAGGACCCGTCGGATCAAGAGGACCCGTCGGATCAAGATCAAGAGGACCTGTCGGATCAAGATCAAGAGGACCCGTCGGATCAAGATCAAGAGGACCCGTCGGATCAAGATCAAGAGGACCCCGTCGGATCAAGAGGACCCGTCGGATCAAGATCAAGAGGACCCGTCGGATCAAGATCAAGAGGACCCATCGGATCAAGAGGACCCCGTCGGATCGAGAGGACCCCATCGGATCAAGAGGACCCGACGGATCAAGAGGACCCCATCAGATCAAGATCAAGAGGATCCCGTCAGATCAAGAGGACCCCATCGGATCAAGAGGACCCCGTCGGATCAATATCAAGAGGACCCGTCGGATCAAGAGGACCCCGTCGGATCAATATCAAGAGGACCTGTCGGATCAAGAGAACCCGTCGGATCAAGAGGACCCGTCGGATCAAGATCAAGAAGACCCCGTCGGATCAAGATCAAGAAGACCCCGTCGGATCAAGAGGACCCATCGGATCAAGATTAAGAGGACCCGTCAGATCAATAGGACCCGTTGGATCAAGTGGACCCGTCGGATCAAGAGGACCCGTCAGATCAAGAGGACCCGTCGGATCAAGATCAAGAGGACCCTGTTGGATCAAGAGGAACCGTCAGATCAAGAGGACCCGTCGGATCTAGATCAAGAGGACCCCGTCGGATCAAGAGGACCCAGTCAGATCAAGAGGACCCGTCAGATCAGGAGGACCCGTTGGATCAAGTGGACCCGTCGGATCAAGAGGACCCGTCGGATCAAGATCAAGAGGACCCCGTCAGATCAAGAGGACCCGTCGGATCAAGATCAAGAGGACCCCGTCGGATCAAGAGGACCCCGTCGGATCAAGATCAAAATGACCCATCAGATCAAGAGGACCCGTAGGATCAATAGGACCCGTCGGATCAAGAGGACCCCGTCGGATCAAGAGGACCCCGTCGGATCAAGAGGGCCCGTCGGATCAAGAGGACCCCGTCGGATCAATATCAAGAGGACCCGTCGGATCAAGAGGACCCCGTCGGATCAAGAGGACCCCATCGGATCGAGAGGACCCGACGGATCAAGAGGACCCCATCAGATCAAGATCAAGAGGACCCCGTCAGATCAAGAGGACCCCGTCGGATCAAGAGGACCCCGTCGGATCAATATCAAGAGGACCCGTCTGATCAAGAGGACCCCGTCGGATCAATATCAAGAGGACCCATCGGATCAAGAGAACCCGTCGGATCAAGAGGACCCGTCGGATCAAGATCAAGAGGACCCGTCGGATCAAGAGGACCCCGTCGGATCAAGAGGACCCCATGGGATCGAGAGGACCCGACGGATTAAGAGGACCCCATCAGATCAAGATCAAGAGGACCCCGTCAGATCAAGAGGACCCCGTCGGATCAAGAGGACCCCGTCGGATCAAGTTCAAGAGGACCCGTCGGATCAAGATCAAGAGGACCCCGTCGGATCAAGAGGACCCCATCGGATCCAGATCAAGAGGACCCATCAGATCAAGAGGACCCCGTCGGATCAAGAGGACCCCGTCGGATCAAGAGGACCCCGTCGGATCAAGATCAAAAGGACCCGTCGGATCAAGAGGGCCCCGTCGGATCAAGAGGACTCGTCAGATCAAGAGGACCCGTTGGATCAAGAGGACCCGTCGGATCAAGAAGACCCATCGGATCAAGAGGACCCCGTCGGATCAAGATCAAGAGGACCCGTCGGATCAAGATCAAGAGGACCCCGTCGGATCAAGAGGACCCCATCGGATCCAGATCAAGAGGACCCATCGGATCAAGAGGACCCCATCGGATCAAGAGGACCCCGTCGGATCAAGAGGACCCCGTCGGATCAAGATCAAAAGGACCCGTCGGATCAAGAGGGCCCCGTCGGATCAAGAGGACTCGTCAGATCAAGAGGTCCCGTCGGATCAAGAGGACCCGTCGGATCAAGAGGACCCATCGGATCAAGATCAAGAGGACCCGTCGGATCGAGAGGACCCCGTCGGATCAAGGGGTCCCCGTCGGATCAAGAGGACCCGTCAGATCAAGAGGACCCGTTAGATCAATAGAACCCCTTCGGATCAAGAGGACCCCGTGGGATCAAGAGGACCCCGTCGGATCAAGAGGACCTGTCGGATCAAGAGGACCCGTCGGATCAAGATCAAGAGGACCCGTCGGATCAAGAGGACCCGTCGGATCAAGAGGACCCATCGGATCAAGATCAAGAGGACCCGTCGGATCGAGAGGACCCCGTCGGATCAAGGGGTCCCCGTCGGATCAAGAGGACCCGTCAGATCAAGAGGACCCGTTAGATCAATAGAACCCCTTCGGATCAAGAGGACCCCGTGGGATCAAGAGGACCCCGTCGGATCAAGAGGACCTGTCGGATCAAGAGGACCCGTCGGATCAAGATCAAGAGGACCCGTCGGATCAAGATCAAGAGGACCCGTCGGATCAAGATCAAGAGGACCCGTCGGATCAAGATCAAGAGGACCCATCGGATCAAGATCAAGAGGACCCGTCGGATCAAGTTTAAGAGGACCCCGTCGGAATAAGAGGACCCCATCGGATTCAGATCAATAGGACCCATCGGATCAAGATCAAGAGGACCCCATCGGATCAAGAGGACCCCGTCGGATCAAGAGGACCCCGTCGGATCAAGATCAAAAGGACCCGTCGGATCAAGATCAAGAGGACCCGTCGGAACAAGAGGACCCGTCGGATCAAGAGGACCCCGTCGGATCAAGAGGACCCGTCGGATCAAGAGGACCCGTCGGATCAAGATCAAGAGGACCCGTCGGATCAAGATCAAGAGGACCCGTCGGATCAAGATCAAGAGGACCCGTCGGATCAAGATCAAGAGGACCCGTCGTATCAAGATCAAGAGGACCCCGTCGGATCAAGAGGACCCGTCGGATCAAGATCAAGAGGACCCATCGGATCAAGATCAAGAGGACCCATCGGATCAAGAGGACCCCGTCGGATCGAGAGGACCCCATCGGATCGAGAGGACCCGACGGATCAAGAGGACCCCATCAGATCCAGATCAAGAGGACCCCGTCAGATCAAGAGGACCCCGTCGGATCAAGAGGACCCCGTCGGATCAATATCAAGAGGACCCGTCGGATCAAGAGGACCCCGTCGGATCAATATCAAGAGGACTTGTCGGATCAAAAGAAACCCGTCGGATCAAGAGGACCCGTCGGATCAAGAGGACCCCGTCGGATCAAGATCAAGAGGACCCCGTCGAATCAAGAGGACCCATCGGATCAAGATTAAGAGGACCCGTCAGATCAATAGGACCCGTTGGATCAAGTGGACCCGTCGGATCAAGAGGACCTGTCAGATCAAGAGGACCCGTCGGATCTAGATCAAGAGGACCCCGTCGGATCAAGAGGACCCCGTCAGATCAAGAGGACCCGTCAGATCAGGAGGACCCGTTGGATCAAGTGGACCCGTCGGATCAAGAGGACCCGTCGGATCAAGATCAAGAGGACCCCGTCAGATCAAGAGGACCCGTCGGATCAAGATCAAGAGGACCCCGTCGGATCAAGAGGACCCCGTCGGATCAAGAGGACCCCGTCGGATCAAGATCAAAATGACCCATCAGATCAAGATCAAGAGGACCCGTCGGATCAATAGGACCCGTCGGATCAAGAGGACCCCGTCGGATCAAGAGGACCCCGTCGGATCAAGAGGGCCCGTCGGATCAAGGGGACCCGTCGGATCAAGATCAAGAGGACCCGTCGGATCAAGATCAAGAGGACCCGTCGGATCAAGATCAAGAGGACCCGGTCGGATCAAGAGGACCCGTCGGATCAAGATCAAGAGGACCCGTCGGATCAAGATCAAGAGGACCCATCGGATCAAGAGGACCCCGTCGGATCGAGAGGACCCCATCGGATCGAGAGGACCCGACGGATCAAGAGGACCCCATCAGATCAAGATCAAGAGGACCCCGTCAGATCAAGAGGACCCCGTCGGATCAAGAGGACCCCGTCGGATCAATATCAAGAGGACCCGTCAGATCAAGAGGACCCCGTCGGATCAATATCAAGAGGACCTGTCGGATCAAGAGAACCCGTCGGATCAAGAGGACCCGTCGGATCAAGATCAAGAGGACCCCATCGGATCAAAAGGGCCCCGTCGGATCAAGAGGACCCCGTCGGATCAAGATCAAAAGGACCCGTTGGATCAAGAGGGCCCCGTCGGATCAAGAGGACTCGTCAGATCAAGAGGACCCGTCGGATCAAGAGGACCCGTCGGATCAAGAGGACCCGTCGGATCAAGAGGACCCATCGGATCAAGATCAAGAGGACCCGTCGGATCGAGAGGACCCCGTCGGATCAAGGGGACCCCGTCGGATCAAGGGGACCCCGTCGGATCAAGAGGACCCGTCAGATCAAGAGGACCCCGTTTGATCAATAGAACCCCTTCGGATCAAGAGGACCCCGTCGGATCAAGAGGACCCCGTCGGATCAAGAGGACCTGTCGGATCAAGAGGACCCGTCGGATCAAGATCAAGAGGACCCGTCGGATCAAGAGGACCCGTCGGATCAAGAGGACCCATCGGATCAAGATCAAGAGGACCCGTCGGATCAAGTTTAAGAGGACCCCGTCGGAATAAGAGGACCCCATCGGATTCAGATCAATAGGACCCATCGGATCAAGATCAAGAGGACCCCATCGGATCAAGAGGACCCCGTCGGATCAAGAGGACCCCGTCGGATCAAGATCAAAAGGACCCGTCGGATCAAGAGGGCCCCGTCGGATCAAGAGGACTCGTCAGATCAAGAGGACCCGTCGGATCAAGAGGACCCGTCGGATCAAGAGGACCCATCGGATCAAGATCAAGAGGACCCGTCGGATCGAGAGGACCCCGTCGGATCAAGGGGACCCCGTCGGATCAAGAGGACCCGTCAGATCAAGAGGACCCCGTTAGATCAATAGAACCCCTTCGGATCAAGAGGACCCTGTCGGATCAAGAGGACCCCGTCGGATCAAGAGGACCTTTCGGATCAAGAGGACCCGTCGGATCAAGATCAAGAGGACCCGTCGGATCAAGAGGACCCGTCGGATCAAGAGGACCCATCGGATCAAGATCAAGAGGACCCGTCGGATCAAGTTTAAGAGGACCCCGTCGGAATAAGAGGACCCCATCAGATTCAGATCAATAGGACCCATCGGATCAAGATCAAGAGGACCCCATCGATTCAAGAGGACCCCGTCGGATCAAGAGGACCCCGTCGGATCAAGATCAAAAGGACCCGTCGGATCAAGATCAAGAGGACCCGTCGGAACAAGAGGACCCGTCGGATCAAGAGGACCCCGTCGGATCAAGAGGACCCGTCGGATCAAGAGGACCCGTCGGATGAAGATCAAGAGGACCTGTCGGATCAAGATCAAGAGGACCCGTCGGATCAAGATCAAGAGGACCCGTCGGATCAAGATCAAGAGGACCCCGTCGGATCAAGAGGACCCGTCGGATCAAGATCAAGAGGACCCGTCGGATCAAGATCAAGAGGACCCATCGGATCAAGAGGACCCCGTCGGATCGAGAGGACCCCATCGGATCGAGAGGACCCGACGGATCAAGAGGACCCCATCAGATCAAGATCAAGAGGACCCCGTCAGATCAAGAGGACCCCGTCGGATCAAGAGGACCCCGTCGGATCAATATCAAGAGGACCCGTCGGATCAAGAGGACCCCGTCGGATCAATATCAAGAGGGCCTGTCGGATCAATAGAACCCGTCGGATCAAGAGGACCCGTCGGATCAAGATCAAGAGGACCCCGTCGGATCAAGATCAAGAGGACCCCGTCGAATCAAGAGGACCCATCGGATCAAGATTAAGAGGACCCGTCAGATCAAGAGGACCCGTTGGATCAAGTGGACCCGTCGGATCAAGGGAACCCGTCAGATCAAGAGGACCCGTCGGATCAAGATCAAGAGGACCCTGTTGGATCAAGAGGAACCGTCAGATCAAGAGGACCCGTCGGATCTAGATCAAGAGGACCCCGTCGGATCAAGAGGACCCGTCAGATCAGGAGGACCCGTTGGATCAAGTGGACCCGTCGGATCAAGATCAAGAGGACCCCGTCAGATCAAGAGGACCCGTCGGATCAAGATCAAGAGGACCCCGTCGGATCAAGAGGACCCCGTCGGATCAAGAGGACCCCGTCGGATCAAGATCAAAATGACCCATCAGATCAAGAGGACCCGTAGGATCAATAGGACCAGTCGGATCAAGAGGACCCCGTCGGATCAAGAGGACCCCGTCGGATCAATATCAAGAGGACCCGTCGGATCAAGAGGACCCGGTCGGATCAAGAGGACCCCATCGGATCGAGAGGACCCAACGGATCAAGAGGACCCCATCAGATCAAGATCAAGAGGACCCCGTCAGATCAAGAGGACCCCGTCGGATCAAGAGGACCCCGTCGGATCAATATCAAGAGGACCCGTCGGATCAAGAGGACCCCGTCGGATCAATATCAAGAGGACCCATCGGATCAAGAGAACCCGTCGGATCAAGAGGACCCGTCAGATCAAGATCAAGAGGACCCGTCGGATCAAGAGGACCCCGTCGGATCAAGAGGACCCCATGGGATCGAGAGGACCCGACGGATTAAGAGGACCCCATCAGATCAAGATCAAGAGGACCCCGTCAGATCAAGAGGACCCCGTCGGATCAAGAGGACCCCGTCGGATCAAGATCAAGAGGACCCGTCGGATCAAGATCAAGAGGACCCTGTCGGATCAAGAGGACCCCATCGGATCCAGATCAAGAGGACCCATCAGATAAAGAGTACCCCGTCGGATCAAGAGGACCCCGTCGGATCAAGAGGAACCCGTCGGATCAAGATCAAAAGGACCCGTCGGATCAAGAGGGCCCCGTCGGATCAAGAGGACTCGTCAGATCAAGAGGACCCGTCGGATCAAGAGGACCCATCGGATCAAGAGGACCCCGTCGGATCAAGATCAAGAGGACCCGTCGGATCAAGATCAAGAGGACCCCGTCGGATCAAGAGGACCCCATCGGATCCAGATCAAGAGGACCCATCGGATCAAGAGGACCCCATCGGATCAAGAGAACCCCGTCGGATCAAGAGGACCCCGTCGGATCAAGATCAAAAGGACCCGTCAGATCAAGAGGGCCCCGTCGGATCAAGAGGACTCGTCAGATCAAGAGGACCCGTCGGATCAAGAGGACCCGTCGGATCAAGAGGACCCATCGGATCAAGATCAAGAGGACCCGTCGGATCGAGAGGACCCCGTCGGATCAAGGGGACCCCGTCGGATCAAGAGGACCCGTCAGATCAAGAGGACTCGTTAGATCAATAGAACCCCTTCGGATCAAGAGGACCCCGTCAGATCAAGAGGACCCCGTCGGATCAAGAGGACCTGTCGGATCAAGAGGACCCGTCGGATCAAGATCAAGAGGACCCGTCGGATCAAGAGGACCCGTCGGATCAAGAGGACCCGTCGGATCAAGAGGACCCATCGGATCAAGATCAAGAGGACCCGTCGGATCAAGTTTAAGAGGACCCCGTCGGAATAAGAGGACCCCATCGGATTCAGATCAATAGGACCCATCGGATCAAGATCAAGAGGACCCCATCGGATCAAGAGGACCCCGTCGGATCAAGAGGACCCCGTCGGATCAAGATCAAAAGGACCCGTCGGATCAAGATCAAGAGGACCCGTCGGAACAAGAGGACCCGTCGGATCAAGAGGACCCCGTCGGATCAAGAGGACCCGTCGGATCAAGAGGACCCGTCGGATCAAGATCAAGAGGACCCGTCGGATCAAGATCAAGAGGACCCGTCGGATCAAGATCAAGAGGACCCGTCGGATCAAGATCAAGAGGACCCGTCGGATCAAGATCAAGAGGACCCCGTCGGATCAAGAGGACCCGTCGGATCAAGATCAAGAGGACCCGTCGGATCAAGATCAAGAGGACCCATCGGATCAAGAGGACCCCGTCGGATCGAAAGGACCCCATCGGATCGAGAGGACCCGACGGATCAAGAGGACCCCATCAGATCCAGATCAAGAGGACCCCGTCAGATCAAGAGGACCCCGTCGGATCAAGAGGACCCCGTGGGATCAATATCAAGAGGACCCGTCGGATCAAGAGGACCCCGTCGGATCAATATCAAGAGGACTTGTCGGATCAAGAGAACCCGTCGGATCAAGAGGACCCGTCGGATCAAGAGGACCCGTCGGATCAAGATCAAGAGGACCCCGTCGAATCAAGAGGACCCATCGGATCAAGATTAAGAGGACCCGTCAGATCAAGAGGACCCGTTGGATCAAGTGGACCCGTCGGATCAAGAGGACCCGTCAGATCAAGAGGACCCGTCGGATCAAGATCAAGAGGACCCTGTTGGATCAAGAGGAACCGTCAGATCAAGAGGACCCGTCGGATCTAGATCAAGAGGACCCCGTCGGATCAAGAGGACCCCGTCAGATCAAGAGGACCCGTCAGATCAGGAGGACCCGTTGGATCAAGTGGACCCGTCGGATCAAGAGGACCCGTCGGATCAAGATCAAGAGGACCCCGTCAGATCAAGAGGACCCGTCGGATCAAGATCAAGAGGACCCCGTCGGATCAAGAGGACCCCGTCGGATCAAGAGGACCCCGTCGGATCAAGATCAAAATGACCCATCAGATCAAGATCAAGAGGACCCGTCGGATCAATGGGACCCTTCGGATCAAGAGGACCCCGTCGGATCAAGAGGACCCCGTCGGATCAAGAGGGCCCGTCGGATCAAGGGGACCCGTCGGATCAAGATCAAGAGGACCCGTCGGATCAAGATCAAGAGGACCCGTCGGATCAAGATCAAGAGGACCCGGTCGGATCAAGAGGACCCGTCGGATCAAGATCAAGAGGACCCGTCGGATCAAGATCAAGAGGACCCATCGGATCAAGAGGACCCCGTCGGATCGAGAGGACCCCACCGGATCGAGAGGACCCGACGGATCAAGAGGACCCCATCAGATCAAGATCAAGAGGACCCCGTCAGATCAAGAGGACCCCGTCGGATCAAGAGGACCCCGTCGGATCAATATCAAGAGGACCCGTCAGATCAAGAGGACCCCGTCGGATCAATATCAAGAGGACCTGTCGGATCAAGAGAACCCGTCGGATCAAGAGGACCCGTCGGATCAAGATCAAGAGGACCCCGTCGGATCAAGATCAAGAGGACCCCGTCGAATCAAGAGGACCCATCGGATCAAGATTAAGAGGACCCGTCAGATCAAGAGGACCCGTTGGATCAAGATCAAGAGGACCCTGTTGGATCAAGAGGAACCGTCAGATCAAGAGGACCCGTCAGATCAAGAGGACCCGTCGGATCAAGATCAAGAGGACCCTGTTGGATCAAGAGGAACCGTCAGATCAAGAGGACCCGTCAGATCTAGATCAAGAGGACCCCGTCGGATCAAGAGGACCCCGTCAGATCAAGAGGACCAGTCAGATCAGGAGGACCCGTTGGATCAGGAGGACCCGTTGGATCAAGTGGACCCGTCGGATCAAGAGGACCCGTCGGATCAAGATCAAGAGGACCCCATCAGATCAAGAGGACCCGTCGGATCAAGATCAAGAGGACCCCGTCGGATCAAGAGGACCCCGTCGGATCAAGAGGACCCCGTCGGATCAAGATCAAAATGACCCATCAGATCAAGATCAAGAGGACCCGTAGGATCAATAGGACCCGTCGGATCAAGAGGACCCCGACGGATCAAGAGGACCCCGTCGGATCAAGAGGACCCGTCGGATCAAGATCAAGAGGACCCATCGGATCAAGTGGACCCGTCGGATCAAGAGGACCCGTCGGATCAAGAGGACCCCGTCGGATCAATATCAAGAGGACCCGTCGGATCAAGAGAACCCGTCGGACCAAGAGGACCCGTCGGATCAAGATCAAGAGGACACCGTCGGATCAAGATCAAGAGGACCCCGTCGAATCAAGAGGACCCATCGGATCAAGATTAAGAGGACCCGTCAGATCAAGAGGACCCGTTGGATCAAGTGGACCCGTCGGATCAAGAGGACCCGTCAGATCAAGAGGACCCGTCGGATCAAGATCAAGAGGACCCTGTTGGATCAAGAGGAACCGTCAGATCAAGAGGACCCGTCGGATCAAGATCAAGAGGACCCTGTCGGCTCAAGAGGACCCCGTCAGATCAAGAGGATCCGTCAGATCAGGAGGACCCGTTGGATCAAGTGGACCTGTCGGATCAAGAAGACCCGTCAGATCAAGAGTACCCGTCGGATCAAGATCAAGAGGACCCTGTTGGATCAAGAGGAACCGTCAGATCAAGAGGATCCGTCGGATCAAGATCAAGAGGACCCCGTCGGATCAAGAGAACCCCGTCGGATCAAGAGGACCCCGTCGGATCAAGAAGACCCGTCGGATCAAGATTAAGAGGACCCGTCAGATCAAGAGGACCCGTTGGATCAAGTGGACCCGTCGGATCAAGAGGACCCGTCAGATCAAGAGGACCCGTCGGATCAAGATCAAGAGGACCCTGTTGGATCAAGAGGAACCGTCAGATCAAGAGGACCCGTCGGATCAAGATCAAGAGGACCCCGTCGGATCAAGAGAACCCCGTCGGATCAAGAGGACCCCGTCGGATCAAGAGGACCCGTCGGATCAAGAGGACCCCGTTAGATCAATAGAACCCCTTCGGATCAAGAGGACCCCGTCTGATCAAGAGAACCCGTCGGATCAAGAGGACCTGTCGGATCAAGAGGACCCGTCGGATCAAGATCAAGAGGACCCATCGGATCAAGATCAAGAGGACCCCGTCGGATCAAGAGGACCCATCAGATCAAGATAAAGAGGACCCGTTGGATCAAGATCAAGAGGACCCCGTCGGATCAAGAGGACCCCATCGGATCCAGATCAAGAGGACCCGTCAGATCAAGATCAAGAGGACCCCATCGGATCAAGAGGACCCCGTCGGATCAAGAGGACCCCATCGGATCAAGATCAAAAGGACCCGTCGGATCAAGATCAAGAGGACCCATCGGAACAAGTGGACCCGTCGGATCAAGAGGACCCGTCGGATCAAGAGGACCCCGTCGGAACAAGAGAACCCCGTCGGATCAAGAGGACCTGTCGGATCAAGAGGACCCGTCGGATCAAGAGGACCCGTCGGATCAAGAGGACCCATCGGATCAAGATCAAGAGGACCCGTCGGATCAAGAGGACCCCGTCGGATCAAGAGGACCCCGTTAGATCAATAGAACCCCTTCGGATCAAGAGGACCCCGTCTGATCAAGAGGACCCGTCGGATCAAGAGGACCTGTCGGATCAAGAGGACCCGTCGGATCAAGATCAAGAGGACCCGTCGGAATAAGAGGACCCCATCGTATTCAGATCAATAGGACCCATCGGATCAAGATCAAGAGGACCCCATCGGAACAAGAGGACCCCGTCGGATCAAGAGGACTCCGTCTGATCAAGATCAAAAGGACCCGTCGGATCAAGATCAAGAGGACCCGTCGGAACAAGAGGACCCGTCGGATCAAGAGGACCCCGTCTGATCAAGAGGACCCGTCGGATCAAGAGGACCTGTCGGATCAAGAGGACCCGTCGGATCAAGATCAAGAGGACCCGTCGGATCAAGATCAAGAGGGCCCGTCGGATCAAGATCAAGAGGACCCGTCGGATCAAGATCAAGAGGACCCCGTCGGATCAAGAGGACCCGTCGGATCAAGATCAAGAGGACCCGTTGGATCAAGATCAAGAGGACCCGTCGGATCAAGAGGACCCCGTCGGATCGAGAGGACCCCATCGGATCGAGAGGACCCGACGGATCAAGAGGACCCCATCAGATCAAGATCAAGAGGACCCTGTCAGATCAAGAGGACCCCGTCGGATCAAGAGGACCCCGTCGGATCAATATCAAGAGGACCCATCGGATCAAGAGGACCCCGTCGGATCAATATCAAGAGGACCCGTCGGATCAAGAGAACCCGTCGGATCAAGAGGACCCGTTGGATCAAGATCAAGAGGACCCCGTCGGATCAAGATCAAGAGGACCCCGTCGAATCAAGAGGACCCATCGGATCAAGATTAAGAGGACCCGTCAGATCAAGAGGACCCGTTGGATCAAGTGGACCCGTCGGATCAAGAGGACCCGTCAGATCAAGAGGACCCGTCGGATCAAGATCAAGAGGACCCTGTTGGATCAAGAGGAACCGTCAGATCAAGAGGACCCGTCGGATCAAGATCAAGAGGACCCTGTCGGCTCAAGAGAACCCCGTCAGATCAAGAGGACCCGTCAGATCAGGAGGACCCGTTGGATCAAGTGGACCTGTCGGATCAAGAGGACCCGTCGGATCAAGATTAAGAGGACCCATCGGATCAAGAGGACCCGTCGGATCAAGAGGACCCCGTCGGATCAATATCAAGAGGACCCGTCGGATCAAGAGAACCAGTCGGACCAAGAGGACCCGTCGGATCAAGATCAAGAGGACCCCGTCGGATCAAGATCAAGAGGACCCCGTCGAATCAAGAGGACCCATCGGATCAAGATTAAGAGGACCCGTCAGATCAAGAGGACCCGTTGGATCAAGTGGACCCGTCGGATCAAGAGGACCCGTCAGATCAAGAGGACCCATCGGATCAAGATCAAGAGGACCCTGTTGGATCAAGAGGAACCGTCAGATCAAGAGGACCCGTCGGATCAAGATCAAGAGGACCCTGTCGGCTCAAGAGGACCCCGTCAGATCAAGAGGATCCGTCAGATCAGGAGGACCCGTTGGATCAAGTGGACCTGTCGGATCAAGAGGACCCGTCAGATCAAGAGGACCCATCGGATCAAGATCAAGAGGACCCTGTTGGATCAAGAGGAACCATCAGATCAAGAGGATCCTTTGGATCAAGATCAAGAGGACCCCATCGGATCAAGAGAACCCCGTCGGATCAAGAGGACCCCGTCGGATCAAGAGGACCCGTCGGATCAAGATTAAGAGGACCCGTCAGATCAAGAGGACCCGTTGGATCAAGTGGACCTGTCGGATCAAGAGGACCCGTCAGATCAAGAGGACCCGTCGGATCAAGATCAAGAGGACCCTGTTGGATCAAGAGGAACCGTCAGATCAAGAGGACCCGTCGGATCAAGATCAAGAGGACCCCGTCGGATCAAGAGAACCCCGTCGGATCAAGAGGACCCCGTCGGATCAAGAGGACCCGTCGGATCAAGAGGACCCGTCGGATCATGAGGACCGGTCGGATCAAGAGCACCCATCGGATCAAGATCAAGGGGACCCGTCGGATCAAGAGGACCCGTCGGATCAAGATCAAGAGGACCCCGTCGGATCAAGAGAACCCCGTCGGATCAAGATGATCCCGTCGGATCAAGAGGACCCGTCGGATCAAGAGGACCCCGTTAGATCAATAGAACCCCTTCGGATCAAGAGGACCCCGTCTGATCAAGAGAACCCGTCGGATCAAGAGGACCTGTCGGATCAAGAGGACCCGTCGGATCAAGATCAAGAGGACCCATCGGATCAAGATCAAGAGGACCCCGTCGGATCAAGAGGACCCATCAGATCAAGATAAAGAGGACCCGTTGGATCAAGATCAAGAGGACCCCGTCGGATCAAGAGGACCCCATCGGATCCAGATCAAGAGGACCCGTCAGATCAAGATCAAGAGGACCCCATCGGATCAAGAGGACCCCGTCGGATCAAGAGGACCCCGTCGGATCAAGAGGACCCCATCGGATCAAGATCAAAAGGACTCGTCGGATCAAGATCAAGAGGACCCATCGGAACAAGTGGACCCGTCGGATCAAGAGGACCCGTCGGATCAAGAGGACCCCGTCGGAACAAGAGAACCCCGTCGGATCAAGAGGACCTGTCGGATCAAGAGGACCCGTTGGATCAAGAGGACCCGTCGGATCAAGAGGACCCATCGGATCAAGATCAAGAGGACCCGTCGGATCGAGAGGACCCCGTCGGATCAAGAGGACCCCGTCGGATCAAGAGGACCCCGTTAGATCAATAGAACCCCTTCGGATCAAGAGCACCCCGTCTGATCAAGAGGACCCGTCGGATCAAGAGGACCTGTCGGATCAAGAGGACCCGTCGGATCAAGATCAAGAGGACCCGTCGGAATAAGAGGACCCCATCGGATTCAGATTAATAGGACCCATCGGATCAAGATCAAGAGGACCCCATCGGAACAAGAGGACCCCGTCGGATCAAGAGGACTCCGTCGGATCAAGATCAAAAGGACCCGTCGGATCAAGATCAAGAGGACCCGTCGGAACAAGAGGACCCGTCGGATCAAGAGGACCCCGTCTGATCAAGAGGACCCGTCGGATCAAGAGGACCTGTCGGATCAAGAGGACCCGTCGGATCAAGATCAAGAGGACCCGTCGGATCAAGATCAAGAGGACCCGTCGGATCAAGATCAAGAGGACCCGTCGGATCAAGAGGACCCCGTCGGATCGAGAGGACCCCATCGGATCGAGAGGACCCGACGGATCAAGAGGACCCCATCAGATCAAGATCAAGAGGACCCCGTCAGATCAAGAGGACCCCGTCGGATCAAGAGGACCCCGTCGGATCAATATCAAGAGGACCCGTCGGATCAAGAGGACCCCGTCGGATCAATATCAAGAGGACCCGTCGGATCAAGAGAACCCGTCGGATCAAGAGGACCCGTTGGATCAAGATCAAGAGGACCCCGTCGGATCAAGGTCAAGAGGACCCCGTCGAATCAAGAGGACCCATCGGATCAAGATTAAGAGGACCCGTCAGATCAAGAGGACCCGTTGGATCAAGTGGACCCGTCGGATCAAGAGGACCCGTCAGATCAAGAGGACCCGTCGGATCAAGATCAAGAGGACCCTGTTGGATCAAGAGGAACCGTCAGATCAAGAGGACCCGTCGGATCAAGATCGAGAGGACCCCGTCGGATCAAGAGGACCCCGTTAGATCAATAGAACCCCTTCGGATCAAGAGGACCCCGTCTGATCAAGAGAACCCGTCGGATCAAGAGGACCTGTCGGATCAAGAGGACCCGTCGGATCAAGATCAAGAGGACCCATCGGATCAAGATCAAGAGGACCCCGTCGGATCAAGAGGACCCGTCGGATCAAGATCAAGAGGACCCTGTCGGCTCAAGAGGACCCCGTCAGATCAAGAGGATCCGTCAGATCAGGAGGACCCGTTGGATCAAGTGGACCTGTCGGATCAAGAAGACCCGTCAGATCAAGAGTACCCGTCGGATCAAGATCAAGAGGACCCTGTTGGATCAAGAGGAACCGTCAGATCAAGAGGATCCGTCGGATCAAGATCAAGAGGACCCCGTCGGATCAAGAGAACCCCGTCGGATCAAGAGGACCCCGTCGGATCAAGAAGACCCGTCGGATCAAGATTAAGAGGACCCGTCAGATCAAAAGGACCCGTTGGATCAAGTGGACCCGTCGGATCAAGAGGACCCGTCAGATCAAGAGGACCCGTCGGATCAAGATCAAGAGGACCCTGTTGGATCAAGAGGAACCGTCAGATCAAGAGGACCCGTCGGATCAAGATCAAGAGGACCCCGTCGGATCAAGAGAACCCCGTCGGATCAAGAGGACCCCGTCGGATCAAGAGGACCCCGTCGGATCAAGAGGACCCGTCGGATCAAGAGGACCCCGTTAGATCAATAGAACCCCTTCGGATCAAGAGGACCCCGTCTGATCAAGAGAACCCGTCGGATCAAGAGGACCTGTCGGATCAAGAGGACCCGTCGGATCAAGATCAAGAGGACCCATCGGATCAAGATCAAGAGGACCCCGTCGGATCAAGAGGACCCATCAGATCAAGATAAAGAGGACCCGTTGGATCAAGATCAAGAGGACCCCGTCGGATCAAGAGGACCCCATCGGATCCAGATCAAGAGGACCCGTCAGATCAAGATCAAGAGGACCCCATCGGATCAAGAGGACCCCGTCGGATCAAGAGGACCCCATCGGATCAAGATCAAAAGGACACGTCGGATCAAGATCAAGAGGACCCATCGGAACAAGTGGACCCGTCGGATCAAGAGGACCCGTCGGATCAAGAGGACCCCGTCGGAACAAGAGAACCCCGTCGGATCAAGAGGACCTGTCGGATCAAGAGGACCCGTCGGATCAAGAGGACCCATCGGATCAAGATCAAGAGGACCCGTCGGATCAAGAGGACCCCGTCGGATCAAGAGGACCCCGTTAGATCAATAGAACCCCTTCGGATCAAGAGGACCCCGTCTGATCAAGAGGACCCGTCGGATCAAGAGGACCTGTCGGATCAAGAGGACCCGTCGGATCAAGATCAAGAGGACCCGTCGGAATAAGAGGACCCCATCGTATTCAGATCAATAGGACCCATCGGATCAAGATCAAGAGGACCCCATCGGAACAAGAGGACCCCGTCGGATCAAGAGGACTCCGTCTGATCAAGATCAAAAGGACCCGTCGGATCAAGATCAAGAGGACCCGTCGGAACAAGAGGACCCGTCGGATCAAGAGGACCCCGTCTGATCAAGAGGACCCGTCGGATCAAGAGGACCTGTCGGATCAAGAGGACCCGTCGGATCAAGATCAAGAGGACCCGTCGGATCAAGATCAAGAGGGCCCGTCGGATCAAGATCAAGAGGACCCGTCGGATCAAGATCAAGAGGACCCCGTCGGATCAAGAGGACCCGTCGGATCAAGATCAAGAGGACCCGTTGGATCAAGATCAAGAGGACCCGTCGGATCAAGAGGACCCCGTCGGATCGAGAGGACCCCATCGGATCGAGAGGACCCGACGGATCAAGAGGACCCCATCAGATCAAGATCAAGAGGACCCTGTCAGATCAAGAGGACCCCGTCGGATCAAGAGGACCCCGTCGGATCAATATCAAGAGGACCCATCGGATCAAGAGGACCCCGTCGGATCAATATCAAGAGGACCCGTCGGATCAAGAGAACCCGTCGGATCAAGAGGACCCGTTGGATCAAGATCAAGAGGACCCCGTCGGATCAAGATCAAGAGGACCCCGTCGAATCTAGAGGACCCATCGGATCAAGATTAAGAGGACCCGTCAGATCAAGAGGACCCGTTGGATCAAGTGGACCCGTCGGATCAAGAGGACCCGTCAGATCAAGAGGACCCGTCGGATCAAGATCAAGAGGACCCTGTTGGATCAAGAGGAACCGTCAGATCAAGAGGACCCGTCGGATCAAGATCAAGAGGACCCTGTCGGCTCAAGAGAACCCCGTCAGATCAAGAGGACCCGTCAGATCAGGAGGACCCGTTGGATCAAGTGGACCTGTCGGATCAAGAGGACCCGTCGGATCAAGATTAAGAGGACCCATCGGATCAAGAGGACCCGTCGGATCAAGAGGACCCCGTCGGATCAATATCAAGAGGACCCGTCGGATCAAGAGAACCCGTCGGACCAAGAGGACCCGTCGGATCAAGATCAAGAGGACCCCGTCGGATCAAGATCAAGAGGACCCCGTCGAATCAAGAGGACCCATCGGATCAAGATTAAGAGGACCCGTCAGATCAAGAGGACCCGTTGGATCAAGTGGACCCGTCGGATCAAGAGGACCCGTCAGATCAAGAGGACCCATCGGATCAAGATCAAGAGGACCCTGTTGGATCAAGAGGAACCGTCAGATCAAGAGGACCCGTCGGATCAAGATCAAGAGGACCCTGTCGGCTCAAGAGGACCCCGTCAGATCAAGAGGATCCGTCAGATCAGGAGGACCCGTTGGATCAAGTGGACCTGTCGGATCAAGAGGACCCGTCAGATCAAGAGGACCCATCGGATCAAGATCAAGAGGACCCTGTTGGATCAAGAGGAACCATCAGATCAAGAGGATCCTTTGGATCAAGATCAAGAGGACCCCATCGGATCAAGAGAACCCCGTCGGATCAAGAGGACCCCGTCGGATCAAGAGGACCCGTCGGATCAAGATTAAGAGGACCCGTCAGATCAAGAGGACCCGTTGGATCAAGTGGACCTGTCGGATCAAGAGGACCCGTCAGATCAAGAGGACCCGTCGGATCAAGATCAAGAGGACCCTGTTGGATCAAGAGGAACCGTCAGATCAAGAGGACCCGTCGGATCAAGATCAAGAGGACCCCGTCGGATCAAGAGAACCCCGTCGGATCAAGAGGACCCCGTCGGATCAAGAGGACCCGTCGGATCAAGAGGACCCGTCGGATCATGAGGACCCGTCGGATAAAGAGCACCCATCGGATCAAGATCAAGGGGACCCGTCGGATCAAGAGGACCCGTCGGATCAAGATCAAGAGGACCCCGTCGGATCAAGAGAACCCCGTCGGATCAAGAGGACCCCGTCGGATCAAGAGGACCCGTCGGATCAAGAGGACCCCGTTAGATCAATAGAACCCCTTCGGATCAAGAGGACCCCGTCTGATCAAGAGAACCCGTCGGATCAAGAGGACCTGTCGGATCAAGAGGACCCGTCGGATCAAGATCAAGAGGACCCATCGGATCAAGATCAAGAGGACCCCGTCGGATCAAGAGGACCCATCAGATCAAGATAAAGAGGACCCGTTGGATCAAGATCAAGAGGACCCCGTCGGATCAAGAGGACCCCATCGGATCCAGATCAAGAGGACCCGTCAGATCAAGATCAAGAGGACCCCATCGGATCAAGAGGACCCCGTCGGATCAAGAGGACCCCATCGGATCAAGATCAAAAGGACCCGTCGGATCAAGATCAAGAGGACCCATCGGAACAAGTGGACCCGTCGGATCAAGAGGACCCGTCGGATCAAGAGGACCCCGTCGGAACAAGAGAACCCCGTCGGATCAAGAGGACCTGTCGGATCAAGAGGACCCGTTGGATCAAGAGGACCCGTCGGATCAAGAGGACCCATCGGATCAAGATCAAGAGGACCCGTCGGATCGAGAGGACCCCGTCGGATCAAGAGGACCCCGTCGGATCAAGAGGACCCCGTTAGATCAATAGAACCCCTTCGGATCAAGAGCACCCCGTCTGATCAAGAGGACCCGTCGGATCAAGAGGACCTGTCGGATCAAGAGGACCCGTCGGATCAAGATCAAGAGGACCCGTCGGAATAAGAGGACCCCATCGGATTCAGATCAATAGGACCCATCGGATCAAGATCAAGAGGACCCCATCGGAACAAGAGGACCCCGTCGGATCAAGAGGACTCCGTCGGATCAAGATCAAAAGGACCCGTCGGATCAAGATCAAGAGGACCCGTCGGAACAAGAGGACCCGTCGGATCAAGAGGACCCCGTCTGATCAAGAGGACCCGTCGGATCAAGAGGACCTGTCGGATCAAGAGGACCCGTCGGATCAAGATCAAGAGGACCCGTCGGATCAAGATCAAGAGGACCCGTCGGATCAAGATCAAGAGGACCCGTCGGATCAAGAGGACCCCGTCGGATCGAGAGGACCCCATCGGATCGAGAGGACCCGACGGATCAAGAAGACCCCATCAGATCAAGATCAAGAGGACCCCGTCAGATCAAGAGGACCCCGTCGGATCAAGAGGACCCCGTCGGATCAATATCAAGAGGACCCGTCGGATCAAGAGGACCCCGTCGGATCAATATCAAGAGGACCCGTCGGATCAAGAGAACCCGTCGGATCAAGAGGACCCGTTGGATCAAGATCAAGAGGACCCCGTCGGATCAAGATCAAGAGGACCCCGTCGAATCAAGAGGACCCATCGGATCAAGATTAAGAGGACCCGTCAGATCAAGAGGACCCGTTGGATCAAGTGGACCCGTCGGATCAAGATCAAGAGGACCCTGTTGGATCAAGAGGAACCGTCAGATCAAGAGGAACCGTCAGATCAAGAGGACCCGTCGGATCAAGATCGAGAGGACCCCGTCGGATCAAGAGGACCCCGTTAGATCAATAGAACCCCTTCGGATCAAGAGGACCCCGTCTGATCAAGAGAACCCGTCGGATCAAGAGGTCCTGTCGGATCAAGAGGACCCGTCGGATCAAGATCAAGAGGACCCATCGGATCAAGATCAAGAGGACCCCGTCGGATCAAGAGGACCCGTCGGATCAAGATCAAGAGGACCCTGTCGGCTCAAGAGGACCCCGTCAGATCAAGAGGATCCGTCAGATCAGGAGGACCCGTTGGATCAAGTGGACCTGTCGGATCAAGAAGACCCGTCAGATCAAGAGTACCCGTCGGATCAAGATCAAGAGGACCCTGTTGGATCAAGAGGAACCGTCAGATCAAGAGGATCCGTCGGATCAAGATCAAGAGGACCCCGTCGGATCAAGAGAACCCCGTCGGATCAAGAGGACCCCGTCGGATCAAGAAGACCCGTCGGATCAAGATTAAGAGGACCCGTCAGATCAAGAGGACCCGTTGGATCAAGTGGACCCGTCGGATCAAGAGGACCCGTCAGATCAAGAGGACCCGTCGGATCAAGATCAAGAGGACCCTGTTGGATCAAGAGGAACCGTCAGATCAAGAGGACCCGTCGGATCAAGATCAAGAGGACCCCGTCGGATCAAGAGAACCCCGTCGGATCAAGAGGACCCCGTCGGATCAAGAGGACCCGTCGGATCAAGAGGACCCCGTTAGATCAATAGAACCCCTTCGGATCAAGAGGACCCCGTCTGATCAAGAGAACCCGTCGGATCAAGAGGACCTGTCGGATCAAGAGGACCCGTCGGATCAAGATCAAGAGGACCCATCGGATCAAGATCAAGAGGACCCCGTCGGATCAAGAGGACCCATCAGATCAAGATAAAGAGGACCCGTTGGATCAAGATCAAGAGGACCCCGTCGGATCAAGAGGACCCCATCGGATCCAGATCAAGAGGACCCGTCAGATCAAGATCAAGAGGACCCCATCGGATCAAGAGGACCCCGTCGGATCAAGAGGACCCCATCGGATCAAGATCAAAAGGACACGTCGGATCAAGATCAAGAGGACCCATCGGAACAAGTGGACCCGTCGGATCAAGAGGACCCGTCGGATCAAGAGGACCCCGTCGGAACAAGAGAACCCCGTTGGATCAAGAGGACCTGTCGGATCAAGAGGACCCGTCGGATCAAGAGGACCCATCGGATCAAGATCAAGAGGACCCGTCGGATCAAGAGGACCCCGTCGGATCAAGAGGAACCCGTTAGATCAATAGAACCCCTTCGGATCAAGAGGACCCCGTCTGATCAAGAGGACCCGTCGGATCAAGAGGACCTGTCGGATCAAGAGGACCCGTCGGATCAAGATCAAGAGGACCCGTCGGAATAAGAGGACCCCATCGTATTCAGATCAATAGGACCCATCGGATCAAGATCAAGAGGACCCCATCGGAACAAGAGGACCCCGTCGGATCAAGAGGACTCCGTCTGATCAAGATCAAAAGGACCCGTCGGATCAAGATCAAGAGGACCCGTCGGAACAAGAGGACCCGTCGGATCAAGAGGACCCCGTCTGATCAAGAGGACCCGTCGGATCAAGAGGACCTGTCGGATCAAGAGGACCCGTCGGATCAAGATCAAGAGGACCCGTCGGATCAAGATCAAGAGGGCCCGTCGGATCAAGATCAAGAGGACCCGTCGGATCAAGATCAAGAGGACCCCGTCGGATCAAGAGGACCCGTCGGATCAAGATCAAGAGGACCCGTTGGATCAAGATCAAGAGGACCCGTTGGATCAAGAGGACCCCGTCGGATCGAGAGGACCCCATCGGATCGAGAGGACCCGACGGATCAAGAGGACCCCATCAGATCAAGATCAAGAGGACCCTGTCAGATCAAGAGGACCCCGTCGGATCAAGAGGACCCCGTCGGATCAATATCAAGAGGACCCGTCGGATCAAGAGGACCCCGTCGGATCAATATCAAGAGGACCCGTCGGATCAAGAGGACCCGTTGGATCAAGATCAAGAGGACCCCGTCGGATCAAGATCAAGAGGACCCCGTCGAATCAAGAGGACCCATCGGATCAAGATTAAGAGGACCCGTCAGATCAAGAGGACCCGTTGGATCAAGTGGACCCGTCGGATCAAGAGGACCCGTCAGATCAAGAGGACCCGTCAGATCAAGATCAAGAGGACCCTGTTGGATCAAGAGGAACCGTCAGATCAAGAGGACCAGTCGGATCAAGATCAAGAGGACCCTGTCGGCTCAAGAGAACCCCGTCAGATCAAGAGGACCCGTCAGATCAGGAGGACCCGTTGGATCAAGTGGACCTGTCGGATCAAGAGGACCCGTCGGATCAAGATTAAGAGGACCCATCGGATCAAGAGGACCCGTCGGATCAAGAGGACCCCGTCGGATCAATATCAAGAGGACCCGTCGGATCAAGAGAACCCGTCGGACCAAGAGGACCCGTCGGATCAAGATCAAGAGGACCCCGTCGGATCAAGATCAAGAGGACCCCGTCGAATCAAGAGGACCCATCGGATCAAGATTAAGAGGACCCGTCAGATCAAGAGGACCCGTTGGATCAAGTGGACCCGTCGGATCAAGAGGACACGTCAGATCAAGAGGACCCATCGGATCAAGATCAAGAGGACCCTGTTGGATCAAGAGGAACCGTCAGATCAAGAGGACCCGTCGGATCAAGATCAAGAGGACCCTGTCGGCTCAAGAGGACCCCGTCAGATCAAGAGGATCCGTCAGATCAGGAGGACCCGTTGGATCAAGTGGACCTGTCGGATCAAGAGGACCCGTCAGATCAAGAGGACCCATCGGATCAAGATCAAGAGGACCCTGTTGGATCAAGAGGAACCATCAGATCAAGAGGATCCTTTGGATCAAGATCAAGAGGACCCCATCGGATCAAGAGAACCCCGTCAGATCAAGAGGACCCCGTCGGATCAAGAGGACCCGTCGGATCAAGATTAAGAGGACCCGTCAGATCAAGAGGACCCGTTGGATCAAGTGGACCTGTCGGATCAAGAGGACCCGTCAGATCAAGAGGACCCGTCGGATCAAGATCAAGAGGACCCTGTTGGATCAAGAGGAACCGTCAGATCAAGAGGACCCGTCGGATCAAGATCAAGAGGACCCCGTCGGATCAAGAGAACCCCGTCGGATCAAGAGGACCCCGTCGGATCAAGAGGACCCGTCGGATCAAGAGGACCCGTCGGATCATGAGGACCCGTCGGATCAAGAGCACCCATCGGATCAAGATCAAGGGGACCCGTCGGATCAAGAGGACCCGTCGGATCAAGATCAAGAGGACCCCGTCGGATCAAGAGAACCCCGTCGGATCAAGAGGACCCCGTCGGATCAAGAGGACCCGTCGGATCAAGAGGACCCCGTTAGATCAATAGAACCCCTTCGGATCAAGAGGACCCCGTCTGATCAAGAGAACCCGTCGGATCAAGAGGACCTGTCGGATCAAGAGGACCCGTCGGATCAAGATCAAGAGGACCCATCGGATCAAGATCAAGAGGACCCCGTCGGATCAAGAGGACCCATCAGATCAAGATAAAGAGGACCCGTTGGATCAAGATCAAGAGGACCCCATCGGATCCAGATCAAGAGGACCCGTCAGATCAAGATCAAGAGGACCCCATCGGATCAAGAGGACCCCGTCGGATCAAGAGGACCCCATCGGATCAAGATCAAAAGGACCCGTCGGATCAAGATCAAGAGGACCCATCGGAACAAGTGGACCCGTCGGATCAAGAGGACCCGTCGGATCAAGAGGACCCCGTCGGAACAAGAGAACCCCGTCGGATCAAGAGGACCTGTCGGATCAAGAGGACCCGTCGGATCAAGAGGACCCGTCGGATCAAGAGGACCCATCGGATCAAGATCAAGAGGACCCCGTCGGATCAAGAGGACCCATCAGATCAAGATAAAGAGGACCCGTTGGATCAAGATCAAGAGGACCCCGTCGGATCAAGAGGACCCCATCGGATCCAGATCAAGAGGACCCGTCAGATCAAGATCAAGAGGACCCCATCGGATCAAGAGGACCCCGTCGGATCAAGAGGACCCCGTCGGATCAAGAGGACCCCGTTAGATCAATAGAACCCCTTCGGATCAAGAGGACCCCGTCTGATCAAGAGGACCCGTCGGATCAAGAGGACCTGTCGGATCAAGAGGACCCGTCGGATCAAGATCAAGAGGACCCGTCGGAATAAGAGGACCCCATCGGATTCAGATCAATAGGACCCATCGGATCAAGATCAAGAGGACCCCATCGGAACAAGAGGACCCCGTCGGATCAAGAGGACTCCGTCGGATCAAGATCAAAATGACCCGTCGGATCAAGATCAAGAGGACCCGTCGGAACAAGAGGACCCGTCGGATCAAGAGGACCCCGTCTGATCAAGAGGACCCGTCGGATCAAGAGGACCTGTCGGATCAAGAGGACCTGTCGGATCAAGATCAAGAGGACCCGTCGGATCAAGATCAAGAGGACCCGTCGGATCAAGATCAAGAGGACCCGTCGGATCAAGAGGACCCCGTCGGATCGAGAGGACCCCATCGGATCGAGAGGACCCGACGGATCAAGAGGACCCCATCAGATCAAGATCAAGAGGACCCCGTCAGATCAAGAGGACCCCGTCGGATCAAGAGGACCCCGTCGGATCAATATCAAGAGGACCCGTCGGATCAAGAGGACCCCGTCGGATCAATATCAAGAGGACCCGTCGGATCAAGAGAACCCGTCGGATCAAGAGGACCCGTTGGATCAAGATCAAGAGGACCCCGTCGGATCAAGATCAAGAGGACCCCGTCGAATCAAGAGGACCCATCGGATCAAGATTAAGAGGACCCGTCAGATCAAGAGGACCCGTTGGATCAAGTGGACCCGTCGGATCAAGAGGACCCGTCAGATCAAGAGGACCCGTCGGATCAAGATCAAGAGGACCCTGTTGGATCAAGAGGAACCGTCAGATCAAGAGGACCCGTCGGATCAAGATCGAGAGGACCCCGTCGGATCAAGAGGACCCCGTTAGATCAATAGAACCCCTTCGGATCAAGAGGACCCCGTCTGATCAAGAGAACCCGTCGGATCAAGAGGACCTGTCGGATCAAGAGGACCCGTCGGATCAAGATCAAGAGGACCCATCGGATCAAGATCAAGAGGACCCCGTCGGATCAAGAGGACCCATCAGATCAAGATAAAGAGGACCAGTTGGATCAAGATCAAGAGGACCCCGTCGGATCAAGAGGACCCCATCGGATCCAGATCAAGAGGACCCGTCAGATCAAGATCAAGAGGACCCCATCGGATCAAGAGGACCCCGTCGGATCAAGAGGACCCCATCGGATCAAGATCAAAAGGACCCGTCGGATCAAGATCAAGAGGACCCATCGGAACAAGTGGACCCGTCGGATCAAGAGGACCCGTCGGATCAAGAGGACCCCGTCGGAACAAGAGAACCCCGTCGGATCAAGAGGACCTGTCGGATCAAGAGGACCCGTCGGATCAAGAGGACCCGTCGGATCAAGAGGACCCATCGGATCAAGATCAAGAGGACCCGTCGGATCAAGAGGACCCCGTCGGATCAAGAGGACCCCGTTAGATCAATAGAACCCCTTCGGATCAAGAGGACCCCGTCTGATCAAGAGGACCCGTCGGATCAAGAGGACCTGTCGGATCAAGAGGACCCGTCGGATCAAGATCAAGAGGACCCATCGGAATAAGAGGACCCCATCGGATTCAGATCAATAGGACCCATCGGATCAAGATCAAGAGGACCCCATCGGAACAAGAGGACCCCGTCGGATCAAGAGGACTCCGTCGGATCAAGATCAAAAGGACCCGTCGGATCAAGATCAAGAGGACCCGTCGGAACAAGAGGACCCGTCGGATCAAGAGGACCCCGTCTGATCAAGAGGACCCGTCGGATCAAGAGGACCTGTCGGATCAAGAGGACCCGTCGGATCAAGATCAAGAGGACCCGTCGGATCAAGATCAAGAGGGCCCGTCGGATCAAGAGGACCCGTCGGATCAAGATCAAGAGGACCCCGTCGGATCAAGAGGACCCGTCGGATCAAGATCAAGAGGACCCGTTGGATCAAGATCAAGAGGACCCGTCGGATCAAGAGGACCCCTTCGGATCGAGAGGACCCCATCGGATCGAGAGGACCCGACGGATCAAGAGGACCCCATCAGATCAAGATCAAGAGGACCCCGTCAGATCAAGAGGACCCCGTCGGATCAAGAGGACCCCGTCGGATCAATATCAAGAGGACCAGTCGGATCAAGAGGACCCCGTCGGATCAATATCAAGAGGACCCGTCGGATCAAGAGAACCCGTCGGATCAAGAGGACCCGTTGGATCAAGATCAAGAGGACCCCGTCGGATCAAGATCAAGAGGACCCCGTCGAATCAAGAGGACCCATCGGATCAAGATTAAGAGGACCCGTCAGATCAAGAGGACCCGTTGGATCAAGTGGACCCGTCGGATCAAGAGGACCCGTCAGATCAAGAGGACCCGTCGGATCAAGATCAAGAGGACCCTGTTGGATCAAGAGGAACCGTCAGATCAAGAGGACCCGTCGGATCAAGATCAAGAGGACCCTGTCGGCTCAAGAGAACCCCGTCAGATCAAGAGGACCCGTCAGATCAGGAGGACCCGTTGGATCAAGTGGACCTGTCGGATCAAGAGGACCCGTCGGATCAAGATTAAGAGGACCCATCGGATCAAGAGGACCCGTCGGATCAAGAGGACCCCGTCGGATCAATATCAAGAGGACCCGTCGGATCAAGAGAACCCGTCGGACCAAGAGGACCCGTCGGATCAAGATCAAGAGGACCCCGTCGGATCAAGATCAAGAGGACCCCCTCGAATCAAGAGGACCCATCGGATCAAGATTAAGAGGACCCGTCAGATCAAGAGGACCCGTTGGATCAAGTGGACCCGTCGGATCAAGAGGACCCGTCAGATCAAGAGGACCCATCGGATCAAGATCAAGAGGACCCTGTTGGATCAAGAGGAACCGTCAGATCAAGAGGACCCGTCGGATCAAGATCAAGAGGACCCTGTCGGCTCAAGAGGACCCCGTCAGATCAAGAGGATCCGTCAGATCAGGAGGACCCGTTGGATCAAGTGGACCTGTCGGATCAAGAGGACCCGTCAGATCAAGAGGACCCATCGGATCAAGATCAAGAGGACCCTGTTGGATCAAGAGGAACCATCAGATCAAGAGGATCCTTTGGATCAAGATCAAGAGGACCCCATCGGATCAAGAGAACCCCGTCGGATCAAGAGGACCCCGTCGGATCAAGATTAAGAGGACCCGTCAGATCAAGAGGACCCGTTGGATCAAGTGGACCTGTCGGATCAAGAGGACCCGTCAGATCAAGAGGACCCGTCGGATCAAGATCAAGAGGACCCTGTTGGATCAAGAGGAACAGTCAGATCAAGAGGACCCGTCGGATCAAGATCAAGAGGACCCCGTCGGATCAAGAGAACCCCGTCGGATCAAGAGGACCCCGTCGGATCAAGAGGACCCGTCGGATCAAGAGGACCCGTCGGATCATGAGGACCCGTCGGATCAAGAGCACCCATCGGATCAAGATCAAGGGGACCCGTCGGATCAAGAGGACCCGTCGGATCAAGATCAAGAGGACCCCGTCGGATCAAGAGAACCCCGTCGGATCAAGAGGACCCCGTCGGATCAAGAGGACCCGTCGGATCAAGAGGACCCCGTTAGATCAATAGAACCCCTTCGGATCAAGAGGACCCCGTCTGATCAAGAGAACCCGTCGGATCAAGAGGACCTGTCGGATCAAGAGGACCCGTCGGATCAAGATCAAGAGGACCCATCGGATCAAGATCAAGAGGACCCCGTCGGATCAAGAGGACCCATCAGATCAAGATAAAGAGGACCCGTTGGATCAAGATCAAGAGGACCCCGTCGGATCAAGAGGACCCCATCGGATCCAGATCAAGAGGACCCGTCAGATCAAGATCAAGAGGACCCCATCGGATCAAGAGGACCCCGTCAGATCAAGAGGACCCCATCGGATCAAGATCAAAAGGACCCGTCGGATCAAGATCAAGAGGACCCATCGGAACAAGTGGACCCGTCGGATCAAGAGGACCCGTCGGATCAAGAGGACCCCGTCGGAACAAGAGAACCCCGTCGGATCAAGAGGACCTGTCGGATCAAGAGGACCCGTCGGATCAAGAGGACCCGTCGGATCAAGAGGACCCATCGGATCAAGATCAAGAGGACCCGTCGGATCGAGAGGACCCCGTCGGATCAAGAGGACCCCGTCGGATCAAGAGGACCCCGTTAGATCAATAGAACCCCTTCGGATCAAGAGGACCCCGTCTGATCAAGAGGACCCGTCGGATCAAGAGGACCTGTCGGATCAAGAGGACCCGTCGGATCAAGATCAAGAGGACCCGTCGGAATAAGAGGACCCCATCGGATTCAGATCAATAGGACCCATCGGATCAAGATCAAGAGGACCCCATCGGAACAAGAGGACCCCGTCGGATCAAGAGGACTCCGTCGGATCTAGATCAAAAGGACCCGTCGGATCAAGATCAAGAGGACCCGTCGGAACAAGAGGACCCGTCGGATCAAGAGGACCCCGTCTGATCAAGAGGACCCGTCGGATCAAGAGGACCTGTCGGATCAAGAGGACCCGTCGGATCAAGATCAAGAGGACCCGTCGGATCAAGATCAAGAGGACCCGTCGGATCAAGATCAAGAGGACCCGTCGGATCAAGAGGACCCCGTCGGATCGAGAGGACCCCGTCGGATCGAGAGGACCCGACGGATCAAGAGGACCCCATCAGATCAAGATCAAGAGGACCCCGTCAGATCAAGAGGACCCCGTCGGATCAAGAGGACCCCGTCGGATCAAGAGGACCCCGTCGGATCAATATCAAGAGGACCCGTCGGATCAAGAGGACCCCGTCGGATCAATATCAAGAGGACCCGTCGGATCAAGAGAACCCGTCGGATCAAGAGGACCCGTTGGATCAAGATCAAGAGGACCCCGTCGGATCAAGATCAAGAGGACCCCGTCGAATCAAGAGGACCCATCGGATCAAGATTAAGAGGACCCGTCAGATCAAGAGGACCCGTTGGATCAAGTGGACCCGTCGGATCAAGAGGACCCGTCAGATCAAGAGGACCCGTCGGATCAAGATCAAGAGGACCCTGTTGGATCAAGAGGAACCGTCAGATCAAGAGGACCCGTCGGATCAAGATCGAGAGGACCCCGTCGGATCAAGAGGACCCCGTCGGATCAAGAGGACCCCGTTAGATCAATAGAACCCCTTCGGATCAAGAGGACCCCGTCTGATCAAGAGGACCCGTCGGATCAAGAGGACCTGTCGGATCAAGAGGACCCGTCGGATCAAGAGGACCCGTCGGATCATGAGGACCCGTCGGATCAAGAGCACCCATCGGATCAAGATCAAGGGGACCCGTCGGATCAAGAGGACCCGTCGGATCAAGATCAAGAGGACCCCGTCGGATCAAGAGAACCCCGTCGGATCAAGAGGACCCCGTCGGATCAAGAGGACCCGTCGGATCAAGAGGACCCCGTTAGATCAATAGAACCCCTTCGGATCAAGAGGACCCCGTCTGATCAAGAGAACCCGTCGGATCAAGAGGACCTGTCGGATCAAGAGGACCCGTCGGATCAAGATCAAGAGGACCCATCGGATCAAGATCAAGAGGACCCCGTCGGATCAAGAGGACCCATCAGATCAAGATAAAGAGGACCCGTTGGATCAAGATCAAGAGGACCCCATCGGATCCAGATCAAGAGGACCCGTCAGATCAAGATCAAGAGGACCCCATCGGATCAAGAGGACCCCGTCGGATCAAGAGGACCCCATCGGATCAAGATCAAAAGGACCCGTCGGATCAAGATCAAGAGGACCCATCGGAACAAGTGGACCCGTCGGATCAAGAGGACCCGTCGGATCAAGAGGACCCCGTCGGAACAAGAGAACCCCGTCGGATCAAGAGGACCTGTCGGATCAAGAGGACCCGTCGGATCAAGAGGACCCGTCGGATCAAGAGGACCCATCGGATCAAGATCAAGAGGACCCCGTCGGATCAAGAGGACCCATCAGATCAAGATAAAGAGGACCCGTTGGATCAAGATCAAGAGGACCCCGTCGGATCAAGAGGACCCCATCGGATCCAGATCAAGAGGACCCGTCAGATCAAGATCAAGAGGACCCCATCGGATCAAGAGGACCCCGTCGGATCAAGAGGACCCCGTCGGATCAAGAGGACCCCGTTAGATCAATAGAACCCCTTCGGATCAAGAGGACCCCGTCTGATCAAGAGGACCCGTCGGATCAAGAGGACCTGTCGGATCAAGAGGACCCGTCGGATCAAGATCAAGAGGACCCGTCGGAATAAGAGGACCCCATCGGATTCAGATCAATAGGACCCATCGGATCAAGATCAAGAGGACCCCATCGGAACAAGAGGACCCCGTCGGATCAAGAGGACTCCGTCGGATCAAGATCAAAATGACCCGTCGGATCAAGATCAAGAGGACCCGTCGGAACAAGAGGACCCGTCGGATCAAGAGGACCCCGTCTGATCAAGAGGACCCGTCGGATCAAGAGGACCTGTCGGATCAAGAGGACCTGTCGGATCAAGATCAAGAGGACCCGTCGGATCAAGATCAAGAGGACCCGTCGGATCAAGATCAAGAGGACCCGTCGGATCAAGAGGACCCCGTCGGATCGAGAGGACCCCATCGGATCGAGAGGACCCGACGGATCAAGAGGACCCCATCAGATCAAGATCAAGAGGACCCCGTCAGATCAAGAGGACCCCGTCGGATCAAGAGGACCCCGTCGGATCAATATCAAGAGGACCCGTCGGATCAAGAGGACCCCGTCGGATCAATATCAAGAGGACCCGTCGGATCAAGAGAACCCGTCGGATCAAGAGGACCCGTTGGATCAAGATCAAGAGGACCCCGTCGGATCAAGATCAAGAGGACCCCGTCGAATCAAGAGGACCCATCGGATCAAGATTAAGAGGACCCGTCAGATCAAGAGGACCCGTTGGATCAAGTGGACCCGTCGGATCAAGAGGACCCGTCAGATCAAGAGGACCCGTCGGATCAAGATCAAGAGGACCCTGTTGGATCAAGAGGAACCGTCAGATCAAGAGGACCCGTCGGATCAAGATCGAGAGGACCCCGTCGGATCAAGAGGACCCCGTTAGATCAATAGAACCCCTTCGGATCAAGAGGACCCCGTCTGATCAAGAGAACCCGTCGGATCAAGAGGACCTGTCGGATCAAGAGGACCCGTCGGATCAAGATCAAGAGGACCCATCGGATCAAGATCAAGAGGACCCCGTCGGATCAAGAGGACCCATCAGATCAAGATAAAGAGGACCAGTTGGATCAAGATCAAGAGGACCCCGTCGGATCAAGAGGACCCCATCGGATCCAGATCAAGAGGACCCGTCAGATCAAGATCAAGAGGACCCCATCGGATCAAGAGGACCCCGTCGGATCAAGAGGACCCCATCGGATCAAGATCAAAAGGACCCGTCGGATCAAGATCAAGAGGACCCATCGGAACAAGTGGACCCGTCGGATCAAGAGGACCCGTCGGATCAAGAGGACCCCGTCGGAACAAGAGAACCCCGTCGGATCAAGAGGACCTGTCGGATCAAGAGGACCCGTCGGATCAAGAGGACCCGTCGGATCAAGAGGACCCATCGGATCAAGATCAAGAGGACCCGTCGGATCAAGAGGACCCCGTCGGATCAAGAGGACCCCGTTAGATCAATAGAACCCCTTCGGATCAAGAGGACCCCGTCTGATCAAGAGGACCCGTCGGATCAAGAGGACCTGTCGGATCAAGAGGACCCGTCGGATCAAGATCAAGAGGACCCATCGGAATAAGAGGACCCCATCGGATTCAGATCAATAGGACCCATCGGATCAAGATCAAGAGGACCCCATCGGAACAAGAGGACCCCGTCGGATCAAGAGGACTCCGTCGGATCAAGATCAAAAGGACCCGTCGGATCAAGATCAAGAGGACCCGTCGGAACAAGAGGACCCGTCGGATCAAGAGGACCCCGTCTGATCAAGAGGACCCGTCGGATCAAGAGGACCTGTCGGATCAAGAGGACCCGTCGGATCAAGATCAAGAGGACCCGTCGGATCAAGATCAAGAGGGCCCGTCGGATCAAGAGGACCCGTCGGATCAAGATCAAGAGGACCCCGTCGGATCAAGAGGACCCGTCGGATCAAGATCAAGAGGACCCGTTGGATCAAGATCAAGAGGACCCGTCGGATCAAGAGGACCCCTTCGGATCGAGAGGACCCCATCGGATCGAGAGGACCCGACGGATCAAGAGGACCCCATCAGATCAAGATCAAGAGGACCCCGTCAGATCAAGAGGACCCCGTCGGATCAAGAGGACCCCGTCGGATCAATATCAAGAGGACCAGTCGGATCAAGAGGACCCCGTCGGATCAATATCAAGAGGACCCGTCGGATCAAGAGAACCCGTCGGATCAAGAGGACCCGTTGGATCAAGATCAAGAGGACCCCGTCGGATCAAGATCAAGAGGACCCCGTCGAATCAAGAGGACCCATCGGATCAAGATTAAGAGGACCCGTCAGATCAAGAGGACCCGTTGGATCAAGTGGACCCGTCGGATCAAGAGGACCCGTCAGATCAAGAGGACCCGTCGGATCAAGATCAAGAGGACCCTGTTGGATCAAGAGGAACCGTCAGATCAAGAGGACCCGTCGGATCAAGATCAAGAGGACCCTGTCGGCTCAAGAGAACCCCGTCAGATCAAGAGGACCCGTCAGATCAGGAGGACCCGTTGGATCAAGTGGACCTGTCGGATCAAGAGGACCCGTCGGATCAAGATTAAGAGGACCCATCGGATCAAGAGGACCCGTCGGATCAAGAGGACCCCGTCGGATCAATATCAAGAGGACCCGTCGGATCAAGAGAACCCGTCGGACCAAGAGGACCCGTCGGATCAAGATCAAGAGGACCCCGTCGGATCAAGATCAAGAGGACCCCCTCGAATCAAGAGGACCCATCGGATCAAGATTAAGAGGACCCGTCAGATCAAGAGGACCCGTTGGATCAAGTGGACCCGTCGGATCAAGAGGACCCGTCAGATCAAGAGGACCCATCGGATCAAGATCAAGAGGACCCTGTTGGATCAAGAGGAACCGTCAGATCAAGAGGACCCGTCGGATCAAGATCAAGAGGACCCTGTCGGCTCAAGAGGACCCCGTCAGATCAAGAGGATCCGTCAGATCAGGAGGACCCGTTGGATCAAGTGGACCTGTCGGATCAAGAGGACCCGTCAGATCAAGAGGACCCATCGGATCAAGATCAAGAGGACCCTGTTGGATCAAGAGGAACCATCAGATCAAGAGGATCCTTTGGATCAAGATCAAGAGGACCCCATCGGATCAAGAGAACCCCGTCGGATCAAGAGGACCCCGTCGGATCAAGATTAAGAGGACCCGTCAGATCAAGAGGACCCGTTGGATCAAGTGGACCTGTCGGATCAAGAGGACCCGTCAGATCAAGAGGACCCGTCGGATCAAGATCAAGAGGACCCTGTTGGATCAAGAGGAACAGTCAGATCAAGAGGACCCGTCGGATCAAGATCAAGAGGACCCCGTCGGATCAAGAGAACCCCGTCGGATCAAGAGGACCCCGTCGGATCAAGAGGACCCGTCGGATCAAGAGGACCCGTCGGATCATGAGGACCCGTCGGATCAAGAGCACCCATCGGATCAAGATCAAGGGGACCCGTCGGATCAAGAGGACCCGTCGGATCAAGATCAAGAGGACCCCGTCGGATCAAGAGAACCCCGTCGGATCAAGAGGACCCCGTCGGATCAAGAGGACCCGTCGGATCAAGAGGACCCCGTTAGATCAATAGAACCCCTTCGGATCAAGAGGACCCCGTCTGATCAAGAGAACCCGTCGGATCAAGAGGACCTGTCGGATCAAGAGGACCCGTCGGATCAAGATCAAGAGGACCCATCGGATCAAGATCAAGAGGACCCCGTCGGATCAAGAGGACCCATCAGATCAAGATAAAGAGGACCCGTTGGATCAAGATCAAGAGGACCCCGTCGGATCAAGAGGACCCCATCGGATCCAGATCAAGAGGACCCGTCAGATCAAGATCAAGAGGACCCCATCGGATCAAGAGGACCCCGTCAGATCAAGAGGACCCCATCGGATCAAGATCAAAAGGACCCGTCGGATCAAGATCAAGAGGACCCATCGGAACAAGTGGACCCGTCGGATCAAGAGGACCCGTCGGATCAAGAGGACCCCGTCGGAACAAGAGAACCCCGTCGGATCAAGAGGACCTGTCGGATCAAGAGGACCCGTCGGATCAAGAGGACCCGTCGGATCAAGAGGACCCATCGGATCAAGATCAAGAGGACCCGTCGGATCGAGAGGACCCCGTCGGATCAAGAGGACCCCGTCGGATCAAGAGGACCCCGTTAGATCAATAGAACCCCTTCGGATCAAGAGGACCCCGTCTGATCAAGAGGACCCGTCGGATCAAGAGGACCTGTCGGATCAAGAGGACCCGTCGGATCAAGATCAAGAGGACCCGTCGGAATAAGAGGACCCCATCGGATTCAGATCAATAGGACCCATCGGATCAAGATCAAGAGGACCCCATCGGAACAAGAGGACCCCGTCGGATCAAGAGGACTCCGTCGGATCTAGATCAAAAGGACCCGTCGGATCAAGATCAAGAGGACCCGTCGGAACAAGAGGACCCGTCGGATCAAGAGGACCCCGTCTGATCAAGAGGACCCGTCGGATCAAGAGGACCTGTCGGATCAAGAGGACCCGTCGGATCAAGATCAAGAGGACCCGTCGGATCAAGATCAAGAGGACCCGTCGGATCAAGATCAAGAGGACCCGTCGGATCAAGAGGACCCCGTCGGATCGAGAGGACCCCATCGGATCGAGAGGACCCGACGGATCAAGAGGACCCCATCAGATCAAGATCAAGAGGACCCCGTCAGATCAAGAGGACCCCGTCGGATCAAGAGGACCCCGTCGGATCAAGAGGACCCCGTCGGATCAATATCAAGAGGACCCGTCGGATCAAGAGGACCCCGTCGGATCAATATCAAGAGGACCCGTCGGATCAAGAGAACCCGTCGGATCAAGAGGACCCGTTGGATCAAGATCAAGAGGACCCCGTCGGATCAAGATCAAGAGGACCCCGTCGAATCAAGAGGACCCATCGGATCAAGATTAAGAGGACCCGTCAGATCAAGAGGACCCGTTGGATCAAGTGGACCCGTCGGATCAAGAGGACCCGTCAGATCAAGAGGACCCGTCGGATCAAGATCAAGAGGACCCTGTTGGATCAAGAGGAACCGTCAGATCAAGAGGACCCGTCGGATCAAGATCGAGAGGACCCCGTCGGATCAAGAGGACCCCGTCGGATCAAGAGGACCCCGTTAGATCAATAGAACCCCTTCGGATCAAGAGGACCCCGTCTGATCAAGAGGACCCGTCGGATCAAGAGGACCTGTCGGATCAAGAGGACCCGTCGGATCAAGATCAAGAGGACCCGTCGGAATAAGAGGACCCCATCGGATTCAGATCAATAGGACCCATCGGATCAAGATCAAGAGGACCCCATCGGAACAAGAGGACCCCGTTGGATCAAGAGGACTCCGTCGGATCAAGATCAAAAGGACCCGTCGGATCAAGATCAAGAGGACCCGTCGGAACAAGAGGACCCGTCGGATCAAGAGGACCCCGTCTGATCAAGAGGACCCCGTCTGATCAAGAGGACCCGTCGGATCAAGAGGACCTGTCGGATCAAGAGGACCCGTCGGATCAAGATCAAGAGGACCCGTCGGATCAAGATCAAGAGGACCCGTCGGATCAAGATCAAGAGGAACCCGTCGGATCAAGAGGACCCGTCGGATCAAGATCAAGAGGACCCGTTGGATCAAGATCAAGAGGACCCGTCGGATCAAGAGGACCCCGTCGGATCGAGAGGACCCCATCGGATCGAGAGGACCCGACGGATCAAGAGGACCCCATCAGATCAAGATCAAGAGGACCCCGTCAGATCAAGAGGACCCCGTCGGATCAAGAGGACCCCGTCGGATCAATATCAAGAGGACCCGTCGGATCAAGAGGACCCCGTCGGATCAATATCAAGAGGACCCGTCGGATCAAGAGAACCCGTCGGATCAAGAGGACCCGTTGGATCAAGATCAAGAGGACCCCGTCGGATCAAGATCAAGAGGACCCCGTCGAATCAAGAGGACCCATCGGATCAAGATTAAGAGGACCCGTCAGATCAAGAGGACCCGTTGGATCAAGTGGACCCGTCGGATCAAGAGGACCCGTCAGATCAAGAGGACCCGTCGGATCAAGATCAAGAGGACCCTGTTGGATCAAGAGGAACCGTCAGATCAAGAGGACCCGTCGGATCAAGATCGAGAGGACCCCGTCGGATCAAGAGGACCCCGTCGGATCAAGAGGACCCCGTTAGATCAATAGAACCCCTTCGGATCAAGAGGACCCCGTCTGATCAAGAGGACCCGTCGGATCAAGAGGACCTGTCGGATCAAGAGGACCCGTCGGATCAAGATCAAGAGGACCCGTCGGAATAAGAGCACCCCATCGGATTCAGATCAATAGGACCCATCGGATCAAGATCAAGAGGACCCCATCGGAACAAGAGGACCCCGTCGGATCAAGAGGACTCCGTCGGATCAAGATCAAAAGGACCCGTCGGATCAAGATCAAGAGGACCCGTCGGAACAAGAGGACCCGTCGGATCAAGAGGACCCCGTCTGATCAAGAGGACCCGTCGGATCAAGAGGACCTGTCGGATCAAGAGGACCCGTCGGATCAAGATCAAGAGGACCCGTCGGATCAAGATCAAGAGGACCCGTTGGATCAAGATCAAGAGGACCCGTCGGATCAAGATCAAGAGGACCCCGTCGGATCAAGATCAAGAGGACCCGTTGGATCAAGATCAAGAGGACCCGTCGGATCAAGAGGACCCCGTCGGATCGAGAGGACCCCATCGGATCGAGAGGACCCGACGGATCAAGAGGACCCCATCAGATCAAGATCAAGAGGACCCCGTCAGATCAAGAGGACCCCGTCGGATCAAGAGGACCCCGTCGGATCAATATCAAGAGGACCCGTCGGATCAAGAGAACCCCGTCGGATCAATATCAAGAGGACCCGTCGGATCAAGAGAACCCGTCGGATCAAGAGGACCCGTTGGATCAAGATCAAGAGGACCCCGTCGGATCAAGATCAAGAGGACCCCGTCGAATCAAGAGGACCCATCGGATCAAGATTAAGAGGACCCGTTGGATCAAGTGGACCCGTCGGATCAAGAGGACCCGTTGGATCAAGTGGACCCGTCGGATCAAGAGGACCCGTCAGATCAAGAGGACCCGTCGGATCAAGATCAAGAGGACCCTGTTGGATCAAGAGGAACCGTCAGATCAAGAG